>NC_065594.1:80009533-80327033 GCF_024542745.1 Macaca thibetana thibetana | reverse complement strand
CGCCTGTAATCCCAGCACTTTGGGAGGCCGCGGCAGGCGGATCACCTGAGGTCAGGAGTTTGAGACCAGCCTGGCCAACATGGTGAAACCCCGTCTCTACTAAAAATACAAAAATTAGCCGGGCATGGTGGCAAGCGCCTATAATCCGCTACTTGGGAGGCTGAGGCGAGAGAATCGCTTGAACCTGGAAGGTGGTGGTTGCAGTGCGCTGAGATTCGGCTACTGCACTCCAGCCTGAGTGACAGAGCGAGACTCCGTCTCAAAAAAAAAAAAAAAAAAAGAATTCTGAGGTGGTGTCTGATGGGCAGGAGGGCACTGAGAAGTCCTCAGTGCGTTTCCCAAGGAGCAAGTCTGTTAATGACGGCAGCCTCCCTGGAGCGCAGCGCCATAATGTGCAGGTGTGCCGATGATAAAGGGGGCCCAGCCTCTGCCTGGCCCAAGTGCCCGCAAGCTAACAAGTAGGTGCATATGCCACAAAGGCAATTTGCTGGAATAAGTGGCACTTTCACATCCACAAAGGCAAGGCCATTTACAATGAACTGTACAGAATGCACAAAATAGAACATGTGCATTCTATTTGATCCGGAGTCTCCGTGACACATTATGACTATAATGAGTCATTTTTTTTTCTTTTTACTCAAGAAAAATATTACAGATCTTTGAAAGCCATGTACTCAATTATATAACAATACCAACATCTGTTAACAGTACAGGCTGTTTCTATTCTGTATCTCGAATTGTTTTATGTAATTACGAGTTTATAAGGTATTTGGTAAAAGGGTAAGAAAGTACCTTTTTAAAGCACTATATAATTTGGGGTACAAAGAAGTGTTCTCTTAAAAATCTATAATTAGGACAGCATCAGCTTACAGAAAAGTACAGGAAATGTTATAAAAACACAATTATGTAAATAAGCACGGAGGTGAGGAAGTGTACCATTCCACAATGGCGCCACCCTCTTCTTCCTCCTCCTCCTATCTGAAATGTTCTTTGCTCGTATCAAGTTGAAGTCATGCTGTCAGAATGAATGATCTTTGGGGAAAAAAGATGGGGAGCTCAGCCTTCCCATGTAAGTCCTAAGTCCCCCGCAAGTTGGAGCACCTGGGAAGTGTTCTAATGTGAGGGGCTTCAACAACAATCTTGCCTTTACAGGTTTTCTTAAATATTTTTACTGTTATGAATTCACTGAAGAAACTCAAAATTCAAAATGCCAAAATGCTGGCTTTATGGGACAGAAATTCAGAAACTAAAATAAAGTCAGAGTAAACAAAGTTAGAGATGACTGATGCTGTGAGGTAGACTGTTGGCCAAGAAAACTGAAGCAGAAAACAACTGAAACCCCCACCGCCCACCCCCACCCCCGAAAGGTTCTGGACTGAAGTAGGAGAAATGAGCGCTGGTGTCGGGGTCGCCTAAGAATCTTATGGTTTACAGTTCTGACATATCCTGGACGCTGAGCCAAGGAGGACTGCCGGCGCCCTCATGCTGTGCTGTGTACAGAACACGATGCTGAAGGTAGCCAAGGCCTGGAGAGCCATGGGAGAAATTGGGAGACAGGGCGATGTGGCCCCCGTCCTGTCAGCAGCAGAGCATGAAAGCCCAAGTCTCTGAAGCCAACCGGCCTGAGTGTGACATCCCAACAAGATGGCACCTTCTGACCAAGTTACCTCAGACAAATGTCCTCTCTAAAATCACACTAATACAGGTCTTGAATAATTCTTTTGAGGATTAAATTTATGAAGATGTGCAGTGCACCTAGCAACTGCTGGACAGTAACTATTCACCAGGTATTTCCTGTCTCCTTTCCAAACATCTGTGGTTGTTCAGAATGAAAAAGTAGTGGATTTCTTTTTTGGCGGGGGTGGGCAGAGAACAGGGTACCACTCTGGCACCCAGGTTGGAGTGCAGTGGCGTGACCATGGCTCACTGCAGCCTCGACCTCCTGGGTAGAAGTGATCCTCCCACCTCAGCTTCCCAAGTACCTGGGACTACAGGCAGACACCACCATGCCTGCTTAGTGTTTGAGTATGTTTTGTAGAGATGGAGTTTGCCACATTGCCTAGGCTGGTCTTGAACTCCTGGGCTCAAGGGATCCACCTGCCCCAGGTTCCCAGAGTGCTGGGATTACAGGCATGAGCCACTGCACCAGGCTGACACTGGTGGATTTTATTTTAAAATCGTGTATTGTAGGACGTCTCAGATTAACTTCTAATTGTTAGAGTTCTAGCTCTATGCTCTCCACGTTTGAGAGCAAATAGATTACATTCTTCAAACATCACATCTGGCTCTAAAATCAAAGAAACAAAGTTATTTCGTGTTCAAAGAGGTTCCTGGGCACACAGCAAGGGACCCCACGGTTGTCTTTTCCTTAGTTAGCAGCACAGTGAATTAGAGAAACAGTTTGGTTCATTCATTCAAAAACCATTGATCGAGCATATCTGGGCAATGTTAAGAATACAAAATAAACAAGAAAAAATGGCTCCTGACCTAAATACCATAATCTGGCCAAAGGGGAAAGACATTCATGAATGACACAATATAAACGTATTCAAGGATTACTAAGAATGTGATCAACATGAGGTGGGCTTTTTTATTTTAGCCCCTCTCTTACAGAAAATCTCCAGGGTGCGAGGCAGTAGAGTAGTGGTTTACTGTTTAGGATCTGGAGTCAGAATAGTCTTCCACTTAGACGCTTGGGAAAGTTCGACTTTCCATGTCTCAGATTCCTTCTTTATGAACTGTGGATCATAATAGTATCTACCTCTGTGGAAAGTAAGTGAATTCTTTTTTTTTTTTTTTTTTTTTTTTTTGAGACAGAGTCTCGCTTTGTCACCCAGGCTGGAGTGCAGTGGCATGATCTCGGCTCACTGCAGCCTCCGCCACCTGGGTTCAAGTGATTCTCCTGCCTCAGCCTCCCGAGTAGTTGGGACTACAGGCGCGTGCCACCATGCCCAGCTATTTTTTTGTATTTTTAGTAGAGATGGCGTTTCACCATGTTGGCCAGGATGGTCTCGATCTCCTGACCTCTTGATCTGCCCACCTCAGCCTCCCAAAGTGCTGGGATTACAGGCGTGAGCCACGGCGCCCAGCCAGTAAGTGAATTCTTGTATGAAGAAGTCTCAGAACACAGAGAGGTCATTAAGTATTTAATAGCCATCATTACTACTGATTGTTGTCATTAAAACATGTCCACAGATGAACAAAATTCTTGGGCACAGTCACTGAGAAGACACTGGAGGCTGTCTGGATGGGTCTAGAATTCAACACACAAGGATCTGAATTGCTTCCACGCCTGCCCACATGCTCTCAGGTGCACAACAGCCACGTACCTCAACTCTTCATGCTGATTCTCTTCACTGGAAGTGTCCTCTGATCACCTTCCTAACCTAATAATTTGGCCTTCTATTCAATTCTCATATGAACATTCTTCTGACTTGGAACTTTGTCCTATCTATGGGATCTGACTATAATCATCTTTCCCCAGACTTTAAGACTATGTTTCTAATTTCTCATGGCAGAAGAATTCATATTTGAGGAACCTGAGATTTTATAAGAAAATGAAAATCAGGGGACTGAGTGAAATTTCACAGCTCTTATAAAACCATGTATTTTATGGAGTTAAAAATAGTTATAGGCTTGTTGTAACAAGTCCAATGGTAAAGAGCTGTATAAAACAACTTACTAATCCACGCTCTCACATCTAATCCCACTCCACTTCAGTAACGTCAATTTTTATTGTATATCTTTTACTCACATGAATCTATCAAAATATAAACATATATGTAAACTACAAATACATTTAGCCTGGATAAAATGAAACACTGAAGACTGCTTATTATTATTTTTGAGGACCTCACTCTGTCACTCAGGCTGGAGTGCAGTAATGTGATCACAGCTCACTGCAGCCTCAACCTCCTGGGCCCAAGTGATCCTCCCACCTCAGCCTCCCAAGTAGCTGAGACCATAGGCACATGCCACCACGCCCGGCTAAGTTTTAAAAAATTTTTTGTAGAAACAGGGTTTTGCCATGTTGCCCAGGCTGGTCTCGAACTACTAGGCTCAAGCAATCCACCCACCTCGGCCTCCCAAAGTGTTGGGATTACAGGCATGAGCCACTGTGCCCAGCCCACAGCTCAAAGAGGGAGAAAATTATGATCTTTTGCCATTCAACATCCTCTACTCACTGTAGACTTTTAAACACAGGATGTTTAATACAGAAAAAAACTTTATTATTACTTCTTTTTTTTTAAGATGGAGTTTCGCTCTTGTTGCCTAGGCTGAAGTGCAATGGCACGACCTTGGCTCACGGCAACCTCTGCCTCCTGGGTTCAAGCGATTCTCCTGCCTCAGCCTCCTGAGTAGCTGGGATTACAGGCATACGCCACCACACCCAGCTAATTTTGTACTTTTAGTGGAGATGGGGTTTCTCCATGTTGGTCAGGCTGGTCTCAAACTCCTGACCTCAGGTGATTTGCCCACCTCAGCCTCCCAAAGTGTTGGGATTACAGGCGTGAGCCACTGTGCCCGGCCGGAAAGGACTTAGGTAAATTATTTTTCCTTGTGCCTGCTTAGCTAGCTTGTCTTAAGCACGCTGCTGTTCCAAGCCTCTGTCAACACGCAGCCACTGCCCAGGCCAACTCGAGAATGTGGCAGAGTATCCTCCAGTGGCCCTGCCAGTCTCTCTCCCACGATCCAGCCTCCTGTGCACCCCAGGAGTCAGAAGGTCCAGCTGTAAATATAGCTTTAAGGCCCTGGGTCTGCGTTGGCCTCAGCTTCTACAGCCTTTCCCAACGCTGCACTGAAATTTCCTGTCCTCTGCCATCTGCTCGGCCTCCCTGTTCTTTTCTCAACTTTGTTTCCTCTTTTTCTAATTATCCACAACAGCGTGACTCGTTATCTGCATGTAACAGACAACTCTGCGTGGCTGCAGTGACTCCACTAGGATTGTCCCTGAATCCCTGTCCTTTACTCCTAAGAATCTACCTCATACCTACCATTCATACCAATCAACAGAAAGCTCTCTTAACTTTGTAAATTGTAACCACTCAGTCATTTTCAAGTCTAGAGGGCCAGAAATGCCAAAAGTTACTGCCAAAAGCTTTAGTCACAGAAATTAAGGTCGATTCTCTGTGGTCTAATTTGTAAATGATAGCTGTCTAATCAAAATGAAAAATGCCTACCTAACCCTCTTACCATTGCAGTTCAATAATGCTACACAGTAGCCCGTGAAATAAGACTAGGAGACATTTCCCCTGCATCTGTATAATCCAGAAACCAGGAATACTGAGTACCAGCCATTCTGTGCCACTCTGCTGTCCCCTTGGTTAAAAATATACAGTACACACAGCCAGGGTGAGGTGGGATGAGAGGGTCCCCGTTCAGCAGGGACATCTACCCTGACCTCCACCTTAGTGAAATCTGCCTGGATCAGGGGCTGGGCCTGTTTCACAGGTTTCGAAGCTAGATTTCCACTATACACTCATAATGCATCATTCTGAACGAGATGGATTCACTTTTTTCAAGCTCATTAAGATACTGACATACAAACCATCTTAGGAATTTACAGTAAGAAATAGGTTTGTAAAGGGAACTCACACACCTCCTAACTGTAGTGTGAGCACTAAATTATAGTCAGTGGTTCTTTGATAAATACAGAATCAGCAGAAGAGGCATTGGCAGAAGTGTTCTCCACCAAGACAGCATAAGCAGCAGTTCTCAATCACAGAAGCATCAAAACTCGCCTGGAGGGCTAGTAAAAACACAGACTGCTAGGCCCCCCACTTGAGTTTCCAGTTCAGGTTTGGCTTGGGGACTGCATTTCCTTTTTTTTTTTTTTTTGAGACAGTCTCACTCTGTTGCCCAGGCTAGAGTGCAGTGGCACGATCTCGGCTCAACACAACCTCCGCCTCCCAGGTTCAAGCGATTTTCCTGCCTCAGTCTCCCAAGTAGCTGGGACTACAGGCACGCGTCACCATGCCTGGCTAGTTTTTTTGTATTTTTAGTAGAGACAGGATTTCACTATGTTGGCCAGGCTGGTCTCGAACTCCTGACCTTGTGATCCGCCCACCTTGGCCTCCCAAAGTACTGGGATTACAGGCATGAGCTGCCGTGCCTGGCCTGGGGTCTGCATTTCTAATGAGTTCCCAGGAGATGCTGAAGCTGCTGGTCTGAGGACCACATTGTGGGTGAACAGAAGGCCTTCTCCACTATGGAATGGCCTTTCCCAGGGAATTTAGCTCATGTCCATGAGAAGCCTTTCTTCTCCTAGACTCAGCTGACAATGCGCTGCTAGAGAAGGCTTTTCTGATAGTAGACAATGGAGAGTCAGAAGGGTGAGCGGGTGGGAGGAGGATGGACGATGAGAAATTACTCCATGGATACAATGTACATTACTCAAGTGATGGATACCTAAAAGCCTTGACTTCCTCTCTATGCAATCTTTGCATGTCACAAATTTACACTTGTACCTCACAAGTTTATACAGATAAAATGATTTTTAAAAGTATGTTTGGCCAGGCGCGGTGGCTCACGCCTGTAATCCCAGCACTTTGGGAGGCCGAGACGGGCGGATCACGAGGTCAGATCGAGACCATCCTGGCTAACACGGTGAAACCCCGTCTCTACTAAAAAATACAAAAAAAACTAGCCGGGTGAGGTGACGGGCACCTGTAGTCCCAGCTACTCGGGAGGCTGAGGCAGGAGAATGGCGGGAACCCGAGAGGCGGAGCTTGAAGTGAGCCGAGATCTGGCCACTGCACCCCAGCCTGGGAGACAGAGCGAGACATAGTCTCAAAAAAAAAAAAAAAAAAAAAAAAAAAAAAGTATGTTTGACTCTTGATCTAGGTAGAAAAATATCTGAGTGACACCTTTTTTTTTTTTTTTTTTTTTTTTTGAGTGTCTCACCCTGTTGCCCAGGCTGGAATGCGGTGGCACGATCTTGGTGATCTTGGCTCACTGCAACCTCCGCCTCCCAGGTTCAAGCAATTCTCCTGCGTCAGCCTCCCGAGTAGCTGGGATTACAGGCACCCACCACCACGCCTGGCTAATTTTTGTATTTTTAGTAGAAATGGGGTTTCACCATATTGGCCAGGCTGGTCTCAAACTCCTGACCTTGTGATCCACCCACCTCGGCCTCCCAAAGTGCTGGGATTACAGGCGTGAGCCACCGCACCAGGCTAAAGATACACAGTTTAAGTATCTTTTGCATATATTCAGTCTTGCTTATTTGATGTCTCAAGGTTTGGGGAGTGTTTTGGTGCCTACAGTTACTACCCCATTAATTTTTCTTTGGCCTCAATGTGGCTGACCCCAAATTGGATCAAATACATTCTTAGAAGGGTGAGATTAGGAAAGGAACTCGTTAATATAGACTGAAGGCCTCTCTAGCTGTAAGTAACCTTAACATTCTGAGACTGGAGAAGCCACTGTGCTCAGTATCTTCTGGGAGAGAGGCTTTCTTTAAATGTTTACAGATTTCAGATGAGCTGAAACCAGCCTTAACTGCTCTATATTTGGGCAACTGGGGACTGTTCCTTTGATCTTTTGGTTTATTAAAAACTATGGGGAAGCTAAAAAGTCTTAGAAAATTTAGCAAGGTAACTTTAAATGGAATGCACATGTTATTACATGAACTAATTAAGTATACATTCCTTGAAAAGAAACTTTAATATTAAAAAAATATATAAATATATCCTTAAGGAGAGTTCTGGTCTCAACAAATAACAACAAAATATAAGCACCAGATCACTACTGCCCTTGGTCTGGTGTCTGCAAGAGGAAATCACACACTGAAGAGCTGGACTTTCATTCGACTTTCAACCATACTACAATCTTACCAAAACGTGGAGAGCCTGGTGACTCCATCCATTCTAACACTGATCACCTCAGTCTGAAGACAGGCTCAGGAGAAAATGGACTGAGCCAGAACTGTTTAGCTTTTTTCCTGGGTGACGAGATTCCATTCTTGCCTAATTTCTCACTTCAGTTAGATTCAGAGGTAGAATAATCTAAAGATAGATCCCAAATACTGTCTCTCTCATCTTTAAAAAAAAAAAAAAAAAAAAAAAGAATCTGTTATTCCTTCTCCCCAAATGACAGAAGCATGATTTAATTGTATTTGCCTTCAAAACTGTGGCCGATAAAATACTAGCACCTCCAAAAAAAAGTCTCAAGCAACCTGTGAATTAGAAACACAAGAAATATTTTTTCCTTTGCTTCTCCTATGTTATTTTGAAAACTGTGAAAGAAAAAAACCTTTTTAAAATGTCAAATATACTTGTCTTGTTTACATTCGGATGTACGAGAAAGTTCACTGAGGAGTTGGTCTTATTTTTGTCACTAGACATAACGGGACAAATGTGCTTCTGCAACAGAGGTGCGGATGCAGCAGGCAGCAGTCTATCCCAGAAGCTCTGGAAAGAAACACTCTGTATCCCAGGGAGGCAGGATATGAAAGGCTGGAACCACTTTACTAAGATACTACTTGTCCCAACATAAAAGTCTGTCCTGAGGCATCCTGCTACAGTCTTGCCTGTTACTCTGCGGATTAAAGGAGGTTCACTAGAGCCACGTGGGCTAGAACGAGTGAGGCCTGGACCAGAAGAAAATAATTGGAAGAGTTTCTCTGTCAAACATTAAAAGTCATCAACATCAGAATCACAAATATTTCACTAATCTCTTACATCCTGTGAATGAGCAGATAAACCATTTATTTTCTTTTTTTTTTTTTTTTTTTTTTTTTTTTTTTTTTGAGACGGAGTCTCGCTTTGTCACCCAGGCTGGAGTGCAGTGGCACCATCTCGGCTCACTGCAAGTTCCGCCTCCCGGGTTCCTGCCATTCTCCCACCTCAGCCTCCAAGTAGCTGGGACTACAGGCACGCACCACCACGCCCGGCTAATTTTTTGTATTTTTAGTAGAGACGGGGTTTCACCGTGTTAGCCAGGATGGTCTCGATCTCCTGACCTCGTGATCCGCCCGCCTCGGCCTCCCAAAGTGCTGGGATTACAGGCTTGAGCCACCGCGCCCGGCTAGATAAACCATTTCAAACACCTGAATGGAACAATGACTATCTTCCAGGATACAAAACTGTCTCGTAGTTTCACCAGTTATGTGAACACGGATGCTGACAAAGGAGAAATCTTATTTTTCAAGCGTCTTTTGGGAACAGCAAAGGCTATGAATATTTTAGAACTAGTGAAAGAGTGCTATGCTGAGCAATGGAAACAAACTCCTTGTGTTCCATGTATTGACTGCAGCCCACAGTTTTGTGGCTTGGTGAAAAGCTTTCACTTGTCACAACTCATGGTTTTCTACGATAACATGAATTGACATCAATGATTTTGCTTGCAATGCTGGTGGAAGTCTTGTCTTCCACTGCCAAGTTCTCAGAACCAGAGAACTGAATCAACGCCTTGTTAAAAGGTTTTGACAAGGTATAGCGGCAGAATACAAAATTTCTCTCTACTATAAACAAGTATGCTAACATAACAGAGATGAATCATTAAACTGTCCCCACCCCAGGAAATATCACTCCGAAACAGTTCAATAGGGAGGAGTTATTTTAAGCATAAAGAACATGGTTGGTAGTGGAATAAACCTACAAAGACCAGACACATGCTCCAGTGTGGATGAACCTCAGAAGTGTCATGCTGAGTGGAAGAAGTCACATATTAACAGTAGACTAGGGGTTGCCAGGGGGAGGTGGGGGAAAATAGGGAGTGATCACTTAATGGAAATGAGGTTTCTTTTTGGGGTGATGAATCATCTTGGAACTGGATAGAGATGATGGTTGTATAGCGTTGTGAATGTTAATAAATGCACTGAATTGTATTTTTAACTTAGCTAATGGTTAATTGTGTTATGTGAATTTTGACTCAAGAAACAAGAAAATCTATTTGGCCATATGAATTTGTAAAGCTTTCATGTGCAGGCTCGTTAGTCACTAACATGGGTGTGTTTCCAACTGATGTGTGGCTTTCCTCTTTCTGTCTCTCGTTTTTGGTATGTCTTCTCCAGTAGACAGTACTAACCTCCATGAGAGAGCATTATAGTATCTGGTACATAGAAGACATTCAATATTTGTGAATGAAAAAAAAAAATCGATTTATTTTATTATTATTTTTTTTGCTAACCTACCCATCTCCAGACAAAAAGAGAGGCAACTGGCGATAACTATGACAACTTGAAAGTTGGGCTGCATATGGTGGCTCATGCCTGTAATCTCAGCACTTTGGGAGGCTGAGGTGAGAGGATTACTTTGAGGCCAGAAGTTCGAGACCAGCCTGGGCAATACAGCAAGACCTTGTCTCTACCAAAAAAAAGGTTAGCCAGGCATAGTGGCACATATCTGTAATCTTAGCTACTCGTGAGGCTGAGGCAGGAGGATCAATTGAGCCTAGTAGTTCGAAGTTTACAGTGAGTTATGATCCTGCCATTGCACTCCAGCCTCGGTGACAGAGTGCAACCCTGTGTCTTAAAAAAAAAAAAAAAAGAAAAGTAAAAAAAGAAGGAAAAACTTCCAATGCTGAAGAATGTGATCCTTCAGGCTAAAATCAAGAGCGCACAAATCTGGCAATTTCTCTGGAAATTTACCAGGTCTTGGAAACCTCACTAAATTCTTTTGAACATTTATTTTTGCCTAGACATCACTGAAATTTAGACCTCAGTTCATAATCCTTTTCTTGCTGACAGCATCACTAATGGTCACCTGCAAGGATGACCTCACTGGTAGAACAGAGGAAATGACTTGGCATGAATTTAATTTGAAGACTCTTGCAGAATTACAGCAGTTTCTTGACAGGAGCCTGGTAAAGTCCTGGCAGCTCTGATAGTATCTGCTACCCCAAGCCTTGGTAAGTCAGAACTTACTGCCACTAAAATTTAAAAAAAAAAAAAAAAATTAAATTGGCTGGGTGTCAAAGAGGCTACACTGCTTTACCATTCCACAATTTACACTTCTCATTCAAGCCAAAGAATGGTAGGCATCTCAGATGCATACTTCAAAGCCAAATTCGCTGACTTTTTAGGTTTATTTGCACAATTTGTTCATATTTTCATTTTTCACTAATTTTCACCCTCAAAAAAGTGAGAGAAAAAGAAGTGACAATTTTTTGCAAAGATGATTTTTATTTTCTAAGAGAAGGAAACCAATTTCCAGTGCAATCAAATTAACATGCGTCCTGTGATGAAACTTCTTTGACTATAATCTTCCCCCCAATTCTCTGCTATTTTTAGCTCCATGTTAATTAGGGGAGAGAGAACTATGGAATTAAAAGACAAAAGAGACCTTAGAGCTTTTGAGGGACAAGGAGCACAGCCTCTGCTTCCAGCCTCCCGTGAGAACAAGTGCTCTTGCACTGCCATGGTGGGATTCTGTGACATCTTCCGAACTCCATCCTAGAACTCAAGCTGCCAGCCACTGTAGCACCCTGAATACACTGTGCAGTTTCATGGCTCCATGGCTGTGTTCATGGTATCATGTCCTTCTAAAATACCCTCCCCATTTTCCTTTGCTTGTCTGACTCATAATCATTCCTTAAGTCACAGTTGAGGTGTCATCAACTCCAGAAGCCTTCCCTGAGCTCTAGGTTGGGTGACATCTACTTACTGGCTCCCAAGGCACCTGGCTGTCTAACACTCACCATATTATGTTGAAATTATCAGCTTAACTGTCTATTTCCTTTACCAGATAAATGGAAAAAGGAAAGTAGTAACTTTAGAGTGGAGAAAGGGACAACGACTACCTGAACCAAATGATCAAAGTGATGCCATTCACAGTGGGACAAAGAGAAACGTGAACATGCGCCTCCCAAAAGGGGGCAACAAGGACAACGCAGCAGCACTACCATTAAGTTTCTGCCAAAACTGAGTAACAACCTATGAGGAAACACCAAATGAACGCAAATTGAGCCATCTGACAAAATAAATGGCCTGTCTTCAAAAATGTCAAGATCATGGAAGCCAAAGAATGACGGAGGAACGATTCCAGATTCAGGAGACCAATAGGACAGGAAAAGTCAACGCGATAGTGTGATTCTGAGCAGATCCTGGGCCAGAAAATAACACATTTTTTCCTTTGGCTTTAAAGCCAGTATTTTTTACAGTGAGCAAACTGGCAACAATTTGAAAACATTTTAAAGAGTAGGAAAACTGGCAAAATTTGAAAGGTTTGCAGATTAGACAACAGTGCTGTTTCAATGTTGGTTTCCCAATTGTGGTAACAGTACTGCATTGCAGTTACATAAGGGAGTGTTGTCCTGTGTCGATGAAATACACGCTTAAGTATTGTTAGCAATTTGCTGAAATGGTTCAGAAGATACCAATTATTTACATATATAGATGGTGGGGGTGGGGAGAGAGAGGGAGAGAGAAGGAGAGAATACACAATAGCCCTGATAAAACGTTAACATTTGGGGACTCTGGGTGAAATGACCTGGACATTCTTTGTATTACTGTTTTTCAACTTTTCGCCAAGTCTGAAGTTATTTCAAAATAAGTTTAAAAAATTAAAAAGTATGAACATCTAAAGTAAGTTTTCCTTTTAGATGAGCAAAAAATAAGTGTGGGATTAAAAGCGTGTAGGCTATGTTCAGGGTAGTGAGAAAATCTGCGGTAATTACTTTGAAAGTGAAGTCAGTGGTTACAAAGAGTGCTAATTGGAAGTTGGCACAATTCCAGGGTGCTGACACTATCTCCCAAATTAACCCAACAAACTGGACAGCAGAACAGGAAAAGGTATTTTCTTTATTGGGTAGTCATAAATGAGAAGCAAGAACATTCCAAATAATGCTGAGCTACTTTACAAATAAGGATTTTTCTCACAAGCTTTATAAACTTAAAAAAAAAAAAAAAAAAAAAAAAAAAGCTGCCCTAAAGGCAACCATCCTACAAATAACTACAAGTTAACAAAAATAGAAGGGACACCGTAGTCCCCTGGGCTCACCATCAGCAGCAATCTCGTCTCTCCAGTGCTGGCCATTTCAGAGAGGTGGCATTTTCCATGACGAGCAGAAATTAACTAGACTAGCTACAGGGACTACGAGACGTTACAAAGTGTGCAATTACTCGGGAACATGCACCTGTAGAGGAAAATCGTACAACCAGGTATGCGGTGGTAACGTGGACAAGTTTCCCAATGGCAGCCGAAAGCCTGGATTAATCTTTGTTTTGGAGTTGTCCTGTGTTGGGTAGGATGGTTAGCGGGGTTTCGGGCTTCCACACACTAGATGCCATAGCACTCCCTCCCAGCTGTGACAACCAAATATGTCTCCAGACATCACCGAATAGCCCCTGGGGTACAAAACTGCCCCAGTTGAGAACCGCGGTTCTAAGGTCCCTCCTACCAACAAATTTCTCTGAGTCTGTGTTGAGTAAATGAAATGCTACGGAATTTCAGAGGGAGAACTAAGGCAGTCAGAGGAGGATTTAGGGAGCAGGGAGGATTTGAGATGAATCTTGGGGTAAAATAAATCAAATAGGGGTAGAGGAAACGGTGAGCTTTCCAGAAGTAGGGATGGCACAATTTAAGGAGTGTACACAGGAAAGAACAGACCGCCACAGAACTGTCAGGAAGCCAGCCAGCCGGGCAGAGTCTTCACTAGTAGATAAGGCGAGAGGTACTTGTCACGTAATGTGTTGAAGGAATTACAAAGATTTTTTTTTTTTTTTTTTTTTTTTTTTTTTTTTTTAAAAGACAGAGTTTTGCTCTTGTTGCCCAGGCTGGAGTGCAATGGTGCAATCTTGGCTCACCGCAACCTCCACCTCCCGGGTTCAACCCATTCTCCTGCCTCAGCCTCCCGAGTAGCTGAGATTACAGGCATGTGCCACCACGCCCAGCTGATTTTATATTTTTAGTAGAGGCAGGGTTTCTCCATGTTGGTCAGGGTGGTCTCGAGCTCCTGACCTCAGGTGGTCTGCCTGCCTCGGCCTCCCAAAGTGCTGGGATTATAGACGTGAGCCACCGTACCTGGCCGGAATTTCAAATCTAAAGTCAAGACTGCTTAGGCTGGCATCCTGACCTAGCCACGGCATCCAAAGGTTAATGCTAAGTGCAGTCCCGCAAGGGACAATGTTCTTGTTAGACAACAACGCACATCATCTACTACTCCATTAAACAAACAATGGCTTAAGAGATGAGAAATTGGTCAATGTTTGCCTTTTATTTATTTATTTATTTAGACAGAGCTCTGTCACTAGGCTGGAGTACAGTGGCATGATCTCGGCTCACTGCAATCTCCACCTCCCGGGTTCAAGCTCTTCTCCCACCTCAGCCTCCTGAGTAGCTGAGATTACAGGTGTGCACCACCACACCCAGCTAATTTTTGTATTTTTAGTATAGACGGAGTTTCACCATGTTGGCCAGGATGGTCTCCATCTCCTGACCTCGTGATCTGCCCACCTCAGCCTCCCAAAGTGCTGAGTTTACAGGTGTGAGCCACCATGCCCGGTCAAATGTTTGCTTCTTATATGCCACTGCTCTCTATGTCTGAATGAAAAAGATCCAATTTTAAAGTGTACTTTAAAGAGAAGCTGAAAGCAAGCAAGTTGGGAGGGAGGGAGGTGGAGAACAGTGTTCACTGGGCATGGACTGAAACACATCATGTTTTGTGAAAGATGGTAGAGTGCTGACTTCCTGCTATATTCATGCAACACTCACAGGCCAGGAAGGCTGGAATTTGCAAGCATGTAGATGACCAAGACTTCAGTCTTTTGACTAATTCTATATTTTCCCAGTTTGGACCACAAGACTCGGGGGGGGTTTCCAAGAACTGGCCAGCATTCAGGAAGAATCAGGTCACCCAGACTTGAAGGATGGTGAATGTGAGGATTTTACTGAGCGATGGAGGTGGCTCTCGGTGAGACAGATGGGGAGCTGGAAAGGGGATGGAGTGGGAAGATCATCTTTCCCCTGGAGTTTGGCGGTACCACAGCTGATCTCTCCTACCCTCCCCAGCAGAACTCCTCTCAATGTTCAGGTGCACCTTTTCTTTTCTCCTCCTCTGCTGCACTGCTCTGCCACTCTTCTGCTTGTGGAGCCTGGGGTTTGGGGTTTATATGGATACAGGATAGGGGGCCGTGGTGGGCCAAAAGGCAACATTTGGGCACAAAAACGGGAATGCCTGTTCCCATTTAGGGCCATGGGTTTCCAGGCTTGAGGGTGGGGCCTTTGCTGGGGAACCACCCTCTTCTACCCAGTATTTCCCTGTCTCCTGTCCGTATCAAGGTGCCAGGGGCAACCCTGTGGCCAATTCATTAGTCAACAGCATGAGGCTGCAAACACCCTTCTGCAGTTCCCACTGTCTCTTGCTGCTTAGAGAGATGACAGTCAGGCGGGCGCGGTGGCTCACGCCTGTAATCCCAGCACTTTGGGAGGCCACGGCGGACGGATCACAAGGTCAGGAGATCAAAACCATCCTGGCTAACACTGTGAAACCCCGTCTCTACTAAAAATACAAAAAATTAGCCGGGCGTGGTGGGCACCCGTAGTCCCAGCTACTCAGGAGGCTGGGGCAGGAGAATGGCGTGAGCCTGGGAGGCGGAGCTTGCAGTGAGCCGAGATCACACCACTGCACTCCAGCCTGGGCGACAAAGAGAGACTCCATCTCAAAAAAAAAAAAAAAAAAAAAAAAAAAAAAGAGATGAGAGTCCATCTAAGCAGCCCCTGTGGGGCTGGGACTAAGGCTTCTTGTGAAAGTCATATTGAACCACCTCCTCTCCAAGTAGATGAACCTTTTCTAAGTAATCCTTTGCCTACATTCCAAAAAATCTTCTGAAATGGGACCCCTGATTGAACTTTGCCCAGGTGCTTTATGGATTATAATTCGGCATCATTAGAGTCATCCAATGTTTCCACTTGATCTTTCAGGGAGGCCCAGAAGCCACTTGATTCTCATTTAACTCATATTCACTAAGATATTTTTATTTTAAAAAATAGAGGGAAAAAAAGGGACCAAAATATTTACATGTATTGGAGATTTAAAATAAAAGCGTTACAAATCCAAAAGAGCTTGTGCAAACCGCGAGCTTTCAATCCCAGGCCTCCCACTGAGCCAGCCACCAAGCTGCAGCACCTTCTGCCAAGCTCCTCACAGTCAATCCAGAAGCTTTCTCCAGGGCTAAGAAAAAGTTATTAAGATTGCACTGCCTGGGCCATTATTTCACAACCGAGTTAACCTCTATCCCAAGGGCAACGTTTTGCAGCTGTTTGCAGTGAGTCAGTACTTTCTTTCTATTCTTTTCCTTTTTTTCTATTTTCTTCTTTTTTGGTAAATTACCCTTTCCATTTTTGCCTGTGACTAGGGGCGTACGAACAAAGTTTAGGTCTGCTTCTTGCTGTTCTGAATAGCTGTCTGCTTTTTAAAAGGCAGAAATGAAAACAGCAGTCACGTGACGTTCTTTCAAATTAAAGTTACACAATGACACAAAGCTGAGGCGCGTATACACACAAAATACGCAGCGATGCTACTTCCCGCCATTGAAAACACCACTTTTCAGATGACACTTAATGGTTCTGTTTATTATATAATTCCATCTCATAACATACATTTCCTTCCCTGAGAATGAACAATACTTGCTTTTAAAAAAATCCTTGTACAGTCTGCACTAAGCACACAAACCAATCACATGAGTGACTATTTCTTACAACGTTTGAAATTGCAGAGACCAGGAGGTCTTAAAGCAGGGTCCCCTGACCAGCAGCAGCAGCAGCATTATTCAGGAACTTTTTATAAATACAAATTGTCAGGCCCCATCCCAGACCTAGGGCACCAGGAATTCAAGGGTGGAGCCCAGAAGTCTATGGTCAAACAAGCTCAGCAGGTGATTCTGAAGCTCACTGGAGTTGTAGTGGGTAAGAGCGTTCTGGGCCCTGCGCACCTGGCCTCGGTCATTTGAAACCACCCTGAGTGCCCTCAGTGCCTCACTTCTTCACCTTGTAAAACTGAGAGAATGACAGTAACACCCCACAGGACTGTCTTGAAGAGTCCATTAGGTAATCCAACACTGTCCAAACGTTGACAGTGCTTGCCTGTGGCTGGCCAGGGAGCAGGGATTGGCCGCAAACAGGCAGAAAGGAAGTTTAGGGGTGATGGAAATGCGCTAAAACTGGAATGTGGTGATGGCTGCACAACTCAGTTTACGAGAACTCATTGAATTGTAGCTCAAGAGGTGAATGTTATCTGTAAAGTATACCTTAACAAAACTGTTCACAAAATACTAAAAATGTTTAGAAAAGTGCCTTGCTCATAGTAATCAGATGTTGGCTCTGGTCATCTAAGCCATTTGAACAGATTTATCTAATTGTGCATGTTCTTCTACAAAGGAACTAATCTCCCTCCAAAGTGTGAGGGTCTTGTTCACCTTGATGTAGGAATGGGATCTATGCTGTGACCTGTTACTGATCCAAAACATAAATCAGACCTACGGTGACCATTTTCATGACGAAGACTTTACAGAGGGAAAAATTATATTCCTTGGAGTATAGTAATATGCCAAAGGCAAACTGAAATAGAACCAACCCAGTGATACTACTCCAGAGATAACATGCATTTAAAACGCATTGGATGTGTATATTTGCTCTAATTTATAATAGCTGGTTTCATTATTGCCATCTCATTCATTTCAATAAGCAATGACTCACCATCAACTGTGCTGACCAGGATACAGGTAACAGAAGCAATGCAAGACAGACTGTGGAAACAGGCAGAGGTGGCCATGGATACAGCCTTAGGAAACAACCCCATTTCAGTGCCAGAACCACACCATGCGCTATTTAATAACACTTACTGATTCTGTTGACAACTGACAATGCTGAACCCTGAGCCCTGTGCTCCTACAACACAGAAACAGTTACAGAATCTCCCTCCTCTTTCCTAACCCAGGAAATAGCTGGAGGCAAAGCCACCTTCCCCATAGACTTCCACTCTTCTTCATGAACCCTGTTAATTCTTGGACCACTCCCTTGTTCACCTGTGTTTATAAAACCCTAGTTCTTCCTCTTCTCTGAGACATTTCTCATTAATAAACATTACCCCTACTGCAGTAGCCTAGGTAAAATTATCTTAATTGTCTGGTACATTTCGTTTTTTGACACAATAAATTTAAGTTTAGCCGGCCATTCCATCACTTTCAGTTAACAATGTTATTTGCAACACCTGACATTTTACAATATTTTAGAATACATACATATGTGCACACACACATACACACACCTATATTAGCTGTTCAATTGCATGTATTCATGCTAGAGTAGAAAAAGGAAATTAAAGTCGATTTGCACATACAACTACCTATGACTAATCATCTATGTCAGAGGTGAGCCAGCTTATTTCTACAATGGGCTAGATGGCAATCTTTTTTTTTTTTTTTTTTTTTTTTTTTTTTTTTTTTTTTTTTTTTTTTTACCTGTTTTGCATGTCACACTGTCAGTTCTGTATGTCACACTGTCAGTTCTGTTTCAGTCATGTGAAAGCAGTCACTGACAGTACATACAGGAATGAGCAAAGCTGTGTTCCGATAAAACTTTCTTCCCTTTTTTTTTTTTTCCTTTCTTTTTGAGACGGGAGTCTCGCTTTGTCACCCAGGCTGGGGTGCAGTGGCACAATCTCGGCTCACTGCAAGCTCCACCTCCCAGGTTCACGCCATTCTCCTGCCTCAGCCTCCCAAGTAGCTGGGACTACAGGCACCCACCACCACGCCTGACAATTTGTGTGTTTTTAGTAGAGACGGGGTTTCACCGTGTGAGCAAGGATGGTCTCAATCTCCTGACCTCGTGATCCGTCTGCCTTGGCCTTGCAAAGCGCTGGGATTTACAGGCGTGAGCCACTGTGCCCGGCCTGTCTTATGTATTTTTTAAATGCTTTTAGGAAACACAGTAATCTGTGAGTTGAGATTTTGAAAAAAATTGCAAAAATATTGCATATTAGCATTTTAAAGTTGGTGGAGGCTGGGCACGGTGGCTTATGCCTGTAATCCCACCGCTTTGGAGGCTGAGACTGGAGGATGGCATGAGCTCAGGAGTTTGAGACCAGCCTGGGCAACATAGTGGGATCCCGTATCTACAAGTTGTTGTTTTTGTTTGTTTTAATTAGCCAGTGTGGTGGTACATACCTATAATCCAGCTACTCAGGAGGCTAAGGCAGGAGGATCACTGGAGCCCAGGAGTTTCAGCCTGCAGTGAGCTAGGATTGCACCACTGCACTTCAATCTGGGCAGCAGAGCAAGACCCTGCCTCACAGATAAAGTTAGTGGAAAGTGCTGTAGTGAACTTTTCCCAGTTTCCCCCCGATCTGTTTTACCATGGGCCACTCCCTTACCCCTGCTTTTATTTTTTTCACATTAGCTATTAACATGCCCTGAAAATAATGTTCCTTAGAATTCCCTCAGGAAGCACCACTCTAGATCAGGTCTGCAAACTGCACCCCACCAACTGTTTTTGAACATAAAGTTTGCACTCCGGCCTGAGTGACAGAGGGAGACCCTGTCTCAAAAAATAAATTAATTAAAAGGTCCAAACACAGCATTTCCTGTGGTATCCCACAAAATGAGCTCTGGGAAAGCCTACTTAGTACATGCCCAAAGAAAACAAGGACTCAGTGGTCAAATTTCGTTGGAGAAATGCTGCATTCTATATCCATCTTGGAGACTCACAACAGACATCCACGTGGTAAAGGCATCTCTTAGTAAAGACTTAGAGACGTCCTGAAATAAAAGACATTAATTTAACCCAGCATTTCCCAAACTTATTTTAAACATCACACCACACACACAATCAGCTCACTGAAATTCTTAGAATTCTATGTCAATTCAGAGTCAATAAAGTCTTAAAGTCAGAAACTTGGTTAACACATCATTCAGTGATTTGAAGTTTTTCCTGGTTTTTCTGAGTTAAAAAAAAAATTCATGGTGTGATACTTTCAGATGTCAGAAATCTGGAGTGTTGCTATTAAAGAAATGCGGGCTCCCCCTTCAAGCACCTTAGTAATAACACTGCTTAAGTTCAGAACCTCTGCCCTGAATTTGTTCTATTACACAGGTAACAATGATTGAGTTGACTGAGTTGTCAGTAATACTGCTGAGGCCTCTATGTCTTACTGTCATTGTTTTTCTTCCTCAATAATCAACATTTTTCATTTCAGTTACTTTTAATTAGCACAACTCCTTTACCTTGATGTATTTTTCAAATATATTGCTGAATATACAAGGGATATGCTCATTATAAAATATCAGACGCTAACAGAAGAGCATGAAGAGAATTCTGCTCAAGTTCGGCAACTATTACTCTTCCTGGATTAAGCCTTTCATGTTTGTGGGGACTTCGTGTTTTTGAAACAGAGTCTCTCTGCTCTGTCGCCCAAGCTGGAGTGCAGTGGCACAATCACAGCTCACTGCAGCCTTGACTTCCTGGGCTCAAGCAATCCTGCCACCACAGCCTCTTGAGTAGCTGGGATCGTGGGCATGTATCATCACACCTGGCTTATTGTTTTTTTCTGAATTTTTTTGCAGAGATGAGGTCTCACTAGGTTGCCCAGTCTAGTCTCAAACTCCTGGGCTCAAGTGATCCTCCTGCCTCGGCCTCCCAAAGTGCTGGGATTATAGGCATAAGCCACTGCACCCAGCCTCAACTTTGTGTTTGTAAAACAAAACAATATCCTACACAGGCCATTTTAACTTTATTTTTTCATGTTACAATATAGTTCATATTGCATCTTTCCATGTGAACTATGAACAATATGAACTATACTGTATAGTATAACTATACTATACAATATAGTTCATATTGCATCTGATCACTGTTTTAACGGCTGCGTATGAATGTTCTCCCATATGGAACAACAAAACTTCTTTAATCAAACTCCTACTGATGGCCAGTCAGGTAGGTTCTAATTATTTTGTGTATACAAAGGACATGGTGGTGACTGTCACTGACATAAATCTTTGGAAATGTATCCAGTTGGTTCCCACGGTGGACCTGGGTCTCAGTACTTCTCCTGCAGGAGTCATCCTAGGTGGCAGTATTCAGAGCGTCATGTAAACTCTGCCTCCCATCTCTGGGATTGGCTGACAGACTGAAGAACATCAGCCCTCAGATTACCCAGGGATCCATCAAACACGTAGGTGAGAAAAGATGAGATGGGCCAGCCAGAGTCCTTCCTTCAGGAATGACAGAGAATGAGGCAGTTTTCAGGCAGACGGCGGTTTAGAGAATGGCTCGTGACACTATGACAGGTTCCGACCGGCCATATGCGGAAACTGTGGATGGTAGTGGGAATGAAAGCCCCAGTGGGCAGAGGCTGAGTCCTGTGTTAGGGGGAGCTCAGGCAGGCTAATGGGACTGCACTAGGATGAGTAAGACCTGGGAGCTGCTGTCTATGACGCTAAGGCCTCATAGCTTTTGTTCTTAAGGAACCCTGGTTTAAGCCCCGTTCCTAGTACCAGCTTATGTGACCCTGGGAAAATTATTTAACGTCTGTATTTATCTCATGAGAAGATTAAATGAAGAGATAATCTACGGTGCCTCACACATACAGAGTGCTCCATGTACATTAGCTCTCCCAGTTACAGTATTATCATTATGACCCAAGCCACTGTGGATCCCGAGAACTGCCAGATAAGACGTTCCCTAGGGCTTGGCTGGCTGGCCATCCCTTAAGGCCTCTGTATATATATATATCCTTGTAGTAAGTTTAGGAAACTTGGATGAATCTCCTGCCAGCAAAATTAACAAAAACAATTCTTTAAGTTCTAGAGTTGGGGTTGCCAGTTCAAAGAGCAGAACTCTTTCAGAGAAACTCCTCTTACAATTGACCTAAGCAATAATTCAACTCTAGAAATGCTCACCACACATGTGCTGACTGGTTTGTAAGGAGCTGTTACAATATGGTTGTGCTATCTGCGTTCAAGTTCAACACGGATCCAGAAACCTTGCCTAGAAACTTACAGAGCACCTTGTCCCATCAGCAGGGCTGCCACAGCCAAGTGGTTCTAGGCAAACACTCGAGGAGGCAAAATATGGGGGGAAAAGAGATGGCTTAGCTAGCCAGTGCTTTAAAGAACAAAGTAGCTGATAGAGAAACACAGGCCCAATCCACACACCTTTTCCACTGTCATTAAAGCAACGGGGTGGGAACAGCTTCTCCCTTTTTTTTTTTTTTTTTTGAGACGGAGTCTCACTTTGTCACCCAGGCTAGAGTGCAGTGGCGCCATCTCAGCTCACTGCAAGCTCCGCCTCCCGGGTTCACACCATTCTCCTGCCTCAGCCTCCCGAGTAGCTGGGACTACGGGCGTCTGCCACCATGCCCGGCTAATTTTTTGTATTTTTAGTAGAGACGGGGTTTCACCGTGATAGCCAGGATTGTCTCAATCTCCTGACCTCGTGATCCACCCGCCTCGGCCTCCGAAAGTGCTGGGATTACAGGCATGAGCCACTGCGCCCAGCAGCTTCTCCCTGCTACACCCATTCACTCCCTTCCTCCTCTTCAGCCCTGTCCCCCTGTTTAGACTGCTAAATATTAAAGCAATCCTTTCCCTTTGATTTTAAACTCATTACTTATGAGAGAGAGAGGGGATGAAGGGAGGGAGAGCGAGAAGAATGTAGAAACGGAAGACAGAAAGCCAGTGTGAAATTTAAGTCATCTCAGGCCTATATTTCTAAGAACAGCCCTAGGTCCTATCAGTGCATCAAACAGGGAGCAATAAAAACCAAACCAGTCACTACCAGACCTCGCAAAAGAGTTCACAGCAGTGGCTCCTACCGAAGTGCTCACCAGACTCCCGGGGCAGCCGATTCACAATGGGTGTGAAGCGGCTTCCCAGGTGACTGGCTCCACCCAGACTGAGCATGCTGCTGGGTTAAGATTTATAGTGGAAAAAACAATGGTTTCTTTCAGGGTTCCATTAGTTTCTTCTGAGTTCTAGCTGTCAATTTGATATCTGTTAATATCTGGAAGAAACTGGTATCAATCGTGGGTTCTCAAATTCTACATATGCCAAATATATCTACAGGGGAAAAACAAAAATTCAAACATCTGCAATGCTCCTTCTGTAACTTCAGTCCAGCTTTTATCTCAAAGATACTGAACGTGTTGTTTAGAAGTCTAGAATGGGAGTGCAGAAGCGATCACAATACATCAAAAACTTGAGGTGCAGTCTGATGAGTTTCTCTACTCCTTGCTTAGTAAATTTAGAGTTTTCTATTTTTGGAGGACGTAATCCCTATGCACACTGCTTTTAGCATCTAAGCATTTTCCTCAAGATGGGTCAAAGTGTCAAGGGTTTCACGAGAGCCTCGATCAATTCCTGCAGAACACTGTGGATTTGCTGAAGACTTCAAATAGGGACACAGTCCTCACAGATTCAGCTTAAGGATCATACACACAAATGACCACCTGAGACCACAGAGGACCGGATATGAGCTACTTATAGTCATACTGAGCCGGTGAACAAGAATAGCAGGAAAGCGGCCAGTTTTCTTGTAGTGAGGTTCTTTGAAGTAAAGTATTTATTAAACATTATATTATAGTGCATGAAACAAAAATCTTTGAAGGCAGGTTATCCTACTCTGCACAGTGGCCACTGCTAACGAATTACTTCCTTTTCCTCTCAGGTTTTGTTTTTCTATTTGTGAAACTGAAACCCAGATTGTTTTCCTCCATCCATGAAACCAGCTGGCACAAAGCACTCCTTCTGGTAATAATGTCCATCAATGGAAACAGCATTAAAAACGACTCCAACCCATCACTTCACTACCACACAAGAGGATGTGCGGATTAAGGAGGTGCTCTCTAAATACTGGTCAGCAACTTCTCTAAAATAGAAAACTAGGCTATTAAAAAATGACGAAATGACTAAAAATGGCAGCAATAAAATGGGGCTTCCGTTGTTATTTAAAAGCAAAATTTACCGATTGCATTTCCCATTTCGTACCTCGAGACTGATATGCCTTGTTTCAGCTAGCATTTTCTATTTCTCAGTAAAGTACCCTGTATATACCAATAAGAGCCTCATCTTAAAGAAATGTCCAAAAGAAGACCAAGAGGGCGATATAGTTTATTCTTCTGAACCAATTATTAACTTAAGAGTCTTTGCCTTGGGAAGGAATACTGAGCAGCGAAACTCCCAACGAGCCAGCACAAGTGGTCCCGTGCTGAAGATGCAATGGGAGAATCCTGGCCCACTGGCCGAAAGGTGTCTCCGGCTAAGTGTGTGCTGACAGGAGAAAAGGACAGCGCCGGACACATGGCTGAGTCTGTTTCAACGTCGCTGAGAACGGCGGGAAGCTTTTTAAAATCTAGGAATACATCAAAGGGTGAATGCAGATTAAGCCCTGCTTTTTTTTTCCCTGAAAGGCTCACTTTTGTTCCTAATAGAAAGACTTAGATGGTATTTCTTCAGATCATAAAGCAAGTTGTACTTTTAATGATGGAATAAAAATTATAAAAGTAAAACGTGGCTTTTCCTCCCCATTCTTTTTTTCCTTTTTTAAGTGATGAATTCAGGAAAAGACCAGTCTAGGCCAAATTTATCTCTTGTTAACCTTCAGGGATGTGGAGTACGCCAAGCATGATGTTAGTACAAAGTCAAATTTGGATGATGCAGTCATTTTTTGTTAATTCCATTATTAGAAACATTAGATAACATGGTAGTATCTAAGGAATACAGCTTTAAAAATAGGATGCACCTTCACTATCAAAGACTGTAACGCAAAATCAACTTGTGCCCACGACTGAACTTTTGAAATAGAAGTTTGTTATGTCTATGTTAGCCAGGCTGGTCTCGAACTCCTGACCTCAGATGATCTGCCCGCCCCAGCCTCCCAAAGTGCTGGGATTACAGGTGTGAGCCACTGCACCCGTGGCATGCACCTGTAATCCCAGCTACTCCGGAGGCTGAGGCAGGACAATCACTGGAACCCAGGAGGTGGAGGCTGCAGTGAGCTGAGACTGCGCCATTGCATTTCAGCTTGGGCAACAAGAGCGAACGCCATCTCAAAAAAAACAAACAAAAAACAAAACAAAAAAACCTTGTTATGTCAATAGAGTATTTCTAAGTGGGTTAGCAGCTCCCTGACAGTCTACACTCTCTAGCCTTCCCATGCCACCCATCCTTGGCTCCCCCCTCCAGCCTTCCCAGGCCGCCCATCCTCGCTTCCCTCTCCAGCCTTCCCAGGCCGCCCATCCTCGCTTCCCTCTCCAGCCTTCCCAGGCCGCCCATCCTTGGCTCCGTCTCCAGCCTCGCAAGGCAGCGTTCTTGTCACCACACTCAGGCATTCCACTTGAGCCCCTGATCTCGCTCTGCCCTTCTCCCGGGGAGCCTGCCACATCAACTCTCCTCTCTTCCCTCTCTACTGGCCCCTTCTTTTCATCCTGAAAGTCAACCTGAGTTATTCCAATCAACAAATTCTCTCTCGACTCTGCATCCCTCGTGGTTACTGCCTTCTGACCCGACCCGTGTTCTCCACACAGCCCTCTGTTCTAGCTGCTGTGACCACACTTGCACTCGCGACCAAACCAGCCCCAAGTGGCTATCGCCACCATTGTTCTTCCCAGCTGACAAGCTGTCTCAGGCACCCACAGGTTAGATATTTCAGGGGAAATGACTGTTACAGAAATGTTCACATTAGAAGAAAAAACAGATTAATACACATCAATCATATTAAAAAGGTACTTCTAAGACAAAGCATAAATTATTATTCATATTCAATATTTTAGGAATAAAAGCAACTATGTTTCTAAAGCTTTATGGTTTTGAATTGATGGTACATTGTAATAATGCATAGATAGGGTCTGCCTGAGCTTTCATCCCAGGAATTGTAAAGTATTATATTACAGTAGTCCCCCCTTATCCAAGGTTTTAGCTTTCCAAGGTTTCAGTTACCTGTGGTCAACCATGGTCCAAAGACATTATATGGAAAATCCCAGAAATAAATAATGTATAAGTTTTAAATTGTGAGTCATTCTGAGCAGTTTGAGGAGATCTTGTGCTGTCCTGCTCCGTCCTGCCTGGGTCATAAACCCTCTCCTCTCCGCGTCCAGCGTCTCTACACTGTAGACACCCCCACCGCCAGCCAGTCACTTAGTAGCCACCTTGGTTACCAGATCTACCGTCAGGCGGTCTCAGTGCTCAGGTTCCTTTTTTTTGTTTTTGAGACAGAGGCTGGCTCTGTTGCCCAGGCTGGAGTGCAGTGGCATGATCCTGGCTCGCTGTAACCTCCACCTCCTGGGCTTAAGCCATGCTCCCACCTCAGCCTGCCAAGTAGCTGGAACTACAGGGATGTGTCACCACGCCCGGTGAATTTTTGTGTTTTTTTTGTGGAGACAGAGTTTTGCCATGTTGCCCAGGCTGTTCTCAAACTCCTGAGCTCAAGTGATCCACCTGCCTTGGCCTCCCAAAGTGCTGGGATTACAGGCGTGAGCCACTGTGCCTGGCAGGAACTATTATTTGACTTCACAATGGCCCCAAAGTGCAAGAGTATGATGCTGGCAATCTGGATATGCCAAAAAGCAGCCGTGAAGTGCTTCCTTTAGTGAAAAGGTGAAAGTTCTCAACTTAAGGGAAAAAAAAAGTATGCTGAGGTTGCTAAGATCTACAGTAAGAATGAATCTTCTATCCATGAAATTGTGAAAAAGGACAAAGAAATTTGTGCTAGTTTTGCTGCTGTACCTCAAACTGCAAAAGTTACAGCCGCAATGTGGGCTAAGTGCCGAGTTAAAATGGAAAAGGCATTAAAGGCAAGCGTATACAGGGTTCGGTCCCATCCGCAGTCTCAGGCATCCCCTGGGGATTTTGGCACGGATCCCCTGTGGAGAAGGGGGGCTACTGTACAGTACTTCCCTTCAGAAAGCCGCATTTCAAGTTCTCTATTTCACATTCCCCTTCGTGACTGTCATGCAGGGAGCAAAGAAAACCCATTGTGTCCAAGGAGATTTTTACTTTCTCTAGGGATTCGGAAAGCTGACTTTCTGACACTCAGAAACTCAGTCTGCATTGGGTGAGAAGGTTCCGTAGGGAAGAGGTGGTTCTATCTCAGAATCTGCTGGAGCTGAGGGCGCTTTTTGGTTTGATCTAGTTTCACTGTGTTTCATGGAGAGGTTCCTCTAAGAACAAAAGGTTCTATGGAAGTCACGTCCTTTATCCCTCTTAGCCATCCCCGTGTCTGCCTTCGCCAATCTCCCATTTGTAAAAAGAAAGCAGAGACCAGGCTATGGCTGAATAGTTTCAGACAGCCCCTATCCCACTGTCAGCCTTTGCTAAGTGTAATGCTTTAATTACAAGGGTCACACAAGGTCTTCAGACACAGGAGTCTCTGTGTCTGAATGTAATCACTGTGTATGTGTCTCAGCCTAATGAGGAGGTGACTATCATGAGGGTCTGGTGGTGAAGATCCTGCAAGGAGGTGCCTTGTTTGAGATCTTTCAAGGAGACATAGTACTCAATGAATGTGGGTGAGCAGAAATTACAATTCAGTTGGATTCATTTTTTGTAGTAATATGGAGCTTTGCAAAGAGAAAGGCATTTGCTGAAGACACTGGTAAAATATGTGCTGAAGCTCTGCCTCACCGAGTCTGGTTCAAAAGTCAAGTATCAAAGAGTCAAGAGACCGTCCTATTCAGAAGAAAGCCCTGACTGGTTAATGTGTTAGAAGCCAGAGTCAATGCTCCACAGAGTTTTCATTACATAGAAGTAGATCTAGTCCAGGGGCTTTTCTGTAACAGGTGCTCCTGAGTCAGGAATCAAGACCCGTGAAGTAAGAAAACACAGGTAGGCGAGGGGGTACCTTCTCCTCTAACGAAAGTGGCCTGTCAGACTGTCGGGGAGCCTCTGTCAGCGGAGCCAAGCCAGCTCCAGGGACACAGTTAAAGACCCTTGCCATCAAGTGCAAAAGGAAGCAGCAGGGCTTAGAGTAGGCGATTTCTTACTAAAAATGGAATCATTTTTCAGTTTGGTGTACAGTTGAGCCTTGAGCAACACGGATTTGAACTGAATGGGGCCACTTCAATGTGGATTTTCTTCTGACTCTGCTGCCCTTGAAACAGCAAGATCAACCCCTCCTCCTCTTCCTCAGCCAACTCCACACGAAGACGATGAAGAGCAAGACCTTTATGATGATCCACTTCCACTTAATGAATAAATACATTGTCTTCTTGATGATTTTCCCAACATTTTCTCTAGCTTACTTTATTATAAGAATACAGTATATAATCACGTAACATACCAAATATGTGCTAAATGACTGTTTACGTTATTGGTAAGACTTCTGGTCAGCAGTGGGCTACTAGTAGTTACATTCTGGGGGAGGCAGAAGGTATACGTAGATTACTGACTGCACAGGGTTGGCGTCCTAGCCCCCACATTGTTCAAGGGCCCACTGAATCTAGGACGTTGGTCGCGCACTTGTACCCCATCAGAATCTCTCAGGAGTCTTCCCTGTGCCACGCTCAGTGATTCCCTCATTACAAGATTAGGCGTTCCTGTTATGAATGGGCTTTCATTTTTGTTTTATTTCTGAGGATTTGAGGAATGGATAACATGGCCTTCTCCCAGTATATAAAGAGCTTAACCTACAAGGCCCAGCTATTTCTTTAATAAAAGTGGGTAGCGGGGCTATGACTGATGATTATCTGTCAGAGAATAAGTGGGATTATTGTGTTTTTAGGTAACGTCCCAGAAACTGTGGCTGTCCCTTGCCTGGAGTGAGAAGGTTCTGGTGCATGCAGAGCCAGATTACATGTGTGTTTCTATCCCTCTGAACCCTGGGCCAAGAGAAAAGTTGGTCAGCTTCCATTTCTCTTGTCTTACCAGTTCTAGTACCAAGAATTCTGCCACTATAATACGAGGAGCCCCATTCTTTCCTTTTTATAGGCTTACCCCGAAAGGCATTCTAGGTGTCACAAGCAACTCCCTTAAGCCAGCCTAGCAGGATTTCCAGGACGAGTGTTCACGCCCCAGGGCCGCTTAGGAGGTGAGGAGTCACTACTCCCAGGGTGACCACTCCTGAGGCCGCCACTGTGCGGTGCGCCTGGCTGTGAAGAGGCAGGCGAGCCCTCCTCACCAGGCAATTTCCTCCTCACCAACGTGTGAGGGTAACAGCAGCAGCTCCTGGAAGCTGTTCCCTCCTCCTGTGAGAACTAAGTCAGAGGCTGAGAGTGTGCTGGGGGAGGGGACCCAGGTCTTCGCACCTCTCAGTTGGGGACTTCCCCAGGGCTCCCAGGGAAGGGGTGGGGCCTCCCAGGCACCCGCCCAGCATCAAGAAAAGGGCTGAGAAGCTACAGTTCCAGAGTGGGAGGGAAAGACCCTCGCCAGAACAGGCCGATCCCAGAGCCCCAAACACCTCTGGTGTCCACTTGGGCCCCGGAAGAGAGACAGTTGTCAGGGCTCTGGTGTGACCCAGTGACCGCAGGCCACAGTGGCAACAGGCCGCTCCTTGGAGGACTCAAAACTTTTCTCTGGAGGAGACAAGACTAGCTTGTTGAAGACAGACAATTTCCTGGGTCAAAGGGGAAAAAAAATCCACAGAAAAATAAATAAGTTATCAGACCTGCCCTTCTTCTTCAGGGTAAAATGCAATGAATTGCAGGCTTCTGAACGAACAAGACCAAGTTAGGCCGAGGGCAGTTCACAGCTGATCATTTGCCGAGAAGCAAAAGCCTAAAAGGCCCGATTAGCTCGAGCTTGCCACGTCCAGCAGCAACCTGGAGTGGCCGTCAGCGGAGGGCTGGGTGCTGCCCATGGCCGCAGGCCTTGTCAGGTACAGGTGGCCAGCTGTTCCTCATGCTCAGTGGACGGGACAAGAAGGGCTGCGTTCAATCCAGGGAAGGCAGAAGCTTCTTTCCCAGGCACCAAGGAGACAGTCCAATGAAGAGGTTGAGAAATCAGGACCCAGGGGTGAAGGGCGACTCTGCGACTGCCCACAGGAGAACACGCACTTCATGGGGCTCGCCCAATCATTTTGTTTTGTTTATAACATTCCTGAGATTTCCCTACCGTACACTGCCCAAACTTGCTGTTCAACAAGGAATACCACAGTTCTTTTTAGGAACAATCCTTGCTACAGTACTCTCTGGATGATTTTTTGAAAATTATTTGCTTAACAACTCTCTTCCCTTCATCAGCAGGGTCACTGCCTTGCCCGCAAAGGCCCCGTCTCTCACCTGCACACCCGAATGGGCACTGAAAACTTAAAGTTGTATAATATCAGATCATTAACATGCAGAAAATTGTGTAACTTTCAGTAGTATTTTCTTATTCACTGAATTTCCAACAGGAATTAGAAACTCCACATCTAACTTAGTTGCCTTTAGGAAGCAGCTATGGTAACCAGAAAGTTCCCAGGATCCTGTCTCCTAAAGGTAAATAAAACTTTACTCTTGGGTGTGAAATATTTCCACACTGCTAGTTGCTGGGTGGTAACACTGAGCCAGGAACTATACTAAGTGCTATGCATGCACCAACTCATTTAATTCTCACTGTCACCAATGAGGTAGACGGTACAATTACTCTCATTTTACAGACCCAGAAACTGTGCCGAGAGAGAATAAATGAGGCCAAGCAAATAGCCAGTAAATTAGCATGTGCTCGACTTTAAAGCAGGCGTCCTCGGTCATTCAAACTATAACATTTGAAAAGGAATTCAAGAAAGGAAGCAAGATAATTAATTTCTGTAGAGATTTAATACCACAAAACTAAAACATGGCAGAATAAACTGACGAGCTTTGGAGTCTAAAGTCTTCATTCATTCTACTCCCTTATTCAACTGCTCTGCCCCAACCCTCAACCAGGTACTCTGGGGACTGACGTCAGAGTCCCCTAGTTTTGCTATGAAGAACTAAGAAAGGTGACTGTGTGACACATGAAGGTGATTTTGATGCATATGAATTTGTATTTAGGTGCAGTGTGTATAACACCTGGTTGCCACTGGATGCTTATTTGCGATTCAGATTTCTGTCCTATTGAAATTGGTCCATTTCCCAATACCTAGAACACTGTCCACCACAAAATATGTACCTATCAAATACTTGGATAAATGAATGAGTAAATGGATCACAAACTTCCATGGGTATGCAAACTAAGGGGGGGGGGTACACAGGACTTTTTCTTCCCCACTTCTGCTAATTTCAAACTAGTGACTTGGAAAGACACTTAATATGTTTTTCCTTTTTCACAATATTAGTGCTAATTAAATAAAGTGTCAGTTATTACATCCCTTACAAACACATGTAGGTGGTCTCCAGAACAGGATTAATATCTAAATGAATAAGGAATTAAAACACTGGTATTTGAAGCTTTGACAAATATTTTTACTATCTGAGTTTCCAAGGCAAACTATCAGTTCACAGGCAACAAGGGGAAACTGTCCAGTAATGTACAAAAAATATTATTAGTTGGTTTAAATCTCAAAATTTTACAACATTCCTATTAAAAATTATACAAACAGCATTGATTTTCTCTTCTTTGCTGATTATTCTTTTTTCCTCTCTTTATATAATGACCTTCCTGCACAGTATGTGATACCATTAAAAAGAGAGAGAATGAACATAAGAAAATGAAAGGAACTCTGTGCTTAATATCAAAATCATTTCATTTGAGAAGAGACAAAAACGTCCTAGAAAATATATTATTAACTGAAATGTATGTGCTTTGCTGCTTTTGGGGGCTCAAGTTTGTTTTAAAATAAAACAAATTAACATACACAATTTGGGCTATTTCTGCACTAATTATGATTTCTAGGGAAGAAGGCAGAATACCACATAGAGAATATTTAAAAACAAGCCTGTCTTCATAGCCACTATGATGACCATAATAAAAAAGACAATAACGAAGGTCAGTGAGGATGTGGAAGAACTGGATCGCTCCATTGCGGGTGGGAGGGTAAAATGGTGCAGCCACTTTGGAAAACAGCATGAGAATTCCTCATAAAGTTAAACACAGAGTTACCACACCACCTGGAAATTCCACTTCTAGGTATACACCCAAGAAAAAGTAAAATCTTGTCACCCCAAAAACTCATACAGGAATGTTCATAACAGCATTATTCATAGTAGCCGAAAAGACAGAACAAACACCCAACAACTGACAGGTAAATAAAATGTGGTATATCCATACAATGGGACATTATTTGGCCACACACAGGAATGATGTACTGGCACATGCTACACCGTGGATACCAGTATGCTAAGTGAAAGCCACAAAAGACAACACGTCGTATGATTCCTTTTCTAAGAAATGGCCAGAATAAGGTATACACAGACAGAAAGTAGATCAGTGGCTACCACAGGCTGGAGGGGGTGGAAGGAGTGAGGAGTGAATGTTAATGGGTAGAGGGCTTCTTTCTGGGGTGATGAAAATGTTCCAAAATATTATAGTGATGGTAGCACAGCTCTGTGAACAGTCTAAAAACCAATGAATCACTGGGTGCTGTGGCTTGCGCCTGTAATCCCACTTACTTGGGAGGCGGAAGCAGGAGGACCACCTGAGCCCAAGAGTTCAAGGCTGCAGTGAGCTGTGACCGAGCCACTGCACTCCAGCCTGGGCAACGGAATAAGACCTCAGCTCGAATAATAATGGTAATAATAGCAAGTGTTAGTGTATGTCCCAAATATTGAATGAAACACAATTATACTAAAAATGTATTTGTTGCTTATCTCTCAACAAAAGAAACAACAAAAACAAGAAACAAAACCCACTGGATCCTACATTTTAAGTGGGTGAATTATATGTTAATTGTATCTCAATAAAATTGCTACAAAAGTCCTTAGAGGCAGACATTTGAAAATTCTCCGTAAATCAAACAGTCAAAGAATTCTGGCCCGCAAAATGGACATATATGACCAGGCACAGTGGCTCACATCTAGCACTTTGGGAGGCCAAGGTGGGAGGATGGCTTGAGCCTGGGATTTCGAGACCAGCCTGGGCAACGTGGTGAAATCCCTTCTCTACAAAAAATACCTAAAAATTTCACCAGGCATGGTGGTGCATTCCTGTAGTCCCAGCTACCTGGGAAGCTGAGGTGGGAGGATCCCTTGAGCCCAGGAGATCGAGGCTGCAGTGAGTCATGACTGTAACACTGCACTCCAGCCTGGGCCACAGAGTGAGATCCTGTCTCAATATATGACAGAGAGAGAGAGAGAGAGAGAGAGAGAGGGAGAGAGAGAAGAGGGAGAGAGAGAGAGAGAGAAAGAGAGAGAGAGAGCCAGAAACAGTAAACATATAAAATTATCTGTAAGAATGGCAACAAAAGCAGCAATGTTGCAATGAATTTAAGGAATTTGTTTCCAAAGGCTAATACTTAAAATGTGTAGTAAGCAGGACACTGACTACGCCATCAAAAATAACTTTCATATACATAAAGGAAAAACATGAGTCTTTATCTTGGAAATTCCACTAAAAGTCAAATGAACTCATTTGCATTTAAAATTGAAGAAGAAAAGAGGTTTAGTTTATGACACTTTTGGCCTATTTTAGACAGGTATTTATTAAATATTTATTAAAATGCTTGAGCTTGAAATAATACGATAGGTACCAGAAAGAAAACAAATATGAGCAATTCAGTCCCTACCTTCTGTTCAATAAAACTCACTTCCCACGGCAGGTGGCACAGAGAACTCCACCCAGGGGGTTAATCAAAATTCCCTTGGAATAATTGAAAAGCATCTGCATTTTCCCCCCAGAAACCACAAAAAAGTCACAGTAAGCAGAACATACGATCTTGATTATTAGCACTGTGCCTGTAGCAGCACAATGTGTTGTCCCCAGAAATTAAGTTACAAGACACGATGTCATTGTGCGATAAGCCAGAGATGTCTCCCCTAATGAGACTGGAAAACTCAAGGAAATCCAAAGAGAGACAATGATGATAATAAGTTGCATGTGTGATGTTTTGCTACTGTTGCGAAGCAAACTGCATACTGTGCCAAATGCAATCACTCTCAGAGCAGGCTAGAGGCGGGATAGACTCTGGAGGTCACCGACCCCAACCTTTCATTTTACAACAAAGAAAACTGAGGTTTACGAAGGTCACACAACCAGTTTAAGGCATCACTGGGACTAGAGATGAGATTTTTCAGGGCTCTCTTCATGAAGCATATTTTTCTGTCTGAGTGTATGTACTGTAGAGAGTGTAACCTACGAAATAGAAAATTCTTAGGAATTCTGAGAGCTACGCTGGTAAAACTCCACAGAGAAGCACTGTAATTGACCATCTGTGAAAGTGTACAGAGTTTGGAGACACTCAAAATTCCAATCAAAGTGACCTGCGTGTCAGCCTACGGGCAGGAGAACTGTAGTTTGACATCGTTTGGGTCTGTGCCTATTGTTTACGTAGCTGAAGCCTAATCGACTGCAGAGGGCCTCTCTGTGGGAAGAAAACAGCGGCGTGGAGGCAAAGAAAAGGGAAGGCATGAAGGTGGCCCTTGAAGGGTGTTCTGGGAGAAGTGATTAATTCACCAAGTCCCTGCACGGCACAGGTACACCACGTCACCCTTTGCTCTGATTACCACATAAACCAAGCTAGTTTGAAATTAAGGTGACTAATGACTTTCCTAATTACTCCATTCTAGAGGGCAGAACAGTCGGTCAATATTCTGGAGGGCAGACTTAAAGATTTGGTCACTGGAAGAAACATTCCTCCCTTCAAACTAATAAATGCATATTCTGGCTTAGCTACCAATCCCTGTGAGTTTACTTACTACAGGTTAGTTTCCTAAAATCTGGTTACTTCTAGGTTCACAGTGTATTAATCATGTTTTTTTTTTTTTTTTTTTTTTTTTGTATCTTATGATACTTTCACATTTTGCAGGGACTTACAGACCCAGAAAGACACTGCCCTCCCAGGACCAGCTAATTCCCCAATTTAGTAAAGAAATTGGAAGTAAGCCAACCACCCATTTTATCTCACACACACCAAGCCAGTGTTTTCCCTGCCTTAAAACATCCCCGGGCCAGGTACCAGGCGACTAGAGACTACCCCAAAGCCCACCAACATTACTCAAACCAGCCCCGCACTGCGCTTCCCGAGGAAGCCCCAGTAAGGTTCCTGTCCACGCTTTTCTCTGGCTCCTTTCTGCCTCCTGACCCACACTGGTGGTTGCCCTGTGTCCTGCATGGTGGGGTGTTCCCCCTTCTCTTAGGTGATGTAAGTAATAAATTCTCCTTTCAAGGGCATTAACCTCTTCTCGTTGGCACTCAGTCACTTCCATAAATGAAAACCCACAGGTGCCTTTCCAAACACCCTGCAAAATCAACACCAGATCTGCAGGACCACGGGGGCCAGACTGCAGACTGGAGAGCTGATAGAGGCAGGAGGCAGAGAACTCTCCCCGGAGAACCTCTGACCCGCCAAGGTCGTCGTGCACAGGGGGCTCGCCCAAACATGCTTGCGGTGAAAAATTCTATCCCTTAACACACGCACAGTAAGGAAAATAAATCAGTGTAGAGTGGCTCAGACTAAGGGCCCGCACCTGCACTGGAAGGACGGGGTGGAGACTCCAGGAATTCGCAATGATAGACATAGGGAACCCAGCCCCATCAGCAGGTATATAAAGGCCCTTGTATTCAACTGTGAAGGGAGAACCACAATCTGCTTTCAGGACCCTTCCCTTTAAGTTTTCCCTCTTGCTTAGTGCATTCTACTCCACTCACTCTCCGAGTGTCCGCCTGCCTACTTCTTCCTGGTCGTGAGACAAGAACCTGGACTTTGCTGAGCTAAGGAGCAAAATCTCCTTGTTGCAAGAGACAAGGCCCATGGAGCTCCTGCTGGGCCCCACCTGTCCCCTTCTCCCTAGCTGGCCTGCACGTGTGAAGCCCTGCCACTGGGAAGACCCAGGCTTGTGGAAAGCTCACCTGTGTTGTATCTGCACACGGAATACACAACACAGCATGTACTTATGTTAGTTTACCTTCAACAAGCTGATAAATTGATAGCACAATATTGAATCCAACTTTTACTCTAGATAGATGTGGCATTAACAGAGAAGATCCATGGAGAAAACTACTGATGGGCAAATTTGAACTGTAAAATGTTTGCTCTATTTGGATTAGGTATCCAAAAAATACAGGCCTACCTCATTTTACTGGGCTCAATCCATTGTGCTTCATAGATAATGCACTTTTTGTAACTTAAATTTGTGGCAACCCTGTATCTACTGCCACCATTTTTCCAAGAGCATGTGCTTACTTCACAACTGTGTGTCACATTTTGGTAATTCTTGCAGTATTTCAACCCTTTGCATTATTAGGAAACCCATTTTCATCGTTACCTGTTATGGTGATGTGTCATCAGTGATCTTTGATGTTACCACTGAAATTGTTTTGGGGCACCACAAACTGTGCCCATGTAAGAAGGTAAACTATAATAAATGCTGTGTGTGTTCTGACTGCTCCACCATCTGGCCATTCCCCCATCTCTCTCCCTCTCCTTGGGCCTCCCTATTCCCCAAGACACAACAATATTGAAATGAGGCCAGTTAATAACCCTACAGTGGTCTCTAAGTGTTCAAGTGAAAGGAAGAGTCACCTGTCTCTCACTTTAAATCAAAAGCTAGAAATGATTAAGCTTTCTGAGAAAGCATGTGGAAGGCTGAAACAGGCCAAAAGCTAGGCCTCTTGTGTCAGTTACTCAACTTGTAAACGCAAAGGAAAATGTCTTGCAGAAAATTAGAAGTGCTACTCCAGTGAACACATGGATGACAGGAAACGGAAATAACCTTGTTGCTGATATGAAAAGTTTTTTTTATTTTTACTTTTTGAGACAGAGTCTCACTCTGTCGTCTAGGCTGGGGTGTAGTGGCGTGATCTCAGCTCACTGCAACCTCTGCCTCCCGGGTTCAAGCGATTCTCCTGCCTCAGCTTCCCGAGTATAGTAGCTGGGACTAACCATGCCCAGCTAGTTTTTGCATTTTTATTTTTTAATTTTTATTTTTTATTTTTTTTGCAGAGACAAGTGAACATTTATTTTTGGGCCTTTCTTCCTATGTGTATTTCAAGTCTTTTTCAAAACAAGGCCCCAGGAATCTCCAGATTCAATTATGTCCCTGGGCTTGGTCGACGGCTGCAGGAGTCTCAGGGAGCCTTGTACAAATGCTAGAGTGACTCGTTTAGCAACATTAAACCCTAGGATAGAAGATGAACATGGAATGTGTTGATTTCAGAAGACGCAGCAGCCAATGTAGAAAGCGCTGGAATTTTTCCTTGGAACTGACTATGATGAGAGGTGCCTGCCATGAACATAAGCGACTGTCTTTGACCCTTCCTTTCCGGTTTTTGAAGATTAAGCAGGAAATCATCTTCTCTGAAGATACTTGATAAAAATTCCTCCCAAAAAAGCCCCAAAACACATGCTTCCACTTCACTGATAAAACTTTACTGCAGTTTGGCACCTGCGTCTAGTTTAGCTGGCAGATGAGCTGATTGATGTGTTTACCCTGATAGCCAGGTGAGCCCATCCCCTTGAGGAAGCCCACTCTATTTTTGGTAGTGTGATGGGCCACTGACAGGTGGAAAGGGCGCAAGAACCATGAGATCTCCTGGAAATGCTTCCCCAGGTGCTCCTCAATCACTGTGTTGTCTGTCAAAGGGATGGTCTTATTCTTGACCTTGACCATGTTTCAAAATGAATTTCCAGAGAGAATTCAGATTCAGAAATCCCCAGGTCACGTAAGATTCCATCATATGCAGCAGTTTTAGATTCTAGGGGGTGACACCTACTAGACACCACTAAAAATTTTCTTTAGGCAAATCCTGCAATGGTTTTCTGCACCGGTAAACTCACATGCCATCATTCCTTTCGTTTTTTTTTTTTTTTTTTTTTTAGACAGAGCCTAGGTCTGTCACCCAGGCTGGAGTGCAGTGGTGCGATCTCGGCTCACTGCAACCTCCGCTTCCCAGGTTCAAGCGATTCTCCTTCCTTAGCCTCCCGAGTAGCTGGGACTACAGGTGCCTGCCACCACGCCAAGCTAATATTGTATTTTTAGTAGAGATGGGGTTTCACTGTGTTGGCCAGGCTGGTCTCGAACTCCTCACCTCGTGATTTGCCTGCCTCAGCCTCCCAAAGTGCTGATATTAGAAGCATGAGCCACCACGACCGGCCACACCATCAATTCTTTTGATACGTACAACAAAGGCCAAGGAACGTTTATCTGGCAACTCCAAGGCAAGAAGGTTCACTTCTAGTTGTCTGAGATGCACCTTGTCACGTTTCTGCGGCCAGGAATCATGTAGGAATGATTCCAGTCGCGTAAACCTGAGCCCTTTTCCTTTCCTCTGCTCCTCTTTGCCAAAAGTGCCTGCTTTGCTTGGGTGGCTTTGAGAGTTAATAAGCCTTCCTCTTTTTCAGGAGATTTTCTGGAACCAAAGGATTGTTTCTTTGTTCTTGCTCCGCCATTTTTCTAGTATCTTTCTGGCACCTGGGTCTAGTTCAGCTGGTGCATGAGCTGAACTAGTGTTGCAGCTCGATTTTTGTATTTTTAGTAGAGATGGAGTTTCATCATGTTGGCCAGGCTGGTCTCAAACTCCTGACCTCAAGTGATCCGCCCGCCGTGGCCTCCCAAAGTGCTGGGATTATAGGTGTGAGCCACCGCGCCCAGCCTAAGTTTTAGTGGTTTCCACAGACAATCAGACCAGCCACAACATTCCCTTAAGCCAAAGCCTAATCCACAGCAAAGCCCTAGCTCTCTTCAATTCTACGCAGGCTGAGAGAGGCGAGGAAGCTGCAAAAGAAAAGTGTGAAGCTAGCAGAAGTTGGTTCATGAGGTTTAAAGAAAGAAACTACCTCCATAACATAAAAGTGCAAGGCAAAGCAGCAAGCGCTGATGAAGAAGCTGCAGCAAGTCACGCAGAAGGTTTAGTTAAGATCACGGATGAAGGTGGCCACACTAAATTACAGATTTTCAGTGTAGACAAAACAGCCTTCTGTTGGAAGTAGATGTCATCTCACTTTCACAACTAGGGAGGAGAAGTAAACATCTGGCTTCAAAGGACAGGCCGACTCTCTTGCTAAGGGCTAATGCAACTGTTGACTTTTAGTTGAAGCCAACGCTCATTTACCATTCTGAAAATCCTAGGGCCCTTAAGAATGATACTAAGTCTACCCTACCTGTGCTCTGGAACGGAACAACAAAGCCTGGATGACAACACATCTGTTTAGGGCATAGTTTACCGAATATTTAAAGCTCGCTGTGGAGACCTACTGCTCAGAAAAAAAACAGTTCCTTAAAAATATTACTACTCATTGACAATGCACCTTGTCACGTGGGAGCTCTGACGGAGATATACAAGGAGATGATGTGGTTTTTGTGCCTGCTAACACAACATCCATTCCTCAGCCCATGGGTCAAGCAGTCATTTTAGCTTTTAAGTCTTATTATTTCAGAAATACATTTGGAAGGCTACAGCTGCCATAGTGTTTCCTCTGATGGATCTGGGCAAAGTAAATTGAAAACCTTCTTCACCATTCTAGATGCTGTTAAGAGTATTTGTGTTGAATTCACATGGGAAGAGGCCAAATTATCAACATGAACAGGAGTTTGGAAGAACTAGATTCTAACCCTCATGGATGACTTTGAGGGGTTCAACAAGTAACTGTAGATGTGGGGAAAATAGCAAAAGAACTAGGAGTGGAGCCTGAACACGTGACTGAATTGCCACAATCTTATGATCAAACTTGATGCTGGGCGCGGTGGCTCACGCCTGTAATCCCAGCACTTTGGGAGGCCGAGGCAGGCGGATCATGAGGTCAGGAGATCGAGACCATCCTGGCTAACACGGTGAAACCCCCATCTCTACTAAAAATACAAAAAATTAGCCAGGCGTGGTGGCGGGCGCCTGTAGTCCCAGCTACTCAGGAGGCTGAGGCAGGAGAATGGCTTGAACCCGGGAGGAGGAGCTTTCAATGTGTGGAGATTGAGCCACTGCACTCCAGCCTGGGCAACAGAGCGAGATTCCTTCAAACAGTCAGGAATAACTAACTCCCAACCACCCAGATGCTCATGTGAGAAGGAAGCCACGTTTGTCACTAGATCTGGGTTTGGTCCTACAGCTGCTCTTCTGATATAAACCACCCTGAGCAAATCCCTTATTTACTGTCCATTTATAATGAAGGTGTTACTGCATCTGAAACATGGGGGTTCCACTGGTGATCTCAAAGGGGAGACTTCAGTGAGATGACAAACATACGGTGCTAGGTACCTACAGGCACTCAGCAAGCAATGATCATCCCCTGTAAAGTAGGTTGGCTTATTGAGTGGCTGAGACAGGAAAAGAGTGGTACAATTTTTTGGCCATGGTGAACTATAAAGGTAATTTTTTTTTTTTTTTTTTTTTGAGACAGACTCTCCCTCTATCGCCCAGGCTGGAGTGCAATGGCACAATCTCAGCTCACTGCAACCTCCGCCTCCTGGGTTCAAGTGATTCTCCTGCCTCAGCCTCCCAAGTAGCTGGTACTACAGGCACAAACCACCACACCCAGCTAAGTTTTGTATTTTTAGTAGAGATGGGGTTTCACCATACTGGCCAGGCTGGTCTCAAACTCTTGACCTCAGAAGGGTAATTGTTAGAACCTATCCACTCATCCTTTCCCTAACCCCTAAATCAGGCAGGGATTCTATTTCAAATGAGGGTACAGTGTCGCTGTGTTCCCTGGTGCTTGGTAATTACCTTAGGTAATTAACACAGATACCTTAGAAATGACCTTAGCTGTTCCTCCCACAATCTTGAGAATTTATACCACACAAAACATATGCGGGCTTGGGAAGGCTATTTCTCAGGAACACACACTTGAGATGCTGACTACTGTGTGGCTTCCTAGGTGTCTTGTCAGGCATCCTGCCACATACTTCCTCGCACAGGGGGTGAAGTGCCACAAAATATTAAATAGCCAAGCAATTAAATAGTAGCTGCAAAAAGAACAGAAGAACTTCACAGATGTCACTGTGAGGTGATGCTTATAACACACTCATGTCTTACCAGGAGGATTACAGGGCTTTTACAAAACTGAAGACCAAATGAAGAGCAGCAGCTTCTAGAACAAGGTATTGAGCTGCACACTCACTAATGTGTCTTTGGTAAGCAGTAACAGTACATCTACTCAAATGGCAAAAAGGACCCAAATGAACACAATGCAATCACACAAACCAGACTCTGCCCTCAATTCCATTAATGGCTATGCATGGTAGACCTGGTTCATGATCCAGTATGAGGAAGAATAAGAAAAAGTACCCCTTACACACTTCCAAACAGCTAATTGCTAAACACATTCCTAAAGCAAATCCAGTATCAGGCCAAGTAGAGTTTATTTATTTATTTATTTATTTTTGAGATGGAGTCTCGCTCTGTCACCCAGGCTGGAGTGCAGTGGCACCATCTCGGCTCACTCCAAGCTCCGCCTCCCGGGTTCACACCATTCTCCTGCCTCAGCCTCCCAAGTAGCTGGGACTACAGGTGCCCGCCACTGCGCCCAGCTAATTTTTTGTATTTTTTTAGTAGAGATGGGGTTTCACCGTGTTAGCCAGGATGGTCTCGATCTCCTGACCTTGTGATCCGTCTGCCTCGGCCTCCCAAAGTGCTGGGATTACAGGCGTGAGCTACCGCGCCCGAGGCCAGGTAAAGTGTATTTTCTTTGCACAAGATATTCAAGTAGGTCATGACATGTGTACTTTGTAAGCTTCCATCCAATAAGTTTTACATGTGTTCTCTCCCCAGCCAAGCTCTCTGCAGCTATCTGGCAATGTTTGGAGACAATTTTGGTTGTTATACCTGGAGACATGTTCTGACATCTAGCTGGTGGACGCCAAGGATGCTGCTAAGGATCCTATGATGCATAGGGCAGTCTCCCACAACAGAGACTTGTCCAAAATGTTAATACTGCCCAAACAGATAATACTGCCCTACTCTAGGGCAAAAATAAAAATTATCACTGTATATGAGACTTGAAATAACTCAGACTGAATCTAAAGAATTATACAGGTGATAAGTAAACTTAAAAGATACAGTTGATGACACCATGGACCTAATTATACCTTAGGTCCTATCATGTCACTCCCTGATTTTAAAAAAGTATGTATTATGAAAGTACATGTTAATTAGCACAAATAATCAAACGTTTGCCCTATCTTCTCATTCTGAAAAGGATCCAGCACACTGCTCCTAAGCTTGGCTCATGAGGCCAGGAATATCATGTGTCTTTGGTATTGACTTTCCAAACTAGATAGTAATCCTACATTAATGTTCAAAATATATTCCAAACTCTAGTCCGGGTGCATTTTAAGCTGATTTCGACATCAGACATGGGGGTCAGCTTTTCTGGGAACAAATATGGGAATCTGTATTTTCACCAGGATTTCCTGGTGATTCTCAAGCATGATAAAACTTGAGAACCACTGACTTAGACTTTGCTTCTATAAGAAATGAGCTGCCACTCCCACTTCCTTCCCACTATTAAGAGTGACAAATAATTCATAGGTAAAAGAGATCAATAGTCCATAGTAACATATGACAGTGCCCCGAAACGGCCTACCTAAAATGATATCCCTTTAAAAGTGAGGCCAGTAGAAGAAAGAATATCTCACAGGCACTGTCATAACATGTCCTATATCAGAATGGTTTTGCCATTCTTTCCATCTGAATATATTTTAAGCAGCACTGTTTAAACACAAGGCACCAAATTCCTCCCTGGTCAAGTTTGGTATTGGTGATTCGCAAGATTCTTCAAGGAAACAGATGTTTTTAAGCACCCTGCCACCACAAGGTACACATTTAAATACGTGCTTTCTATTCTGGATTCACTAACAAAACATTAACTATGTTAAGGGGTCATAACCAGGGGGGATTAACACAAATTTGGTTTTCCAAATAAAAGGGAACAATTTTTTCATTCTGGATTTTTCTGTAGGCCAAGCACCAAACTGTAGACTCGGTGCAGACTGTCACTTCAGATGCTAGCATGTCTCCAAGCAAGACAAAGGCGGGCAAATGAAAGGGAAAATGAAGCAAAGGGAGAGTAGGGAGCTACAATAGAAACCGAGTTATTCTTTGCCAAGTGCCTGCCATTTCAGGCATCTTACGAACATTTTCTTTTTCAGCCCTTGCCGTCTCCATAAAAGCAGATAATGTCTATTCTGCTGATGAGAAAATTGAGGACCAGAGAGGTTAGGTAACCTGCTCAAATTCACAAAGCTAAGAGATGAGTGATCTGAGATTCAAATGCAGGAAGACAAACTCTGCTCATTCCTCCCCACCCCTGCCCGCTCCAGTGTTCACTAGCAACCCGGGAGTGGTTCATGGTAATTTCCTGTGAACATATAACTTGTAATCTCAAATATTTTAAATGGAAAACAATGCAAGGAGTATTGCATGTTTGATTTTTACAACTCACTCTAAGGTGTGCTATGACTTATTCATCTTAGCAATTGAATGGAATCAAGTGAGCCGACATATGTAGAAGCATTCTAAAGCCCTAAAGCATCATACACACATAAGGCATTATTTATAAATATTAATTTTACTTTGAGGATCTTTGGCAGGTGGCAACAGATCCTGAGATACTTTGAAATAATTTAGTGATACCCTAGGATACGGTGAAATCATAACTGAGGTCACACTAAACTGGCTTCTAATAGTACATACAAATGATTTCAGTAATAAACATGTCATCATTTTGTAAGTGACTCCATTAGAGAGGACAGGCCTCCACCTTAGCTGTGGGCATTTCCTGGAGCTCCATTCCAGGCCTGGCCTCTGCTTTGCCATTGTCCCCTTGGCCAGGTTCATCTACTGCGTGGCTTAGGACCTCACCTCCGCTGGGGCATCAACTTACATGCTCACTCTTAACCTTCTTCCTGCTCTCCAGACCAGAAATTTCCCTTACATTATAGATGTCTCTTGGCATTTCAAACTTAAATTCGTTAAATCCACCTTTTTAATCAAGTCCATCTTTTCTCTGGTACAATTCTTCTCTTCTTCCTGTTTTTCCTCCCTCAGTCAACTGCATCAGTTATCATACTCTAGAACTCTCAGAATCATCTTCAATTATGCCCAATACATAGAATTGTACACTGGATTCTAAAGTGGCTCTCAAATGTACCCTCTTCTTTCTTTGCCTATTCCCATAAGTTGTCTCACACACACACACACACACAAAACCCACACCAATAAAACCAACCACCTCTGATGAGATTATGATTCTTCTTTCAACTCCTTCAGTGAACCTCAGGGTCTAGGGAATGCCATCCAACCTCCTTGGAATGGTCTTGTGTCATCTTGCCCCCAACAGGCTAATTTCATCTTCCAAAGGGACCTTTGTTGCCCTGCCCATCACCCTCATAAGCCAATCTGCTCTTCCTTTAACACTTGGGACATCCTCATACCTCTGTGCCTTTATTAATGTCATTCCTTCCTCTTTCTCCATCATCAGTACAGAGTACAGTTTCTACAACCTGGCATCTCTAGGCCTACTGTTCCCCTCTATCTGAAATGCCTTCTCCTGCTTGCAAACTCAATTTGTCCTTAAAGTCATAGCACGAGCTATAAACACTGGAAAACTGTTCACAATTTCTCCACTTTCTTCACCTCAGCCCCAGAATCCCTCTACTTCATACACACCTCTGTTAGCATTCTTATTACTGTATAGTGTAATCAGTCATTTACATTTCTCTATCCCTCAGTGACAATGGGCTCAATGACTGCAGGGATATTTGTTTTCTTTGAATTGCCAGAATTCAGTGTCTGTCATCAATGTAAGATGACTGCGGACTCCCGTGACTACCATTAACTGCTAGGTCTTATGCTCATTTTCAAAAAATAATGTCTAATAAAATATGAAATACGGTTCTTCTCTTTCCTGTGTTTATTGAGGTGTACTTGACAAATGAAATGCAAACTCTTAACCAGAGACCTATGACCTATGGACTGTACTGCTATCAACAAAAGAAACAAATAATAAAGCTAACAGATCTACAGTTCTCTCTGCTACTATATGAGCCTATGCAGTACCCATCTCAGCATTACCATGTTTGCATGGTATTAGTTTGTCTGTCTTCACCAGCTAGTGTGCTACTTAAGGGTAGGGACCAAGTCATGCTCATCTAACCCACTTCCTAGCAGATAGTACAGCAGGCAGGCAATGATTTCTTTTAAATTTTTGTTCGGAATGCATGACCACTGCAATACTAATAACCAAACTTTTATATTATATAGAGCATGCCAATTTCAAAAGAATAAAAACTGAGTTATATTCCAAAAGTTCATTCTTAGATTGGTTACATGGCACACAGAACACACATTACCACAAAAACAACGTCCAAGAGTAAAATTACATTTATATTCCATTTCATAAAATCTTATTCTACCCATATTTTGCCTGAAATTTGTATATTTAGGAGCAAATGCAGGAAGGAACGCTATAGATTTTCTTAGCACTGTAAAATATATCGGAACATCAGAAAACTTCATCACCCCTCCACAAAGTGTCTGCTCTGTGACCACCACCTGCTTCCTACTGTTGGACTAGAAAAGGGTCAGGAATACAAAGAGTGTGACTTAGCAGGGAGGAAGCCCTGTGGAGTTGAGGGTAAACAGTCTATAAAGGCTCTGGTTTCTATGCCGGATACTTTCTATCTCCTTCTCTTTTCCCCACCCAGAGAAAGTGGGGACCAATGCAGCTTGGGTTAGGCAGGTAAGATCCAAGGGGCAACTCAACCAGATGACCCACCAAAGCAGAGCACAAGCGCAGAGTCTACCCTAGCAGGACTTGGATCAGCTGCAAAGGCAGGCAGGGACAGGTGGAAAGTTACAGCATGTGCGTGCAAGAAACCCCAGTAAGCCATCATGTCATACCTGAAACCCCACTGACACAGAGAAAGGGATGGGACAGAGAGAAGGGATCAACTTAAGTCAGACATGTCAGTTGAGGGGCTGCTTGTGGAATTATGAGATATAGAAGACTGAAGAAGTTCTCTGGAAGTTTAGATGATACACAACCAAAAAGGCATGACATCACTTATTTCTCAAGAGAATAAAGAAAAACAATAACAAACTTAATTCTTTTCATTTTCCAATTATTTAAATTTCAAACAAATGAGAGTCTGCTCTATTAAAATTTGATATCCATAAGTGAATTTTCAGAAGCAGAAGACCTTTTTCATGACGTTTACATATCTATAAATATGAATGATGCAAATTTCGAGTCCTATGATATCAGATGACAAGATACAGCCCAAGCTTCAGCTCTTGCTAATTAAACGAATCAATTAAGAGCCTACAGTTGCAACTGTGTAGCTGCTGTTCTATAGTAGCAATAACAACCCCACGGGGAGGTCTTTTACTACATTAAAATGCTGTCCTCCACAACTCCATCTGATATTATTAGAAACAGTTATTTGTGTCTTGCTGTCATATTAGTAGCAAAGGCAAATTATGGAAATATGCAGACCAGAATGGTCCCAGTATGAGATCAGGTTGGGTTTTCAGCCTCCAAGGGAACAATTGCTGAAATTCCAAAGTTCCCCAAAGTTCTTTAATGGAACTGATAAATCTATCAGCACAGCATTCATTTAGAAGCTAGGTAAGGGTCACATATTTACATACCTTCCTGCTAAGCTGATACAATTCAACTAGATGAATTATCATATTAAGTTTACCCTCCTGAGTTAAACTGATGGAGTTCAAAATTGTTTTCGATGGTTGTCATTAATCGCTGTTACTTCATAAGTGCTTACTTTGAAATCTAATTGTGCTGGTGTATCAAGGGTCATATTAATAGCATTCTTAATGGTAAATCTTTGTAAAACATGTTTACTCTACTAATATTATCACTCAAGCTTTCAAGAGTAATATGAAATAAAGTATATTTATTATCAATAAAAACGTAATTTAAAATGTACAATTTGAGATTTAAATTAGCTTTAAGAACTTTAGCATCATTTGGTTTCATTAGATCTCTGGCTAAGCTTCAAAGATATAGAAAATTTGATTGTTTCTCAAGAGTCCTTGGGTGAATGCCAATACCACAGCCATGAAGAAGCTGTTCAACGGAGTCTAAGCTTATTTTCCCTTTCAAACAAACATTGTTTTTATAAGGGAAGAAAAGTCAGTCTCACTGAGATATGTTTGCCTTATGATAGTACTTTAAAACGTAAATTATAATAAAAATTTGCAATAAAATGGTAACTTCTGCATTCTTAAAGTAACAACAAAATATTTATTCTTATTGTGAAGCACAGTTCAAGGAAGGAATTCTGCTTAAGTAAAACATCAGCTCTCTTCGATTTCTTTGTGAGCTTATACTATCTGATGTACACAGATTCGCAGCTTCACCAAAAACATGCAAACAAAACAAACAAAACCCAGACAATCTGCAATCTGAAATGGGCATAGATATCCTGGAAAAATTCTGTGATCTGCAGCTTACCAACTAAGTGTATGTTAGGGACTGAATGTCCAAATTCATATGCTGAATGCCTAACCCTCAATGTGACAGTATTTGGAGATGGAGCCTTTCAGAGTTCACTACAGGAGGTCATGAGGGTGGGGCCCCATGATGGGATTAGTGCCCTTAACAGGAAGGGAGATCAGAGTTTGCACTCTCTCTCTGCTAAGGGAGAAGAGGCATCCGCCTGCAGCCTAGGAAGAGGGCCCTCACCAGGAACTGAATCTGTTGGCACCTTACTTAGACTTCCCAGGCTCTAGAACTGTGAGAAATAAACATCTGTTATTTAAGCCACCAGGTCAATGGTGTTTCATTATGGCAGCCTGAGCAGTTGTACTTATCAGTTACTGCAGAGCTCCCTGGATTCCACAGTCAAGCAATTTGTTCTTAAGGTACTCTGATGGTTAACAGCCTGACTTTAAAGTCAGCGAGGGCTGGTTTTGCATCCTGGTTCTACCAATTATTACCATAGGATACTTATTTAACCTTTCTGTGCTCACTTTTGTCTTCTGAAAACTAGGCATACCCATCTTCAGTGTTTCTGCATTTTTGAGTATGGGGCACGAACTGCAGTCATACAGGTGATGATAATCGGTATGAAAACACTAGGGAAATAAATGGTAGTACTCAAGTGAGACCTAAGAGGTAACGCTCTGTTCGTAAAATATATATTTAGGTAAGTCACTTCAGTCACTTTTTAGCTTTACATATGTGTCAAGTATGCTTTCAGATCTACATAGCATACTGGCTTGAACAGTGTCATCCCAAAATTCATGTCTACCCAGAACCTCAGAATGTGACCTTATTTGGAAACAGGGTCTCTGCGGATATAATGAGTTAAATGAGGTTTCACTGGTGTGAGTGAGCCCTAAATCTGATGACTGGTGGTGCTGGATGTATGTGTATGAACACACACAGTCATAGGGAGGAAGGCCACATGACAGCGGAGGAAGAGCCTGGAATTACACAGCTACAAGCCAAGGAAGGTGAGGATTGCCAGCAACTACTAGAAGCCAGGTGAGAGGCACAGAACGGACCCTGCCCACAGCTTGATTTTAGATTCCTGGCTCCCAGAACTGAGAGGGAATACATTTCTGTTATTTTAAGCCACCCAGTTTGTGCTAATTTGTTGCACCAGCCCTAGGAAACATGGACTTTCTATGTATTACAGTTTGGGAGTAGCAGAGTAATGAAATGGATAGATACCAAAGGTGAAAATGTGGTGTCCTGAGTACACGCATGTACACCCAGGCCAAATGTGCTTTGCTGGGTCATAAAGGCACAAATTTTATCTGAATGTCCCATTCTATTAATTTGGAAAACTTTCCCTTCATTAAACAAAAAACTGGCTAACAATTTTATTTTAATTTTTAAATCCTGGCTTTTAAAAATTTTTTTTTTTTTTGAGATAGGGTCTCACTCTGTTGCCCAGGCTGGAGTGAAGTGGAGTAATCATGCCTCACTATAGCCTTGAACTCTCGGGTTCAAGCCATCTTTACTCCTTAGCCTTCTGAGCACCTGGGTCTATAGGTGGGCCTGACCACACTCCGCTATTGTGTGTGTGTCTGTGTGTAGAGATGGGGTCTCACGGTTGCCCACGCTGGGCTTGAACTCCTGGGCTCAAGCAATCCTCCTGAGTAGCTGGGATTACAGGCATCAGTCACCATGCTTGGCCACAATTTTTAAATCAAGTTCAAACAGCATAACAGGAAAAAGACCTCATGCTTGGACTGAAAGTTTATGAGCGAAAGAACTGAAAGTAGACAGAAAAAACCTACTAAATCTATATAAAATCTGAAATTTATATAAGTGGACATGGGGTTCTATGCACAGAAGGTGGTCCTTCATGTTCCCAGACTATGTATTAGGATAAGCTGGGCTATGCATCAGCAGTAAGTCAACAGAGACCTCAGTCTACTATGGCTTGCAGGTGGCAGTGCTCACTGCCACTCTTCAGCAGGAACTCATGCTGACAGGAGCATCAGCGTCACACACAACCTCCAAGGGGGGCATGGCAGGGACTAGAGGGCTCGCACTTGCTCTTAGCTATCTCTGACCAAAAGTGACACACATGATTACCAGGAGACAATTCACCCCCAAGTCTCTTGCATTTTTCCACTTCTTGTGAGCAAGACACTGATGGTTCTTTGCTGTGAACTATCTTTTCAAAGATGTTTTTAAAGTAAACGGCCTTGGTAGAGTGTCTCCTTCCAGATCAAAGGGCAAGTGCGATTACCACACATTATAAAAAGACTCAGGTTCTCTCAACTCAGAGCTCCTCTCCTATAATGCACCCATTATGTGTGCAGGTATCATCTCTCTTTGCATTGCCCTGAGGGAATCTGGGTTCAGGGAAATAGTACAAAGATAATGGTACCCTGACCACTGCTGCTGCTGTCGTAAACTGTCCTTCATCTCTGATCCTGGAGTCTCATGTTTTCTATCAGCATTCATGAAATGTCGCAGGCTGATTTGTCAGCCAGCAAGTAGCATAAATCTCAGAACCTTCACAGTTGTTGACAGTCACTTCCATTCATAGCTCATGGTTAGAACGTGTGGGCGAAGGATGACCCAGGTGCCGAGGCAAGAGACTGAAGGCACAAACTATTTCAGTATAAGAAAGAAAAGAGTTAAAATAAGAATAGTCATAATACAAATTAGATATAGAGATGATCATGGACATTATCAATCATCATAAACATTATGAATATTAGCTTTTAATATTACTCTTTGTTACATTACTAATATAACCTAGGAATAACCGCCGGGCATAGGGTCAGGTGCTGAAGGGACATTGTGAGAAGTGATCTAGAAGGCAAGAGGTGAGCCCTCTGTCACGCCCACATATGGGCCACTTGAGGGCTCCTTGGTCAAGCGGTAATGCCAGTGTCTGGGAAGACACCTGTTACTTAGCAGACCATGAAAGGGAGTCTCCTATCCTTGGAGGAGTCGGGGAACACTCTGCTCCACCAGCTTCTTGTGGGAGGCTGGATATTATCCAGGCCTGCCCGCAGTCATCCAGAGGTCTAAACCCCTCCCTGTGGTGCTGTGCTTCAAAGGTCATGCTCCTTGTCCACTTTCGTGTTCCTCCCATACTCCTGGTTCCTCTTTGAAGTTTGTAGTAGATAGCGGTAGAAGAAACAGTGAAAGTCTTAAAGTCTTTGATCTTTCTTATAAGTGCATAGAAGAAAACGCTGATGTATGCTGCCTTCTCTCTCCCTGCTTCGGCTACCTAAGGGGAAGGGCCCCCTGTTCTATGATCACGTGATTTGTTTGACCTTGTCAATCACTTGCAAGATTCACCCTCCTTTACCCTGCCCCCTTGTCTTGTATGCAATAAATATCAGCGCGCCCAGCCGTTCGGGGCCACTACCAGTCTCTGCGTCTTGATGGTAATTGTCCCCCGGGCCCAACTGCTTTCTCTTTATCTTGTGTCTTTATTTATTACAACCGCTCGTCTCCGCACACGGGGAGAATACCTGCTAAGCGCTGTAGGGTTGGACCCTACAAGAATGAGTCATAAAAATCCACACCTAACCCTTCTTGCCTTATTAAAAAGCCAAATGACATATACTTAATTTGTATCATTCACATACTAAATTAATGTATTTTTGCGTCCCACATCACAGAGAAATACACAAAAAGCTGTAAGAAGTACTTCTCAGAGGTGGAAACCAAATGGTTGATAAACAGAAATAGCCAATAAACAAGAAAAGATGCTCTACTTCATTAATAATCAGGATAAAGCAAATTAAAACAACGAGGGCACTATTCGCACTGGCAAAAATTAAGAAGATCCTAGTGAAGATGTGGAACAAGGTGAACTCATTCACTGCATAGTCAATGCACAAAACCCTAAAGAAACTACTGCATATAGCCGGGCATGGTGGCTCACACCTGTAATCCCAGCACTTTGGGAGGGTGAGGTGGGTGGATCATTTGAGGTCAGGAGTTCAAGGCCAGCCTGGCCAATACGGTGAAACCCCATTTCTACTAAAAACAGAAAAAGTATCCGAGTAGGGTGGCGTGCACCTGTAGTCCCAGCTACTTGGGAGGCTGAGACAGGAGAATTGCTTGAATCCAGGAGGTGGAGGCTGCAGCGAGCCAAGATCGCACCACTGCATGCCAGCCTGAGTGACAGAGGGACACTCTGTCTCAAAAAAAAAAAAAAAAAAAAAAAAAAAAAAAAAAAAAAAAAAAAAAAAGAAACAATTGCATATGTGCCATCAGTACATGTACACCCATGTACCAAAATGCTTCGGGTAGCAGTGAGAATTACAGCACAAAACACTGGAAACTACCCACTTATCCATCAGCAGCAGCCTAGTTTATCAACACCACAGCATCCTACATTGCTGAGCGTAAATGAATTACACCTCCACGTAGCATACATGAGTCTCACAAACACAGAGCAAAATAACTAAGTCACAGATGATTCCAGAATATAATTCTATGTGTATATCAAGTTTAAAAACATGTAAGACAAAACTGTGTATCACTTAGGGATATAAATGTGGGAAAATTATAAAGAAAAGCAAAGAATGATAAATACAAGTCAGGAAGATGTTAGTTCCTTGTGCAAGGAGAGAATGAGTGACAGAATGGGAGTAACACAGAGACCTTCCAAACTAACGGTTACATTTTAAAAAAAACTTCAGGCTAGTAGCCTCCTTCTCAAGGAAGGCTTCCCTGGTGACACCACTTACAATTTTGGTCACTCTTTCCAACATTTTATTCCCCCGCTTGCCTATTTACTTTTTTCATTAGCAGTTACCACTGCTTGACATACTGCATATTTTACTTTTTTGATGTATTTGATCCTCCCACCTCAGCCTCCCAAAGTGCTGAGTTTATAGGCATGAGCCACCGAGCCAGGCCTATATTTCTTTAGTTTTCTTTTCAAGTCTAACACTTAGGTCCTATGCTGGCCAATTTCAGTCATTCATTTGCCCAACCCTGACTGAATACCTCCTCCAAGCCAGGCCTTGTTCAGGGCACTGGGTAGAGCACGCTGAACAGGACAAATCACCCTGCACTCAAGGAGCTTATTACTTCCAGGTGAGGAAGATAGACAACAAATATATCAAAAAAGTAAAACATGCAGTATGTCAAGCAGTGGTAACTGCTAATGAAAAAAAAAAAAAATAAAGTGGGTAAGTGGGAAATAAAATGTTGGAAAGAGTGACCAAAATTGTAAATGGTGTGACCAGGGAAGCCTTCCTTGAGGAGGAGGCTACTCAGTAAAGACCAGAAGAAAGTGAGGAAACCCCTGGGCAGACATCTAGGGGCAGATGTTAAGAGAGAGAGAGAGAGAGAGAGAGAGGGAGACGCAGAGGAGAGAGAGTGAGACGGAGAGGAGAAAGAGGCAGAGGAGGGCGCGCGAGAGGAAGGGAGGAGGGCGCGCGAGGAGGGGAGGAGGGCGCGCGCGAGGAGGGGGAGGAGGGGGAGGAGGGGAGGAGGGCGCGCGAGGAGGGGAGGAGGGGCGCGCGCGAGGAGGGGAGGAGGGCGCGCGCGCGAGGAGGGGAGGAGGGCGCGCGCGAGGAGGGGAGGAGGGCGCGCGCGAGGAGGGGAGGAGGGCGCGCCAGAGGAGGGGAGGAGGGCGCGCCAGAGGAGGGGAGGAGGGCGCGCCAGAGGAGGGGAGGAGGGCGCGCCAGAGGAGGGGAGGAGGGCGCGCCAGAGGAGGGGAGGAGGGCGCGCCAGAGGAGGGGAGGAGAGAAAGCAATCAAGGATTAATTCAAGTTGCCATTTTCTGAGAGAGGAAAAACTGAAAGAGAAAGTGTGTGTTCGAGCTCAGTTTTCGATATGTGAAGTTTGAGACACCGATTAGAAACCCAGTCGAGATGCTAAGAGCAGAGACAGCACGAGTGGACTTCCCGGCACGAACACTGAGGAGTAAACGCAGTCCTCTCCTTCCACATAATGCAGCTCTGTGTGGCCCTTAAGACGACTGATGTCGACCTTATGGACTGACACAGAAAGGTATCCAAGATCTATTACTGCATGAAAAGATGCATAATTTTCTGGAACAATTATTTATTGCTAATAACTTCAAAACCTCTAGGGGATAGGATATATACTTCTTTGATGGTTAATTTTATGTGTCAACCTGACAAGGCCACGGTACCCAGATGTTAGGTCAAACACTGAGATACATCATTGAAGATATTTTTAAACGAGATGAACACCGAAATCAGTAGATGAGAGTTTAGCAAATCATCCCCCATAGTGGGGTGGGCCTCATCTAACCCATTAAAGGCCTGAAGAGAAAAAGACAGATCTCCCCAAGCAAGGAGGGCTTGGGCCAGTGGACTGTCTCTGGACCTGAACTGCAAGGCTCCCCTGGGTCTCCAGCCTGCTGATCTACCCTGCAGGGTTTAGTCTTGCCAAGCCTCCACAACTGCCTGAGCCAATTCCTTAGATCTCTCCATCTTTCTCTTTCTCTCTACACATACGCACACATCTTGTTGATTCCGTTTCTCTGGAGAACCATGACTAATGCAACATCTTATGACATGTATTTGAATTGTATTTAAAATTTTTTACAATAAGCATGTATTACCTTACTAATCAGAAAAACAAGAATAATCACAAAACTTAATTCCAATAATTAAAATTTAGGTTACATTGACCAAGTGCCTATACATATATTTTATATACATAAATTATATATACATCTCTATAAACAATGAAGCATTCAGTAAACACACATTTTTATTAACATCCTTCCTATCTCAATGGCTGCAAAACCCTTTTTCACGCAAGCTCTCTTGCATGAAATACCTCGATATTCTTGCAGAATACCTTTGATGCTCTCAATAAACTCCCGAGTTATCTGAAATGCCCCAATATGCATTCATATCCTGAATGAGGTACCCAAAGGACATGAACGGACATTTCACAGATTAGAAATGATATCTGGTGAATGAATACATGGAGAAATATTCAAATACAATAGCAATAAACAGAAAAATGAAAATTTAAGTTTTTTTTTTGGAGACAGGGTCTCACTTTGTCACACAGACTGGACTGCAGTGGCACGATCTTGGCTCACTGCAACCTCCGCCTCCTGGGTTCAGGTTCTTCTCCTGCCTCAGTCTTTTGAGTAGCTGGGATTACAGGCATCCACCACCACACCCAGCTAATTTTTGTATTTTTAGTACAGACAGGGTCTCACCATGTTGGTCAGGCTGGTCTCAAACTCCTGACCTTGTAATCCGCCCGCCTCAGCCTCCCAAAGTGCTGGGATTACAGGCGTGAGCCACCGTGCCCGGCCAAATAAGGTACCTTTTTAAACAAATTAGTTTGAAAATTATAGTAATACTAATTATAAACTTGTAAGCAAAATAGTAATAATAAATTGAACCTCTTCAGCAGATCAAGTTTACTAATCTTGAAAATCATAACTCACACTAGGTGAGAGTACGAAGTTGTGTTCTAATACATGATGGGTGGTGTTCGAAAGAGACATAAAATAATTGGCAACATGTATAATAAGCCATAAAACTATTTATGACTTTGATTCTATTTGGGAGGAAATGTATCATACATGTTTAAAAATATTTTATCCACATTTGAAAGTAACTCCAGGCCGGGCACGGTGGCTCACACCTGTAATCCCACACTTCGGGAGGCAGAGGTGTACGGATCACTTGAGGCCAGGAGTTCAAGGCCAGCCTGGCCAACATGGTGAAACCTCATCTTTAGAAAAAAACATACAAAAATCAGCCAAGCATGGTGGCGGGCCCCTGTAATCCCAGCTATTTGGGTGGCTCAGGCACGAGAATCGCTTGAACCTGGGAGACGGAGGTTGCAGTGAGCTGAGATTGCGCCACTACACTCCAGCCTGGGCAACACAGTGAGACTCTGTCTCAAAAAAGATAGTAATAATTCCAAACATTAAAATAAAGTGAAATATATGAAGTTGTTCCCTAGAATATCATTTGTAATGGCAAAAAAAAATAGAGGTAATTTAAATATCTACCAGTAATGAAACCAAGTTCAAACACATGGGCTACAACTAGTTGAATACTTTTTTCTCTGTAAATTAAGAGAATAATGATTTCATACTTACCACTGTACCGAGAAACTGAATGCTCATGTTTCCACCTGCTTCTCGAGACAGACACTAAAAAACAAACACGAGACATAGAATGAACTCATATCCACACAGCTTGCACATAATGTTCACGATAGCCAAAAACCTCAAATGTCCATCAACTGATGGATGGGTAAACAAAATATAGTATAGCCATACAGTGGAATGTTATTTGGCCATAAAAAGGAATGAAGTACTGATACATGCTACAATAGAAGTCGGTCACAAAGGATCATGCATTATATGATTCCACTTAATAAGAGATGTCCAGAATAGTCAAATCCATGGAGATGGAAGGAAGATTGGTAGGTGCCTCCAGAAGGAGGGCTGGGAGGACATGGAGATGATTACTAATTGGTGTCGGGTTTCTCAAGGGTGTAAACACAGTCTAAAATTGACTGTGGTCATGGTGGAACAACCCTGTGAATTGACTACAAACCACTGAACTGTAACTTTAAATGGGTGAATTGTACGGTGTGTGAATTCTATCTCAATAAAATAGTTATAGAAAATGAATTAGCATTTGTTTAAAATAACAACAATGCAATTCTATGTCCAGAGAGTAGTGAAAGAAATAACTTCTTTATTATTCATTTATTTATAAATAAAATTTGTTTAAAGCAAATACATCACTTGCATATATCTTGTTTGAATTTTAATTAAAAGCAAATACTATGACTATTAAAAATTTAGTTAAAAGTAAATACTACTGCTACTAAAAATGGGTGACTAAGTAGTACACTGGAAGCAGACTACACTTTGAGATAATTCTCACCTATAAAACTGGTCTATTGGGCCAGGCGCAGTGGCTCATGCCTGTAATTCCAGCACTCTGGGAGGCTGAGGCAGGCAGATCACCAGGTCAGGAATTCGAGACCAGCCTGGCCCATATGGTGAAACCCTGTCTTTACCAAAAATACAAAAATTAGCCAGGCGTGGTGGCGCGCACCTGTAGTCCCAGCTACTCGGGAGGCCAAGGCAGAAGAATCACTTGAACCCAGGTGGCTGAGGTGAGGTTGTGGTGAGCCAGGATCGCACCACTGCACTCCAGCCTGGGCGACAGAGTGAGACTGTCTCCAAAAAAACAAAACAAAACAAAACAAAACAAAAACAACTTGCTCTATTTAATCCTAACATATTCCTCAGAATTATTCCTCTTCTGGCTAATCAGAGAGGACTCAGTGACTTTAAAGACTACACACACAAATAAAGCAGTTCTAACTAAGCCAACATCATTTTTTTAAGTTCCCAGATGTAGAGTATTAGTGGTTTTCACTCAACTACATGCCATGAGCATTAGGATACAGATGTATACTAATTTTATTCCTTTTTACAAAAGTGGTTTACCAACTCTGATCTCTACAATCACAAAAGTAATAGAACCCGGAGTGAAACTCTAGAAATCAAGCTGAGTCCTTGGTTCCTTGACGGAGGGAGGTTAGATCAATAAGAAAGACAGTGGTTTAATGCAAAATCTTTTCCCCTACTTGCAAATATTGCCAAGTCAATTGACACAACAGTAATCTGAATAGCATACTCAAGGCAGTGTGGTATAGAGTAGAAAAAAATCAGTATGGGAGCATTTTAACCCATTTCACTTAGTTTTCCTTTTTTTTTTTTTTTGAGACAGAGTTTCATTCTCGTCACCCAGGCTGGAATGCAATGGCACAATCTCGGCTCACAGCAACCTCTGCCTCCCAGGTTCAAGTGTTTCTCCTGCCTCAGCTTCCTGAGTAGCTGGGATTACAGGCACCCGCCACCACATCTGCCTAATTTTTATATTTTTAGTACAGACAGGGTTTCACCATGTTGACCAGGCTGGTTTCGAACTCCTGGCCTCAGCTCCCAAAAGTGCTGGGATAACTGGTGTGAGCCACCATGCCCCACCAACCCATTTCACATTTTTTTTAGACAAAGTCTCGCTCTGTCGCACAGGCTGGAGTGCAGTGGCACGATCTTGGCTCACTGCAACCTGTCTCCTGGGTTCAAGTGATTCTCCAGCCTCAACCTCTCAAGTAGCTGGGACCACAGGCATCTCCCACCATGCCCGGCTAATTTTTTGTATTTTTAGTACAGATGGGGTTTTGCCATGTTGGCCAGGCTAGTCTTGAACTCCTGACCTTGTGATCTACACCCTCAGCCTCCCAAAGCGCTGGGATTACAGGTGTGAGCCACCGCGCCTGGCCAACCCATTTCACTTCTAAGAATTTATCCTGAGGAAAAAATATGAGGATAGGCAGGAAAATAAAGCTGAACAAATATCACAGTATAGTTGACAGAACTGAACAATGGCAAGCAATGTAAATGACTGGGAAGGACGGCTAAATTATGGTATATATCCAGCCTGCCATTTAAAAAGTTTAAAGACATGAAAAATGCTTATAGTATATTTCTAAGTGCAAGAAGAACAAAACAATATGTTCAGAATAAGCCTTGTAAAAAAAATTATGTTATAGAAAAAAATTCTAGAATTAGTGTACATAAAGCTGTTATTTCTAGGCAAAAATATTAGTTGACTCTCGTTTTCACTTATCTGTTTTTCCTATTCTTTTATATGCATATGTTGAACTTAATGAAGGCAAAAAGAGACAGAAACCAAAATGGAATAAAACAGACTCCTTTCCTGTGTCTTACAGAGACTCAATTAAGAACGGAGCATTGATTCCTAGGTTTTCACACTGGCACTTCTGCGTTGCTCATCTATCTAATCATCCATCTATCTCTCAGCTGTGTTGGGCACTGCTGGCTGAATTAAGACCCACCTTCCAGGAGACTAAGGAAAAGACGTCACAATTATTGGAAAATAAGTATAATTCAATACGATAAATGCATAGTACAAAATGTACAAGGTATTATGGGATAAGAAGATAGACTAAATGAGCAGAAAGGTTAAGAAAGACATTAGATAGGTTAAGACAGACATTAAAGCTGGATATTTAAAAACAAACAGGGGCAGGGTACAGTGGCTCACGCCTGTAATCCCAGCACTTTGGGAGGCCAAGGTGGGTGGATCATTTGAGGTCAGGAGTTTGAGACCAGCCTGACCAACATGGTGGCTCTACTAAAAATATAAAAATTAGCAGGGCATGGTGGCAGATGCCTGTAGTTCCAGCTATTTGGGAGCCTGAGGCAGGAGAATCTCTTGAACCTGGGAGGTGGAGGTTGCCGTGAGCCAAGATTGTGCCATTGCACTCCAGCCTGGGTGCCACAGCGCGACTCTGTTACAAAGAAAAGAAAAAAAAAAAAACCACAAACAGGATTCAGCCATTATGAAAAACAATATGGAGGTTTCTCAAAACATTAAAAATAGAACTACCATATGATCCAGCAATCCCACTACTGCATATATATCCAAAGGAAAGAAATCAGTTATGTCAAGGAGATACCTGCATCCCCATGTTTATTGCAGCACTATCCATGATGGCCAAGATAGGGAATCAACCTAAGTGTCCATCCACGGACCAACGGAAACAGAGAATGTGGTATATATGCACAATGGAATATTATCCAGACTTAACAAAGAAGAAAATCCTGTCATTTACAACAACATGGATGAACCCGGAAGATATTATGTTAAGTATAATAAGCCAAGTACAGAAAGACATACCATATGACCTCACTTACATGTAGCATCTAAAAATGTCAAACTCAGTAGAAAATAGAATGGTGGTTGGGGAGAGGGGGGGTTGGGGAAATATTAATCAAAACCCACAAAATTTCAGTTATAAAGGAGAAATAGGTACAAGAAAGCTATTGTACAATATAGTCACTACAGTTAATGACAATGTATTAATATATTCTTGAAATTTTCGGAGTATATTTGAAGTGTACCTCACATACAGAATAAGCATGTGAGGTAATACATAAATGTTAATTAGTTCAATTTAACCATTCCAGTGTATTTGCTGTTTGAAGTGTGTACTTCAAAACATGTTGTACATGTGCTAGTTTGAAAGTTTGTCTCCTCCAAACCTCATGTTGAAATGTGATCCCCAGTGTTGGAGGTGGGGCTTAATGGGGATCTCTGGGTCTCTAGGAAGGATCCCTCATGAATAGATTAATGCCCTCTTTGAGGGCGAGTTCTCGCTCTTAGTTCCCAAGAAAGCTGGTTGTTAAAAAAGAGCCTGGCACCTCCCTCCCTTCTCTCACTCTGTGATCTCCGCACACACCAGCTCCCCTTCGCCTTCTTACCATGAATAAAAGCAGCCTGAGGTCCTCACCAGATGCCTCATCTTGAACTTTTCCAGACATCAGAATCATGAGCCAAATAAACTTTCTCTTTATAAATTACCCAGTCTCGGGTATTCCTTTGTAGCAACACAAAAGACACTAAGACAGCACGACAAATATATGCAACTTTAATTTATCAATTAAAAAACAAATTACAAATTTTAAAAATTAGCAGGAATTCTCCAAAAGAAAACTGAAAAGGAGCCAGGATTGGTGGCTCACATCTATAATCCCAGCACTTTGGGAGACCGAAGCAGGTAGATTGTTTGAGGTCAGAAGTTCAAAACCAGCCTTGTTAACCTGGTGAAACCCCGTCTCTTCTAAAAATACAAAAATTAGCCAGGCGTGGTGGTGGCACCTGTAATCCCAGCTACTTGGGAGGCTGAGGCAGGAGAATCACTTGAACCCGGGAGGCGGAGGTTGCAGTGAGCCAAGATTGCACCACTGCACTCCAGGCTGGGAGACAGAGCAAGACTCCGCCTCAAAAAAAAAAAAAATTGTGGGCTGATGAGACAGTTAATGCAAATTTCAGATGAAGAGATGGTACAATGGCATGGCGAGTTTAGCGAATGTTAAGCAGTTCAGTGTGGCCAGAAATAGGGTTGCATCAAGGTGGAAGTGGCAAGAAAGGAAACCAGGAAGGAATTATAAACCCAGGTCAGATCTTGTACAGAGAGAGCTCATGCTTGACCAAGTTCTTACACTTAAGAACTGGAGTGTGACACGCTCATGTTTTAGAAAGACGGTAGTCTGAGGTCATGCCGAAGATATACAGAATGGGGAATAACCAGGCTAGGAGGCCGAGTAAAACACCACTACAATCATTCAGGTAGGAGCCTGATGTGCCAAGCAGCCACAACAGCAGAACTAAGTCTGATTCAGACCTAGGACCTTAGGATGGAGAGAGCAAACAAACCCGAAAGACGATCTCAATTTTGCTCTACAGATGAGGAAACTAAGGCACAGGAATATAAAAAGTAATTTGGCTACCTGCAACTCTGCACAAAAAATTTTAATCTTGGTCCTGAGATTAAAAAAAAAAATACAGTAAGCCACTGAACTGGTTGCATGGCAAGAAAGTCTGTGCATTCAGCTTTTTACGACAAAGACTGCAAAAGCAGCTATAGATGGCACACAAAAATGAATGAATGTGGCTATGTTCTAGTGAACTACTTATCAATAACATCTGAATGTGATGTCATACTTCTCCATGGGCCATGAAACATTTTTGGTTTTTTTTTTTTTTTTTTTTTTTTAAAAAAACAGTGTCTCACACTGTCACCCATGCTGGAGCACAGTGGCACGGTCACAGCTCTCCACAGCAACTGCCTGGACTCCAGCGATTCTCCCACCTCAACCTCCCAAGCAGCTGGGCCCACAGGCATACCCAGCCAATTAAAAAAAAATTATTTGTAGAGACCAAGTCTCACTATGTCGCCCAGGCTGGATGAAACATTCTTCTTTTTTTCCCCCAACTATTTAAAAATGTAATAACCACTCAACTTGTGAGCCCCACAGAAACAGGCAGTGCCTCCTGGTCTAAGCCACCAGCACCTCTCACCTAGGTCTGCAATGGTCAGATCAATCTCCCTGTCTATACCCCACGGCCTGCAGTGATTTTAAAAACCACATCACATCACTCTCCTATTCAAACCCGCCAAACACTCCACAACACGAATCAAAAGAAAAAAAGACAAAACAATTCTTTGGCCCCCAGATGATCTGGTTCTGTTTTCCTCATTCCACTTTCCCCAACTGGCCTTCACACAAAACAAGCTTGTCCCGTCTCAGAGCCTCTGCTTTGCCCCTTCTGCTACCTGGGACTTCCTTCCCCCAGACTTCTGCACGTTTGCCCCCTCCTCCTCGTAGATCTCCGCTCAGTGTTAGCTATTCAGATAGGACTTCCCAGCCATCCTTGCTACAGCTGCCTTCTCTAGTCACTTTCTGTCAATTTTATAGTCTTCATCCAACTTCTTCGTACTCAAATCACCTTATTTAAGTATTTACACGTTTAGTATCTACTTCCCCCTGCTGGAATATAAGTCTTGTTCCTTGTTCTATCCGCAGTGCCTAGAACGCCGCCTAGGCCATACTGGGCATTCCCCTTCTATGTAGGAGACACTAAAACAATATCATCATTCCTTTCGCTGACACTACAAAGGTTAGATTCATTCCCAGGCAAAGAGAAGTAATTTTGCAATATGTAAAATGGAAACATAGATTTTCACATTAAAAACAAATTGTATCGATGAATGTGTGACCATAGGTATAAGTACCAATAAGCTGTCCTTAACATTGCATTCCGTTTAAAGCAGGTCACAATTACATATATAATGACTATCACCTTTCTTTCACCACACTCCCAGTCTGTAAAGGAGGGACAGAAGGGAGGGAAGGTGGAGGAGGCCAAAACCTGACATATCTTAGCAATAAAGATTGATGCAGGCCCGGCACAGTGGCTCACAGCCTGTAATCCCAGAACTTTGGGAGGTCAAGGGAGGTGGATTGCTTGAGCCCAGGAGTTTGAGACCAGCCTGGCCAACATGGTGAAATCCCGCCTCTACTAAAAATACAAAAATTGGCCAGGCATGGTGGCAGGTGCCTGTAATCCCAGCCACTCGGGAAGCTGAGGCAGGAGAATGGCTTGAACCTGGGAGGCTGAGGTTGCAGTAAGCCAAGATCACGCCATTGCACTCCAGAATGGGTGACAGAGCAAGACTCAGTCTCAAAAAAGAAAAAACAAAAAGAAGAAAAAGAAAAAGATGTAAAGAAAAACAGAAAATTTCACTCAAAACTGGAATTTACTTCTATCTTCCCTAAGAGGAAGATACACTTTTCCTAGAGCCTAGGATTAACATAATTCAGTTTTAGAATCCACAAAAATACAAAGTATTCAATGCCTATCATGAGCCTAATGCATGCCAAAACAAGTATGAACTGACCACTTGATAAGCTAATAGCAAAATTCTTCATAAAAATTAAGACTTTTATGTGATGAAACATATCCACGCTTATTATTTTCTCCAAATATTTCATCCCTTTTCCTATTTTAAATGGCACTCCAAAGCCAGATAAAAATGTCCTACTTTTCTTATTTTGATAGTCTGCTCCAGCGTTTACAAAATATATTCCTTTTTATATCTTTAAAAAATACTTTAGAAGATTGTTAACAAAATGATTTCTACATTTGTTAGAATCAAATTCATACAAAATTAGCAAAGTTATTCACACAAAGGCAAAAACATTCACAAAACAATAAATCAAATGTTCCAAAAATACCTTCCTAGGATAATAAAATCAGAGGCAATTTCACCTTTAAAAATAATGTCCCTGAACAGTAAGAGGAAGAAATAGTAATAGCTTTCTTTTTCCTCTCACTGATTTCCAACTTGATAATATGTTTTAAAGGCCATTACTGTGGGATTTGTCTTATCGGTCTCCAGTGCAGCTGTTTGTATTATTTTCCACATTTACTACAATCAGTGTTTATACTGTTCAAAATTCTCTTCCTCAGTCAGCAACGAAAATATAATTTTCTAGTTAACAGAAGAGGAGAAAAGCATGTATGTGTGGGGGTGTGGGAGGGGGAAGTTCAGAAAGACATTTTCCCATTCGGTTAAATTTTAAAAGTAACTCCAAATTATAAAACCAAGAAAACTGCTAAGCTTCTAGGACTACATCACAAAAGCAGGTAGCCTTGCATTAAAATTAATATTTTACACCATAGCTGTAAATACATCCCACCTGTTAAATTGCCTCGAAATATTTTAAAGCAGAGTCAACAGAGTTATTTCTGTTCTACTGCTGAGCTTGTTTCTAAGATGTGTAGCTGTAATTGATATGTCAGGAAAATAAAAAGGATATGGTTAATAATTCTCTTTCATTTCCTATTTCATTTGAAAAAAAATACCAACCTCTACTTATTCTATTTCTATATCCTGAGACTTTCATGTCACATGCAATGAGTCTACAGAAATCACACGTGTAAAGTACAAAATAATAATGACTTCAAAGAGGTGGGGGTGGGGGGAACATTTTCAAAACCTGTAAAACATCTTAGGACTAAAAACGTAAGACAGTTACTTCCCAATTCATTTGTGTACCAGCAAAGTACAGGCAAAAATGTATGCCGCTTTATTTTTCTAATTAAAATATTAATTTTACTATCTATAAACAGCTATTAGGATTAAAACTAAAGTTTATTCTTGGAGGGCGTGGGAGCTATTTTAATCTAAAAAACTGAAAAGAAAATAACATTTTTAACTTCCTTTCTTAAGTAGATATGAAAATCAACAATTTATTTTCTTCAAAACTGAAATTTAAGGTTACAGTTTTAAAACTGATTCAAATTCTGTGTGGACAAGCATTTGTATATATATTACAGACAGTTTCAGTCTGCAAACAGAACATCTTGTCCATCATATTCATGTGCTTGTGTAATATTTTATATTACATAGGCCCACGGGGCATTTTAAGTTATCATGTTTTTTATATATATATATCATTTAATACTCTAGTCATTTCGCAAGTAATCCATTTAATCTGGTATTCTTCAGTAAATAACATGAGATTCATGTGACACTATTCCAAATTTGTCTGCTTTAACATAGAAAATTAGTTCCACTTAGCTGAATATCAAAGACCTATTCAATACAGAATGCAGCGGTGCTACAATCAGCTCTGCTCTGTTATTTATAATAAATTTATCTTCTCTTGAAAATATTTGAGCAAGAATATGAGAAATAAAAAGAAAAAAGTCTTCAAAGGTACAGCATGAATAGCTTCACATCACACAAATGCAGAAATTGTTAGACTTTAGCAGGATCTCAAGATATTTTCAAAAGTATTTAGCTACTCCTCAGGCCTGAAGGCAACCTGCTGTGAGCAGGTGGATAGAAGAAATCACGCCACACAAAGAACAGGCCAACAGCAGTTAGTCGGCTCTGCTTGCAAATGTTCAAACAACGTAACTATGCAAAATGAAAATCTAGTATGTAAAACGTTAACAACAAACAATACATTAAATCCCGGTACACAAATTACACTGTAAGAAATAGAGAACAGCAAAATTGAAGAACTTCTTCCAAGGTCAAAAAAATTACTTCACAGGAATATAGACATAGTAAAAATAAAATAAAATAAAATAAAAAACTTCTATTCATCCAGTAGGTTCCACACTCCAAAGGTTCTGGGGTTTGTGAGGAAAACAGAGTGAGCTCACCATGGCCAGGACGTAGCGAATCTGTTTCATTACTTTATGCCACAGGCAGGAAATCATTCCACATTGTAAAAATAGTTCTAATTTTTTAAATCTTCTAAGTGGAAATTTAAAACGTTTGTCAGCTAGATGATACATTCATCTTCTGTTTAAAAATAAATTCAACTCATCTATTCCGAATTTTGAAGTTCCGAATTTTAAAAAATAAAAACCAAAACTATGGTTGACATTAAAGGGGAATACTTTAAAAACCACTGTGTAGGGTTTTCTCCACCTGTCAACACTCTCTGGTTTATAAAACATTTTGCCTGAGAGTGGTCTAACCCAGTAACCACTAGCTACACATAGCTACTGAGAACTTGAAATATGACTGATGTGACCGAGGAGTTAAATTTTCAATTGTATTTAATTTTAATTTAAAAACTGAAGCAGCGTAATATCATTTTCTGTTAAGCCCAACTCCATTGTTTTGGTAGGACTGCATTCCACTCTGACCGTTCCATTGTTTAAGATACTGCTGTATTAATGCCAATGTCTATGTTGTTTCTGGTATCACATTAGTAATTTTTAAAAGTCTTTCATGTTGAAATGACAACATTTTGGGTATTATTCTGTGAAAGGGCCACAAATGCAAAGCAGCCCCCAAATGCGGAAGGAGCCAAGAAACCAAAGAATCAGGCAAATAAATCCAGTTTGTTGGTAAAGGGTGTTTTCTTGGGGGAACTTACTTGGGGGAACTTACAGACAGAAGCGTGGTCTCAGATAGCTGCAAGACGGGTATATCCCGCACTGTTACTAGCCAGACCCAGAGCTTATATGCCACAGGAAAAGGGTGTACGTGCTCTATAGAGGCAATTAAAGGCACCCTCCAGAACAGGTGAGAATGCTATGTGCGTCACTGCCTATAATTTGTGTGGTAACATCAAGGCTGCTGTGTTCTTTCACTAAAAACAGTAAATAAAATTGGAATCAGGAGGCGTTCACGAGACTGGGGCTAACGAGAAATCAACACGGCTTTGCTGGGAGTGGCGGCTCAGGCCTATACTCCCAGCACTTTGGGAGGCAGAGGCAGGATGATCACTGGAGTCCAGGAGTCTGGGCAACACAGTCTGCCCTCATCTCTACAAAAAAATCAACAAAATTAATTGCACGTGGTGGCACAGGCCTGCAGTCCCAGCTACTCAGAAGGCGGAGGCAGGAAGATCAGTTGAGCCTGGGAGGTTGAGGCTGCAGTGAGCCACGACTGCACCACTGCACTCTAGCCTGGGCAACAGAGCAAGACCCTATCATTTTAAAAAAAAAAAAAAAAAGTAAAATAAAAAATAAATTAAATTTAAAAAACAAGGTTTGCCTTCAAGAGAAAAAAAAATAAAACATGGTGGATTAACAATCAAGATGGAATCACTTCTGTCTCCACAGGTACACTGGGTTAAATAAAAATGCGTTAGTAAAATTAATTCCACTTGTTTCCTCTTTGTTACTATCATTACTAAGAAATTTTAAATGATAGTTGGGAACAGTGGCTCACACCTGTAATCCCAGCACTTTAGGAGGCTGAGGCGGCCAGATAACTTGAAGTCAGGAGTTCAAGACCAGCCTGGCCAACGTGGTAAAACCCCCTCTCTACTAAAAATAAAAACATTAGCTGGGCATGGTGGCAGGTGCCTGTAATCCCAGCTACTTGGGAGGCTGGGGCAGAAGAATTGCTTGAACCTGGGAGGCGGAGGTTGCAGTGAACTGAGATGGCGCCACTGAACTCCAGCCTGGGCAACAGAGCAAGACTCATAAAAAAAAAAAAAAAAAGCTAATTAAAACAAATTTTAAATGATATATATGGCTTGTGTTAGGTTTCTATTCGATAAGGCTATTTAATAAACATCATTACCAACTGACTATTTCTGCAACGAAAATAGACAATGAAAACAGAAACACCAGTTAAAAAAAAAGTAAAGCAAATAAATATAAAATAGTTATTTCATTTTCCTTAAATGATATTTGAAGAAAAGTTGGCTAAATTATTAGCTAAACTAATAGAAGAAGACTTTTTAAAATTCTGAAGAGAACTTTTAATTATTTTCAAGAGTTTTCAATGTTTATGTCCCTGGTTCTTTATCATTTCAAAATATGAGTCCCTCCTCCCTCAGGTAATGCATCACTAGCTCCACATTCAAAGTTATCCACAATGATTAGACTTTTTCCGAGAGTATGATTTTCTTGAAGTCAGAAAGCCAGCATATTGAAAGCAGGCGGGTGGTTATATGGGAGTAAGAGCTGATATGAAGTAGACCTCACCGAGCAACGGACAGTGAGAAAGCCCAGGGCATGCACAAGCCTTTGAGAAAGAAAAAATCAGGAACAGCCAGAGGCAGACCCTTTCCTACACCTATTGATACTACCAATAGCTATCTACACCTGTCAGTAGGTGATACTGTGGGCCTCAAACAGCCGAGGTGCTACCCAGAGCACACAGAGGCCAACAGAAAGAACCATGCTTGCTGAGCAAGGTGCGCCTCTGTGGTAAGTCCTTGGGAGCCCGCTTGTTTCTTTTTGCTCTCATGGAAACCATGGTTATTCTGTATCAAGAGAGGTCCACCCGCAACACACTAATGGAGTATGGATTTCGCAAATGTTGGGAGGTCAGGAACTAAAAAGAATCAGTAAAACATTCTATAATGTAAGGTGACTGGCTACTTACCCATTCACCCACCCATACCTATTCATCCAATTATTGAGCATTTATACGTGCTGAGAAGTCAGCAGGGCAGTGGGAATTAAAAGTCAAATCCACAAGGAAACAGGTGATTTAGATCAATTAAAAGAGGTTAATAACCTATGAAATTTATTATTCCAATGACAGTATTGAGGCAGAAGAATAAGGTCTGGAGGCAGGGAACCTAAGGATGTTTCAGCCCGCTTCCTAGAACTAAATTGAAAGGAAAATCCTAACTTTCCACACCTAAGTAACAAAAGGACCAGAGGCTACTCCCTTTGCAAACCCCCCACCTTTTCTGTGTGGCCGATGGGAAATGGAACAGTCATTTTCCCATCCAACAACAAATCAGAAAATCAGATTGACTGCCGGTCCAGTCTTTGCAACTTTGTAACTTCACCCCAGCCTCTGAATGGTTGCTGTCCACAACCAATCAGACTGATTGCGGGCCAAGTCTTCCTTTGCATAGAAGTGTAACTTTGTAACTTCACCCCACCCATCTGGTTGCTTTTTGCAACCAATCAGATGTTTGCACAGGAGTGCGATCTTGGTAACTTCACTTCAGCCTCTGGTTGGTTGCTCTCTGCAACCAATCAGACTGATTACGGGCTACCACTTCATTTACATGAGGTGAGTATGAAGTAATCAATGGAAAACTTCTAGAGGGTATTTGGACCCAAGAAGATTCTTGTATCCAGGCCCTTGAGCTCAGGCCCACTCCCACACTGTGGAGTGGTTTCATTTTCCTTCTCTCTCTCATTTTTTTTTTTTTTATTTGAGACAGAGTTTCGCTCCTGTTGCCCAGGCTGGAGTGCAATGGCTCGATCTCGGCTCACTGCAACCTCCACCTCCTGGGTTCAAGCGATCTCCTGTCTCTGCCTCCCGAGTAGCTGGGATTACAGGCTTGCACAACCACACTAGGCTAAGTTTGCATTTTTAGTACAGACGGGGTTTCACCATGTTGGCCAGGCTGATTTTGAACTCCTGACCTCACAGGAGATCCACCCGCCTCAGCCTCCCGAAGTGCTGGGATTACAGGCATGAGCCACCGCATCAGGCCACCTGTACTTTCGTTTTCAATAAATCCCTACTTTTGTTCTGTTGTTGCTTCCTTGTTCACTTTGCTGGACATTTTGTCTAATTCTTCGTTCAAAATGCCAAGAACCTGGATAACTTGCAGTCACGACCCTCTACCAGTGACAGTATACACCAAAATACAACTTACTTTTAAAGGAATTTAATGGATAATATTAAGCTTATGAAGTTTACCAATGAAAACCAGGAACATGAATACACGTGATCGGACTGGATGAATTGGGAGCTAATTCTTGAGACAAAGGTAAGTTGTGTTCCCAGCTACTTACTCATCTAATCAGATAAAGAAGTTAAATCCTCCTTAACATGGTCTGGATGTGTGTCCCCTCCAAATCTCTTGCTGAAATGTGATTCTCAACATGGCAGGTGGGGCCTGGTGGGAGGTGTTTGGGTCATGGAGGTAGATCCTGGTTGTTTAAAAGAGTGGGGCACCTCCCAGTTCTCTCTCTCTCTCATTCCTCCTCTTGCCACGTGATGCTCCTCCTCCTGCTTTGCCTCCACCATGATTGAAAGCTCCCTGAGGCCTTCCTCCCCAGAAGCCGAGCAGATGCTGGCACCACACTTCCTGTAGAGCTGGCAGAACCGTGAGCCATGTAACCCGTTTTCTTTATAAATTATGCAGTCTCCGATTTTTCTTTATAGCAATATAAGAACAGACTAACACACTACTTTTCATAGGGGTTCAGCAACAAAATGAAGTAAACGCCAAGTACCCACATATCTTTAAGTCAGATGCTAGCCAAGGTGACCAGGTAGAATGTGCTAGGAAGCTGTGGGACCAGTGACTGCCCATCTCCCACCTCAAAAGAATAAAAGAGGAAAATTAATTTGAGGAGGTCGAATTCTTAAGCTAAGAATTTAAGGCTGAACTCTTTAAGCTATGTGAAAGCGAATTCATGAGAATCACTTATTCATGTGAATTCTTAGTGACAGACCAAGAAGAGAAACTTGTACTTTGTTGGTTTGGTGAGGCAAGGACTTATTACTATTTCCTGTGGCCAGACGTGGATTGTGCAGGAGAAAAGCCGGCGGGGTCATTATGAGGGACCCTGCCCAATGAGAACATTCAGAGTCAACACAGTAGTTGCTCAGGAGGAAAAGACAGGAGGCATTCAGTGTTCTGCAGGTGAGAAGTTCCCCCAAATCCACATGAAAGTATCCCAGGGCTACCTGCCAGCTTTGGACATCTGCCCACGAGAATGAATGCCGGGTTGCCTCTGCCCCAGTCAACCTGGTTCTTCCTGCCATGCTCTTCTCATCTTTACCCCATACTGTAAATTCTGAGAGACCCAATATAGCAGCTCTGAAGTAGAAGAGGGTGTTGTTGAGGCTCAGAAAACAATACCCCAAAGTGAAGGCCTCGGAAGTAACCTCAGAACCAAGGTCTTTGACCTTCTGCCCTCCTGTCTCTCACTCCTCATTCTCTCCTGATGAGAGTCACAGACATCAGAACTCCTGTCCCGCAAAGACAACTATGAAACTAGAAATAGGACTCTAACCCCTCCCTGCCTTTCTAAGAGCTGCCCATAAAGAAATTCTCCGGCCTACCCTTCTCTCCAACAGTAGCAGGTCATAAGACCGTATGGGTCTTGTCCCATACCTGGGAGGAAGAAATGGTACAAGAGAGGCCAGGAAGATCTGAACAGACAGGCCTTGCTGGGTTCCCCTCAGCCTACTAGCATTCACTCATATTCTTTGTCCAATCAGTTTTACACGGCTGCCCATTCTTCATTAAACCTAAGCATTAAAATGGACAGCTTTCCTTGTATCTTTGGATCTTTGTTCTGAAGACTCACATCTCACATAAAACTTTGATTAACTCTCAGTTATACTTTTCTCTTGTTAACCTGTCTTTTGTTATAGGAGTGTCTGCCATTGACACCCTTATGATGGGGAGGAGCGGGATCACACCCTTTTGCCCCTACAATATAAAGCAAGCAAGAAGAAAGTGACATTCTCCTCTGCCCTAGTAAAGGGTTCTCAGTGTGAGGTCAAACTGAGTTTAGACAGGAGAGGTTTTACCAGTTTTGATATTACAATGAACTAGACTTTGAAACACACCCTCCTCTCCCAAATACAATATAGCTTGTTTATTACCTGGTAGCAACATTACAGACTGTTAGAATGGAATGTGGTTTTACATATGGGAAGGAAAGAAGTTGAGATAAAGCGTTCAAAACAAACAAACAAACATCCTACAAGTATTCAGAATGCTTCTTCTTCAGTTACTATCCAGATAAGTCCTGCTCCACAATGAGATACCACTTCACCCCCAATAGGATGGCTATTATAAAACAAAACAAAACAAAACAAAAAATAACAAGTGTTAGCAAAGATGGCACGAAATTGAAATTATTGTGCACTACTAATGGGAATGTAAAATGATGCAGCAACTATGGAGGTTCCTCAAAAAAGTAAACATAAAATTACCACGTGATCCAGCAATTCCACTCTGGGTATATACCCAAAAGAATAGGGTACTCAAACAGATATTTGTACACCCATGCTCATGGAAGCATAATTCACAGCAGCCAAAAGCTAGAAACAACCCAAATGTCCATTGACAGACGAATGGATAAACATGTAGTATATTCACACAATGGAATATTATTCAGCTATAAAAAGGAAAGACATCCTGTCACATGCTATAACCTGGATGAACCTTGAAGACAGTATGCTAAGTGAAATAGGCCAGCACAAAAGACAAATACTATATGATTTCATTTACAGGCAGTACCCATACCCACAGTAGTCAAATTCATAGAAACAGAAAGTAGAATGGCGGTTGCCAAGGGCTGAGGGAGGAGGATGGAGAGTTCAGTGTTTCATGAGAACAGAGGTTCAGTCTGGGAAGATGAAAAAGTTCTAGAGACAGATACTGGTGATAATTGCATGACAATGTGAATGTACCTAATGCCACTGATATGCCTAAAATTATTAAAATGGAAAATTTTATGCTACCAATATTTTACCACAATTTTAAAAAAAAACCTGTTAAGGGTACAAAATAGTGTTAGAGAAAGAAAACCCTAACAAAAGACCAGAGGATTTAATCTCAGATGAGCACAGAACTGAATTTCTGGGTTTTTTAACCTGTTTTTATAGATCAGTAGATGGTTGGTAGCTTGGTTTGTAAATAATATAGGATTCACTTTCAAAAACTTGCCTCGAGGGGATAACCACCTAAGAATGACAGTCAAGGCTGGAGGAAAGAAGAAAAACAACTCATATTGAAAACACAAGAAGACAAATGGTCAAGGCAGGAGCCCAGGTGTACGTTGCAGATAGAATTTTGTGATCCTTATAGTACCCATCATGTGTCTGCAAAGAGTACTTAATGAATTGGGTCAAGTTTTCATCATCAGCCTCTCTCAAACTCAACCCTCTTTTTCTCTACACGGCTTGAACACTAGTGGAGGATGAAGGCAGTAATAGGATTGTCTTCTAAATGAATTCCATCTCCACTTCACCCTTCAATCCCTTAACCCCTCCTCTATTATGAGGACACATCAATATTCTACAACGACATTTTGATGGACGTTACTTTACTCTGCAAAAAATTTTAATATCTCCACTGCTGTCTGAAAAGCATAGATTCTTTAGGCTCTCATTCACTATCTGGCTCCTCCAACCTATTTTCCATGTTTAGCTCTCATTACTTCCCTAAATGAATGCTTCCCAATTTGCCTCTGGATTCACAAACACGTTTTTCTAAGGTGTATCTCAAATATCATCTGATGCCCTTGGCTTGCAACCCACACACACACACACACCCCTTACTATTTTAAGTGGTTAAGGGTTTCCAAAGGATTAACAAAAAATGAAAGAGAGCTCACAGAAGCAAATATACTGAGGATCATATTAAGTGAAAAATCATCTTTTTATTTACAATTAATTGAGAATCACAGAAACAGTAAGCTTTTAAAGAATTTTGGAGTTGGAAAGGTGAGGTGGTGGCAAGGTAGTAAGGGAAGAGAAGCAGGGCTGTCATTAATTTGTGCTGGCATAACTAGTTACCTGTATTTTATTATTTATTTATTAGTTTTTGAGATGGAGTCTTGCTCTGTCGCCCAGGCTGGAGCACAGGGGCCGAGCCTCTTGAGCAGTGGGGACTGCAGGCGTGCACCACCACCCCCAGTTAATATTTTGTATTTTCAGTAGAGACAGAGTTTCACCATGTTGGCCAGGCTGGTCTGGTATCAAACTCCTGACCTCAGGGGATCCATCCGCCTCAGCCTCCCAAAGTGCTGGGATTACAGGCTTAAGCCACCACACCCAGCCTGGTATCTGTATTTTAAAAGTAAAATGACTCACACTATGTACAAAAGTCAATCCCATGAGGATTAAGGCGTTAACTTTGAAAAGCACAATTTAAAAAGGTTTAAATGAAAATATAGGTATCTTTGTGAGCTTAGGAGTAGAAGAGGATTATCTACACAAACGCAAAACACACAAACCATAAAGGAAAATACTGCAAATTCTGACATTAAATCTCGTCTTAAAACTTCACTTGGGTAACTTAAAACAATAAAAACACAAGCTACTGGCCGGGCGCGGTGGCTCAAGCCTGTAATCCCAGCACTTTGGGAGGCCGAGGCGGGCGGATCACAAGGTCAGGAGATCGAGACCACAGTGAAACCCCGTCTCTACTAAAAATACAAAAAATTAGCCGGGCGCGGTGGCGGGCGCCTGTAGTCCCAGCTACTCAGGAGGCTGAGGCAGGAGAATGGCGGGAACCCGGGAGGCGGAGCTTGCAGTGAGCCGAGAACGCGCCACTGCACTCCAGCCTGGGCAACAGCGTGAGACTCCGTCTCAAAAAAAAAAAAAAAAAACAACACAAGCTACTTTAACAACACATATGACAAAGGATTAGGAGCCATAACACAGGAAGAACTTTTATGAGTCAATAAGAAAAAGACAACCCAATTAAAAAAGTGGGCAAAAGTCATGAGCAGGTATTTTGCAGAAGAGAAAACAAGACTGCCAATAAATGTGTATTTTCAATGTTCATTGTCACACTAATCAGGGAAGTATACATTAAAACCATAATGAGATGCCATCTAAACCCACTAGTCGGGAAAAACCTAAGTAGTTTGGGAATGCCAAAGGTTCACCGGGATGTGAAAAAAAATGTTAAGGGCACAGATTCCTTGGTTCAAATTCTGGCACTTCCATTTACTACCAGATGGGAAAGCAACTTAGCCTCTACAAGCCTCTGTTTTCCCAAATACAAAATGAGGGATAACACTAGTACATACTTTATTGGGTTTCTGGGGGCATTAGACAAATTCATACATACAAAGTGTTTAGAATAGTCAGTGCTGGGCATAGTAAGTACAGAATAAGGTTAGCTCATTGTTCCCGTTATGACTATCATCTTCAGTACTCGTGGGCACGGAAGCTGGTTCAGCCACACAGGGAAACCCATCTGGCCTTGCTGTGCAGGAAGGAGAAAACACAAGCCCCACAGCGTGGCTGTTCTACCGGCACATGACCTGGAGAACCTCCTCTTGACAGAGGAAACAGGAAGTAGAATGTTCATATAAGCATCACTGTGACAACAAAATAAGGAAAATAACACAAATGTCTATTTAGAGGAGAATAAATAATTTGTGGTATATTAATATGATGGATGGAAGTAAATAAACTGCAGCTATAGGCAGCAACATGGGCCAGGCTCACAAACATCATGCTGGCGGGGAGAAGGCAACTTCCGGAAAAATACAGAGAGGACAGGGGCAATTACAAAGTTCAAAAACAAGAGCAGTTCAACAAGATACTGCTCACAGTGTTCATGTATTCGTAAATATCCCTAGAGAAGAGCAAGGCAGCAATCAATTTAAAACTCACAATGGTATTCTTCAGGGACACTGGAAAGGAGGATTTAATCAAGGAAGAGTGATACAAACAGCACTGATAATTTTTGGGGGGTTTTTTTTGTGTATGGTTTTTTTTTTTTTTTTTTTTTTTTTTTTTTTTTTGAGATGGAGTTTCGCTCCTGTTGCCCAGGCTGCAGTGCAATGGCACAATCTCGGCTCACCACAACCTAGGTTCAAGGGATTATCTTGTCTCAGCCTCCTGAGTAGCTGGGATTAAAGGCATGCGCCACCATGCCTGGCTAATTTTGTATTTTTAGTAGAGACGGGGTTTCTCCACCTTGGTCAGGCTGGTCTCGTCCGAACCTCAGGTGATCTGCCTGCTTCGGCCTCCCAAAGGCTGGGATTACAGGCAAGAGCCACCGTGCCCAGCCTGTTTTCTTTTTTTTAAATCTAGATAGTGGGTAAACAGGTTTTCATTGGGTTATTCTTTAGCTTTTGTATAGATATAACATATTTTTGGCCTGGCACGATGGCTCATACCTGTAATCCCAGCAATTTGGGAGGTTGAGGCAGGTGGATCACCTGAGGTCAGGAGTTTGAGACCAGTCTGGCCAACATGGCGAAACCCCATCTCTACTAAAAATACAAAAATTAGCCAGGCGTGGTAGCACATGCCTATAATCCCAGCTATTCCAGAGGCTGAGGCAAGAGAATCGTTTGAACTCGGGAGGCAGAGGTTGCAGTGAGCCAAGATCACACCACTGGACTCCAGCCTGGGCAACAGAGGGAGCTCTGTCTCAAAAAAATAAAACAAAATAATAAGCTGGGCGTGGTGACTCACGCCTGTAATCCCAGCACTTTGGGAGGCTGAGGCAGGCGGATCACTTGAAGTCAGGAGTTCAAGACCAGCCTGACCAACATGGAGAAACCCCGTCTCTACTAAAAACACAAAATTAGCCGGGCATGGTGGCACATGCCTGTAATCCCAGCTACTCAGGAGGCTGAGGCAGGAGAATCACTTGAACCCAGGAGGCGGAGGTTGCAGTGAGCTGAGATCTCGCCATTGCACTCCAGTCTGGGCAAAAAGAGTGAAACTCTGCCTGAAAAAAATAAATAAAATAATAATAATAATAGTAATAAATATTTTATATCAAATGAGGTTTAATAAAATTTAATGATATAAGTTAATGATAAATAGTAATATTTAATAATAATATTTAAGAATATAAAGTTTATATGTATCCTCAAAAATCCAGAGAAAAAAGAACTGTAGTTATTACTTTAAAATAGCTACAATTACTATAATAATCAATTACTACAGTAATCAATTTCAAGTGATTACTGTAAAATCACTTGAAAAATACCTTTGTAATATTCATTCCTTATTTCTCAGAATTTACCATAAACAATTGCAAAGAGATACACAAACACTCATAATTGCATTTCATAGCTATCTGCTTGGAGGTGTTAGGCTGGAACTCTTGGAGCAATGCAGCCCAGGAAGCAAGCAGAGAGAGGAAAGGGGGAGTCAGGAATAGAATGTGGAGATTTGCCCATGCTAACGGTGGCCAGAAGAGAAATCACCAGACGACTGTAAAGCCACCAGTTCTTTCCCCTGTCGCGCTTGCAGGTCCCTTCTGCACACAGTGCCCTCATCGCCGCAGGGGCTAAGACTTCTCACCTCCGAATCCTTAACATCTGCTGACCTCTCTCTTTGCCTCCAATCTTCACCTCACCCTTCTTCAAGCCACTCTCCACAAAGCAGCCAAAAACCAAAAGCACGTCGTAAACTACAATTCTGTTCGATCATCACTTCCTTACTGAAAGCTCTTCCACGGGTCCCTACTGACCTAGGGATAAAGTAGAGCCTGTCCTATGTCCTTAATAAGGCTCGTGTGACTTGGCTCCTACCCACCTTGCTGGGGCACACCACCCCTCAGCTCATTTTCTGAAAGCAGAAGGCGTCCAACTGTGGTCCAGACCAGGAGCATTAGCATTACCTGCGGGCTTGCCAGAAATGCAGACCTAGCCCAGACCTACTAAATCAGAGTAAGCTATGGGTGGGTCCAACAACTTGAGTTTCCACAAGGCTTCTAGTTGATTCTAAAGCACATTAAAGATTAAGCATCTATGGTTTAAAGCATGAATGACAGGTAATTATAATTTGAAGAACAATTTGATAGGAAAAATCGCAAAGTACTATAGCATAGTTGGGGGAAGCACACATGACTGCCACGGATAAAATTTCTGCTCTGCTTCTTCCTAGCTTTGTGATGCCCAGGAAGTTACACAGCTGGCCTCAGCATCTTGCAATGCTTGATAGCAAGGATCCTACTACAGCAAGACTGCTCAGATTTAAATCACGGCTCTAGGCTGAGGTGGGGGGTTGGGGGGCCGTCGCCTGGGAGGTCAAAGCTGCAGTGAGCCCAGATTGTGCCACTGCACTCCAGCCTGGGTGACAGAGCGAGATCCTGTCTCGTTTAAAAAAAAAAAAAAAAAAAAATCATGGCTTTACCTCTTATTAGCTGTTGACCTTCAGTAAGTCACTTACTTTCTCTGAGCCTCAGTTGTCTCATTTATAAAATTATAAATAGCACCTACTTCATACAATTGTGAGGATCAAAGAAGTTCATATCTGTACTATGTTTAAAACTACACCTGATACACAGTAAGCACTGTGTTATTTATTGTTACTACAATTGTTATTATTTTCACAGAGGCCACATTACATTTTTGGAAAGAGTCAACACAATGCTAATGCCTACAGAAAGTAAATAAAATCTACCCCCTTTCATAAGGAAAAACTCTCCTTACCTTTTTTTTTTTTTTTTTTAGGTAAATGACTTTTTTTTCCTAGTACACCATTTACCTCTCTGAGTTTATTTCCTTCCAATTAGAGAGTACTTAACTTGATGCAATGACCTCTTCCTAAGAGTCAAGGTATCTGCCTTTAAGGGGTCACTTATTTCAGACACATTAATTCTTTTTGTAGCAAAGTACGTACAAGATTAAAAAGGGATTTACTGAACATGATCCCTACACTAGGGAAAATATTTTTGATTATTCTACATATATATCCACATTAATCTAGCTATAAATTCTACATGTAAAAGTGCCACCAAGGCAACTATCTGCACAGTCACTGAAAAGGATGATGAAAGTATCACAATAGAAAAAAATCTGCATAACAGGAGTTTGCACCTCTTTCTTCTGACTACTGAGAGTTAACACTATGTCCCTCTGACAAATACCTGAGCCATAACACATTCAATGCACTATAGAGTCTATCGAACATAAACCAGTATAACAAAACCAGTTTTGTTGTTGTTGTTTATTTGTTTTTGTTTTATTTTTAAGACAGAGTCTTGTTCTGTTGCCCAGGCTGCAGTGCAATGGCGTAATCCTGGCTCATCGTAACCTCCACCTCCCAGGTTCAAGCAATTCTCCTGCCCTAGCCTCCTGAGGAGCTGGGAATACAGATGCCTGCCACCACATCTGGCTAATTTTTATATTTTTAGTGGAGACGGGGTTTCACCATGTTGGCCAGGCTAGTCTGGAACTCTTGACCTCAGGTGATCCGCCTGCCTTGGCCTCCCAAAGTGCTGGGATTACAGGCGTGAGCCAACGCACCCAGGCATCACAGTTTTTAAAGACACAATAATACATGGATCTCAGTAACGTGAAATTATGTAGTGACATTTTTTTCAAGGGTTCACCTCATAATTTATTCTGATATAATATTATATAAAGTTATATAATATAAGTTATAAAATAGAAAAGACAGGAGTTAGAAAATTTAAAAAATAAAATATATGGGGACAAGTCACAAAACCAAAGTTAAAATATAGGGCTCATTACCAAGAGTTCAAGGTTACTTGGAACCATATAGATAATATATATCAATTGAAACTGACTTAGAAATCAGTTGAGTCATCATATATTTTTTGTGGATTCTGAAATCCTCTGCCCCAGTCTCTCATAGAGGTAGATAAGAATCAGGTATGGAGTAAGTAGTCTTATCTGTGATTATCCTGATTTCTCAAGGTTTTTAAAACCAGTTTCCTGTATAAAATCAAGTTAAGATCATTTTCATAAAAAAGAACAAAGAATGAGCATTTAATGCTATGGGTGGGACTAGATTTTTATTAGCCTGTGATAGCCACATGTTCCATGATTTTTTGTTTCTTTGTTTTTCTAAAACACTAAACCTCAAACAGGAGGCAAGGTGAAGGATTTTGGCAGAATCTCTTTTCATAACTTTTCTACTTTAAAATGGAAGTCACAGGTTACAAAAAACATTCTGTCGACTCTGGGTTCCAAGGCATCTCCTCAAGGCAGGACATTTTATATTGAGGTGAAAAGAAAGATTAATAAGTTAAGATTACTAAATTTTTAAAGGACATCAGTGAGCCGTGGAAAGTCAACCTGGATAACACATGTTTTGCTAGCCTAACACTACGTAATTTCAACTGCACAGAAAAGAAAGGTAACAAAGTAAGTTGTATTTCACAACTAAAAACCCACAGAGGGGGGAAAAAAACAGCTAATCGAGTATTTTTAGAAAAGCATGCAGAATTCCTTGTTTACAACAAAGTACAATACATGAAGCTTTTTGGACTGTCTGAAAAAAGAAAACATTAATTGCTCAGGTTAACACTTAAGATCCTCTAAGATAAGAAAAGAAAAAGTTTTCGACTATAAAAAGCATAAGGTGAATAAAATACAGCTTTTCCCTCCTGTAGCTGTAAGTATTAGCCACACAGGTGCTGACAAGGATTCTGGACTTGAGGAGGCCTTCTAAGGAAATCCTTACAACACTCACCTGGACAGTCCTCTGAGTGCCATCAACGCTGACGGACAATAAGGGCAAAGCCAGGTTCCACGTGCTGGTCACATTTAGTTTCGACCCATCAACTTCCACCTGTTGTGACACCAAATAAGACCATTACCATGAAGAAAGACAGAAAACTGATCTCAAGTTCATTGCTGCATACAAAGCAGCAGCCATTTTAAACAGATGGCTCCCAAACAACCTGTCATGTTTACTGCTCCAGCCATGAAAGACAGGGTCCAACAACAGCGTCTTCCCAGTCATCTCTGGGGAGAGGTGAAGGACCTGTGAACAGCTGCCTCTGGGTACTGAGGCTTCAAGTGATTTCCGCAAGTAACAAACAGCCTTCTAACTCGAAACCTATCTGGACATGCTACATTTACTGCAATTAGACAAGTAATGCATATAAATTCCAGTGACATCTTGCAACCCACACAACAGGGCTTGCATATAATATCCTCTCCAAGGACCAAGGAAGAACTTTTTCTCTGTTAATTTTAATGAAGGACTATGCATTGTTATCTTAATTAAACAGAAGCTTTAATTAGACAAAATTCTTTGGTGTTGAATATCAAAAGTCCATTCAAACTTTGCAAAGTTCTGTCATATTTCTGTCAATCATAAATGACTGACTTCATCCAGTCATCTTTCATGAATATGCAAAAAAAGACCCATAATCTTTCAAAACAGGGATACTCGTAAAAGAAAAAAAAATAATTTCCAAATAAATATAAAAGTAATGGAAATTTAAAAATCATAGCTAATTTAAAATGAAAGTACCATCGTTTTCTTTCTTTCACTCACTGATGCTTATTCCCTAACTCTTTAATATGAGAGGCTTACAGATGACATTATTATATGGTAGACAACCTAACAAGGGGATACTTAAGCTTGCTCAAGTTTCCAAATAAACCTGCAGCAGAACCATGATATATGATCCCTAACAATTCCCCCACTATCACTTATTTCTCTTAAAAGATACTCATTAAAATCAGATTAGTATCCCTTCTCCTTTCTGCTATTTCCCCTTCTGCTGGACCCTTGGGGACAGGTCGGGAGTGGCAGTGGACAAAGATTGCTGAAAACATTCTGACATGTATCAGGTGCCCTAAAAATATCCAGGTGAGAGGTCTGCTTCTGGGACACAGTGTAAGGGAGGCTGCAGGCTTGCAGTGAAGCCCAGGGCTCAGTTTCGTGGCATTCTGAATATGGCGTGGCAGCAACAGCACAGCATGGCTGGAGGGAGGGGCTGGGCAAATAACCCAAGTACATCATGATAGGAATCCAGAAGCTCTGACCAGTGAAGACCTGGGTCAGGATGAAGACCATACAGTATGCGGAACACCACGACTGCAGGCAAATACAGTTGATCCTTGGAATCCATGGGAGACGGGTTCCAGGAGCACTACTCCCGCCCCGCCCTGCAGATACCAAAATCCGGGGATGTTCAAGTCCCTGATAGAAAATGGGGTAGTATTTGCATCTAACCCATGCACATTCTTCCATATACTTTGAATCATCTCTAGATTACCTATAATATCTTTGAATTATAATACCTAATACAATGTAAATGCTATCTAAATCGTTGTTATACTCTATTGTTTAGGGAATAAAGGCGGGGAGAAAAAAGGCTGTACTATTCAGTACAGATCCAAATCTTTCCCTCCCCGCCCCCCTACCCCAAATATCTGCAGTTGGTCGGAGCCACAGACGCGGAGCCCATGGATACAGAGGGCCGACCGTAGTAGATCTAAGGACAGCAGAAGCCTCCTCAAGGCTTTCAGAGCCTAAACAGAGAGAGTCATTACTCAGTGGTTACCAACCCAGGCCCTCGTAGCAAAGCCTTAGGGGGACTGCGTGTGAGTCTACGTTCTCCCCACGCCAGCACCGCGAGGCAGATCTGACCATCATTCCCAAAGGCCCCCCTCACTGCTCCCAGACCTCACCTCAGTGGAAGCTGGGGATGGAAGAAAACTGAAACACATTACCCCAAAGAGACTGTTTAAACCAACAGAGGCCAAGATCCTGTTTACTCCCATATTTTTCTTCCCACCATCCACTACTAAAGGTAGAGGGCCTCTGACGAAGACGATAGGTGATAGAAAATACAGTACATTTTGTCATCTACATAATGACTCATGAGTAGAAATTTGCAACTTCACTACACAACTGAAACAAGGAAGCCATCATGACTCCAAATCATAAGCTGAAACCTATGTGCCAGTACTAAGTGGCGAAAGGGAATGTGCGGAAAGCCATCACAGGCCTTCTCAGGCTTCCAGCGATACACAGATACATAATTCTGAATAAGAGGTACAGTGATTCTACTGAGGCTTGCATCCAAGCGGGGAATCCAGATGGAAGTATAGGCCATAGGAGAAGTAGAGAATGTCTCTTTGAACCACGGGTTAATACCAGAGAAAGGTGGGCTGGCTGAACCAAAGAATCCTTGTTACTATGCCAGATCCACTGTGCACACGCAACTCTTCAGTCAAGGGTGATTGAAGGGGCAGATGTAGAGTGGAGGTAGCATTTCGTGATAGACTCTGACATGAAGAACCAGCCTACCCTTTCAAACTAAATAACAGATTTGGTGAGAAATGACTAAGTAATAAGTCAAAAAAAAAAAAAAAAAAAAAGGCTGTAGCCTGCTGCACCCATCCTCCCGCCCTATTCCAACATAAACAACACTCAGAAAACAACCAATACTGGATGTCTGCATACAATTTGGAAAAAAAAAAAAAAAAAAAAAAAAAAACTCAGAAAGAGGTAAATTAGCAGCATATAACACAAGAACTACTCAAAGAAACACAGGAAGAGTTCAGATAAATAGTTCTCCAAAGTCTCAAAGGCAACCATAGGAAATGTGACCCCTCTTAAAAAAAAAAAAAAAAGAGCTCAAAGAAGAAAAACAAAGGTTCAAAGACAAGATTATACAACAACAGAAGGAAATGAAAGTCAAGCTGATAGAACTCAGAAAAAAATGGAGAGAAAAATAACATTATTGAGATAAAAGCCACATTAAGAAGCAACCAAAAATAGAATAAACGTGACTAAAAAGAAAGATAAGGATGGGAGAAATCATATAAAATGAAACAGATAAGACTAACAATATAAAACCAATTTACTGAGAAGACAACAGATATAGAGGAGGAAGCGGGGTAGAAAGAATATGTAACTCTCCAAAGAGGCTCACAAAGCAAAAAGAACAAATGTACATTCAAAGATATATAATAGGATAAAACCTGTCAAAATAAATAAAACCTGGAATTTGTGGATTGATTATGTTTATACAACTTTAAGGCTAAAGAAAGAACCAGGCATGGTGGCTCACGCTTGTAAGCCCAGCACTTTGGAAGGCCCAGGCAGGAGCACTGCTTGAAGCCTGGAGTTTGAAACCAGCCTGGGCAATAAAGTGAGACCCAGTCTACAAAAAAAAATGTTTTTAATTAGCCAGGCATGATGGCCAGTGCCTGTAGTCCCAGCTACTCAGGAGTCTGAGGCAGGGGGAGATTGCTTGAGCCCAAGCCTTCCAAGCTACACTGAACCATGATTTTGCCACTGCACTCCAGGCTGGATGACAGAGCAAAATGCTGTCCAAAAAAAAAAAAAAAGAAAAAAGGAAGAAAAGAGAAGAGAAGAGAAAAAGGAAAAGGAAAAGAAAAAGACTGAAAAGAAAGTGTGGAGGTATTAAGTTAGAAATAAAAAACTCATGGGCCAGGCGCAGTGGCTCATGCCTGTAATCACAGCACTTTGGGAGGCCAAGGAGGGGCAGATCATGAGGTCAGGAGTTTGAGACCAGTCTGACCAACGTGGTGAAACCCCGTCTCAACTAAAAATACAAAAATTAGCCGGGTGTGGTGGTACACACCTGTAGTCCCAGCTACTCGGGAGGCTGAGGCAGAAGAATTGATTGAACCTGGGAGACAGAGGTTGCAGTGAGCTGAGATCACGCCACTGCACTTCCGCCTGCACAATAGAGCGAGACTCCATCTCAAAAAAATAAATAAATAAATAAATAAGAAATCATGTATACGAAAGGAAAAAAACTCAGGTCAGCCTAATTTCTCAAAAGCAACACAGATACAGAAGACCACACAGCAATATGGTCTAAGTACTAAAAAAAGGAAATGTCCCCCAATTTTACACCCAGCAAAGGTATCCTTAAAGTATAACAAATAAATATATATTCTGTAGAATGTAAAAACGTAGTGCCCCTTCTTTAAAAAAAGTCATCTCTATACGTATTGATTTGAAACCATTTTCAAGAAAATACAGAATAGTGTATACAGTGTGCTATCTTTTTTTAAAAAAAATAACTATACATGTGTGTTTTTAAATGCAAAGAGTATCTCTGGACAAATGTTTAAGAGGAACAGAGTAGCTAAGGAACAGGGATGAAAGGAAGGCTTGTTTTTCACCACAAATCCATTTGGACTTTTTACCGTATATACATACGGTACTTTAATTTTTTTTTGAGACAGAGTTTCACTCTGTGGACCAGGCTGGAGTGCAGTGGTGCGATCTTAGCTCATTGCAACCTCCATCCACCTCCTGGGTTCAAGTGATTCTCATGTCTCAGCCTCCTGAGTAGTGGGAATTATAGGCGCCTGCCACCAGGCCCGGCTAATTTTTGCATTTTTAGTAGAGATGGTGCTTCACTATGTTGGCCAGGCTAGTTGCAAACTCCTGACCTCAGATGATTGGCCCGCCACGGCCTTCTAAAATACTGGGATTACAGGCACGAGTCACTACGTCCGCTCTAAAATTTTTTTTCAAGCGAAATGTGCTCATTTTCTGTCATTATAATATGCAATCAACAGCCACTTCAGACCTCTCACTAGTAGGCACACAATAAATAGTAGCTGTTTTTTCAAAACTGCATTTTAGTTAACAGGTGGATACTAATTTCTATTTCTCTGGTTGTAGATTTACAGACTTCAACTACAACACCAAATTTTACAATGTGTTTCAGATAATCTCTCTTCCTCATCTGAAAAAGAGGGACCTGAACTAACAAGGTCAAATATCTCTGCTACATCTATAATTCTGTGTTTACAAAGCCCTTTTATTTCAGATGTATTTAGATGGTTAATTTCTTTGTGTGTGTGTGTGTGTTTTTTTTTTCTTTGAGATGGAGTTTTGCTCTTGTTGCCCAGGCTGGAGTGCAAAGGCGTATTCTTGGCTCACTGCAACCTCTGTCTCCCAGGTTCAAGTGATCCTCCTGCTTCAGCCTCCAGAGTGGCTGGGATTACAGGTACATGCCACCAAGACTGGGTAATTTTTGTATTTTTAGTAGAGACGGGGTTTCTCCATGTTGGCCAGGCTGGTCTCGAACTCCTGACCTCAGGTGATCCACCTGCCTCAGCCTCCCAAAGTGCTAGGATTACAGGCGTGAGCCACCGCACCCGGCCCTTTGTTAGTTTTTTTTGAGACAGGGCCTCACTCTGTCACCCAGGCTGGAGTGCAGTGGCATGATCATGGCTCACTGAGCCTTGCCCTCCCAGGCTCAAGTGATCCTCCCACCTCAGCCTCCAGTGTAGCTGGGACTACAGGTACAAGCTACCACCTCCAGATTTATTCATTTATTTGTTTATTTTGGAGAGACAGGTTCTCACTATGTTGCCAGGGCTGGTCCCGAATTTCTGGGCTCAAGCAATCCTCCCACCTTGGCCTCCCAAAGTGCTGAGATTACAGGCATGAGCCACCACATCCGGCCACAGACATTTAATTTCTAACAAGGCTATTTCTAATGTTATAAAGTGAGTATTTTGCTCACACACCTCTGTTTGAGGTTAGAACTTTTTAAGATTTTTCCTTTAAGTGACAATAAAAGCTAACAAATCGAATTCAGTGTGGGGATAAAAAGAAAAATAGACCAAAAGTGAAGCGATAAATGACATAATATCCTGAGGCACAAGTAAAATCTGCTCCTTTCAAGGCAGAGACAATATTATCAAAATGTCTTAGCACTGTGAAAACACTGGAATATTTCAAATTATGCAAAAAACTCTGTATTTCAAAAACTATCCAAAGACACAACGCCAGAGGTGTTTAGCAGCAACGCTAACGTAAACAAAGATTTTATAACTTGCCCTTAAATCGACCAAGGACTCAAGTGCACCAAACTTACATTAATTAGAAGCCTGCCCCGCACTCTCAGCAGACGACTTCTTCTCTTTACCAAAATCGAAGCCATAAGCCCAAGTCCTCTTATTTGCTTGCCTCATCAGCCATGCTCTTTCCTTTACTCATATCTCATGCCCTCTCTGCTTCTTAGTTAATCCTTTTAAATTCCCTGTTCTCCAGCTTTCAGTCTACACTGGAGCCTCGCCTCTGCTTTCAAACACATGCAGAACTCCGCAGCTCCGTGTCTCTTCCTTTCTCTGACAGATTCTAGAACAAGTTCTCTGTAGCTATTTTCTTACCGTACACCTTTCCCCATAACCTCCTATAATCTGGTTACTAAAACTGTATTGTGAAAAGTCACAAATATTCAGCAACTTCTTTTTTTTTTTTTTTTTTTTCTTTTTGAGGCAAAGTCTCGCTCTGTTGCCCAGGCTAGAGTACAGAGGTACAATCTTGGCTCACTGCAGCCTCTGCCTCCCAGGTTCACGCAATTCTCCTACCTCAGCTTCCCGAGTAGCTGGGATTACAGGCGCCCACCACCACACCTGGCTAATTTTTGTATTTGTACTAGAGATGGGGTTTCACCATGTTGGCCAGGCTGGTCTCGAACTTCTGACCTCAAGTGATCCGCCCGCCTCAGTCTCCCAAAGTGTTGGGATTACAGGCATGAGCCACCACGCCCAGCCAATTTCTACAGCTTCTTCTGAATTCTCATTATTCTTTGCTTGTCAGCAGAAAGAAGGACCTCTCTGAGGAGGTGATCTTGAGCAAAGACTGGAAGGGTGAGTAGGAATTAGTTAGGCGTGCTAGTGATGGGTGTGTGGGAATATTCTAGAAGGAATATCGTATTTAAAAAAACAAAAACAAGAAACCCCTGAGGTGAGAAAGAGCTGAGCTGGTTTGAAACCAGTGTGGATGGAGCAGAGAGGAGAAGGGGAGGCTGGTTCTTGAAGAACAGGGACAGGAGTGGGAAACATGAATGGGTTCACCTGCTGAGCGCCATTGACTGCTGTCCTTTTTTTTTTTTTTTTTTTTTGTTGGTGGTGGTGGTGGTGGTGGAGTCTCACTCTCTCACCCAGGCTGGAGTACAACAGCACAGTCTTGGCTCACTACAAACTCCACTGCCTAGGTTCCAATGACTCTCTCACCGTAGCCTCCTGAGTAGCTGGGACTACAGGTGTACACCACCATGCCTGGCTAATATTTTGTATTTTTAGTAGAGACAGGGTTTCACCATGTTGGCCAGGCTGCTCTTGAACTCCTGACCTCCGCCCACCTCGGCCTCCCCAAGTGCTGGGATTACAGGCATGAGCCACACTGTCTATTTTTGAAAGATCATTCAGGCTGTAGCTTGGACAATGAATTAGAGGAAATAAAACTAAAAGTCAGGGTGATCAGATCTAGAGCCCTGGTGGTGTAGAGAAGAGGGACATTCAGAAGTAGTGTCAGCTGGAGCGGGAACATGGGACATGTGAAGACAGGAAGGAATCACTGAGGAAAAGGGAGGAGAAGTTATCAGAGAAACAGCAACCCTGCTGCCCAGTGTAGGATGCTCAGCTGGCCGTGGAAGAACGAAGGAGTAAGCAGTTAAGGGTATTCATGAGTGAGTGACTATAATGCCAGGCCAGGGAATCTAAACTGGATAAAGGATGTAAAAACGGGAGTGGTGTCTGTGAATGGAGAGAAAATACAGGGAATAATGATTGTATGGCGACAGAGAGACAGACCAGGAACTGGCTGCTGGTCTTCACATGCAGGGAGAGGGATACAGGGAAGGGGACCTGAAGGTTGCCAAGAGGAAGATGAGGTAGTGAAGACTGATGATGTGATTTCAAATAAGAAAGGGCTTACAAGAAAGAGTGGAACAGTGGTACTGAATGACATGAGGAGGGAAAGTAATCCCACCTCCTGTCTTGGAGGTGCATGTGGTATGAGAACAAAACTACCCTAAGGTTTTAGTTAGGGTAAGTAATTACTGGAACATTCCAGAAAAGACTGATACAAAAGGCTGTTGGTCTGCAAGTGGGCAATACAGGGGGCACAGTGGAAGGGACTGGGAGGCAGTGGAGAGATGACAGAGAAGGGTAGAGGACACAGAATTAGAAATAATGGAGGCTGCAGTGGTTCTCAAATACCACGAATTCTCTCCATCTCCACCGATAACACCTTAGCCCAAACCCCGGCCACTGCATCTCTGAGGCCTACTGCCACGATACTCTGGCCTCCCCACATACATCTTCCATATCTCCAACTGGTTCTCCCCACTACAGCCAGAATAATCTTTGTAAAGATGAAACCAATCATTCACTGAAACCGAGATAAAGGGGAAATAAACACATGGAAATGCCGCCTGTTTTTGAAAAGTGTAAACTCCAACAAAGACATGGAGCATGCAGTGGTTGGTATAAAAACATCATGTGTCTCACCATTCCACCATCACTTAAAAGCTAAATGCTAATTTAAAGTATTGGCATTATAAATTTGAATTAACCAGGACAAGGCTTTGGTGGGTACAGTTCATGAAATTCATCTCAATGTACTCTATTTTCTGAAAACCTTCTCCAGCTTAACCAAACAGATCAGTTTGGTTGAAAATTATTTATAATAAGAATATACATGACAGGAGCAGGCACAGTGGCTCACGCCTGTAATCCCAGCACTTTGGGAGGCCAAGGCGGGCAGATCACCTGAGACTGGGAGTTCAAGACCAGCCTGCTCAAAATGGAGAAACCCTGTTCTCTACCAAAAATACAAAATTAGCCAGGTGTGGTGGCACATGCCTGTAATCCCAGCTACTCAGGAGGCTGAGGCAGGAGAATTGCTTGAACCTGGGAGGCGGAGGTTGCGGTGAGCCGAGATCACACCATTGCACTCTAGTCTGGACAACAAGAGCAAAACTCCATCTCAAAAAAAAAGAAGAAGAAGAAAAAAAGAATATACATAATATGGGCTGGGCGCAGTGGCATAGGCACCTGTAATCCTAGCACTTTGGAAGGCCAAGGTGGGTAAATTACGAGGCTAGGAGTTCGAGACCAGCCTGGCCAAGATGATGAAACCCCATCTCTATAAAAATACAAAAATTAGCTGGGTGTGGTGGCAGGTGTCTATAATCCCAGCAACTCAGCAGGATGGGGTCGCTGGAACCCAGGAGTTGGAGGGTGCAAAGAGCTGAGATCGTGCCATTGCACTCTAGCCTGGGCAACAGAGCAAGACTCCATTAAAAATATATATATATCTTTATATACACACACACACACACACACACACAAAATATTTAAAACAAGTTCGAAAACATGATTTGGCAGGGCACGGTGGTCACGCCTGTAATCCCAGCACTTTGGGAGGCTGAAGTGGGCAGAGCACTTGAGGTCAAGAGTTCAAGACTAGCCTGGCCAACATGGTGAAACTTTGTCTCTACTAAAAATACAAAAACTAGCTGGGCATGGTGGTGGGCACCTGTAACCCCAGCTACTCAAGAGGCTGAGACAGAAGAACTGCTTGAACCCAGGAGGTGGAGGTTGTAGTGAGCCAAGACCATGCCACTGCACTCCAGCCTGCGCAACAGAGCAAGATTCTGTCTCAGGAAAAAAAAAACACACACAACAACAACAACAAAAAACCCATGATTTATGTCCTATTTCAAGAAGGCATCTCCCCACATGTCATAATGCACCTATCACTCTGGATTCCATTAAAAGCATTTCACTGCATTTGTGGTACAAATAACGCTGAAGTGGAAGATTTTCCATGAGTTGTTTGGAACATTCGATTTTCCTATCTACGTCATCATAGGGAAAAAGAAAGTACACACCCTAAGTTAATTTGACATTTGAGAGATATTACTGACATCCTTTACCATTAAAAAACAAAAAAGAAACACTTCCTCAGAGATACCTCATGACATAGTTAAAATATCATAGCTTCTATTACAACAAGCACCTGCTAAACATTTAATTTTATTCAACTTTAGAAATGTAAAATTTACAAAACAAAATATTTGCCAAAAAACCATTTCCAAAAATAATAAACTTTAGGAAGACAGAGGCTGTAAAAAGTGTTTTTGATTCACCTCATAAGTCATCCTTTTTGTCATACACAAATTCTAAGGTCTTTCTTTGTCATCAAATGTTAAGGAGATTAGCATTGTGCAGAGTGAAAATATAAAACAAAAACCCAGGTATTCCACTATTTTTAAAAAGACTTTGATCATATGTCTTGCTTCTACTTCTGAAGACGATATGAAGGATAAAAAACCGATTTGCTAGTCAAGTTTTAACTAATTCTCAGAAAGGAATAACTAGTTCCTGCTTCTTTAATAGGCTTTCATGGTGTATCTTAAAAGTGACTCTTCTGCACAAAATGTGGAAAAAGATCTGTATGTTTCTGATTGCTTTGTTTTGTTTTGGAGACAGAGTCTCACTCTGTCACCCAGGCTGGAAAGCAGTGGTGGGATCCAGCTCACTACAGCCTCAACCCCCTGGGCTCAAGCAATTTGCCCATGTCAGCTGGTTGAGTGGCTGGGATTACAGACATTTGCCACCATGCCTGGCTAATTGTTTTTGTTGTTGTAGAGGTGTGGTCTCACTATGTGACCAGGCTGGTCTCGATCTCCTGGCCTCAAGCAATCCTCCCACCTGAGCCTTCCAAAGTGCTGAGATTACAGGCATGAGCCACAGTTTTCTGATTCAACTTGTGGTCTAGAAAGAATCCTAGAAATAATACACTCCAATTCAATGCTCTCCTCCTCCCATTTTACATCTAAAAAAATTAAAGAGCCATATAAATTATGTAATTTATAGGGGCAATTACTTTGCAATACTCCTTAGAGTATTTCACTTAAGTTCGCATGTTAAAAGCAAAATAGCAAATGTAATCTAAATATGAAGACGTAGTGCTTGTATACAGTAGATGCTCACTGCATACTTGTAAGACTGTTTTAGAGATGGAGACGTCTATTGGTTCTTTTTAGTTCTTATCACTTAACTACTGCTAACAAAAAGTATGATTATTAAATTATATATCAAATAGATGAGGTATATCCCATTTCCCATTAACAAAGAACTTTGTATTCTATGCAGTTAATTAAATTGTGATATTACCACCATCCAACGTTATTATAGTTCACTAAATTCTACATAAACTGCAACTAGAGATGTGAAGCACAAACATACTTTAAAATTCTAAAAAGCCAAGATGCTGACAATAAGCACATAAATTTCCAATTATTTAGTAGATCTAATAACGCTGCTAAGTCACTCGCTTCAACACTTATTTCTAGGCAAAGCATGGCAAAACTCAAACAATTTAATGCTATTATAATAATTAATGATTCTTAATGTTTTAGTATAAACTAGAACACACATTTCTAGGCAAAGCATGACAAAACTCAAACAATTTAATGCTATTATAATAATTAATGATTCTTAATGTTTTAGTATAAACTATAACACAGTTTTAAGCCTTAAGATAACACAAAAAGGGGAGGCTTTCTTTACCCTGCTCTCCTATTTCCTAAAATACTATTTCACAATAGAGCTATTATACCTCTAGTGACCTTCCACAGGGAAATGAGATGGTTGTTTATACAAACAAAAGGAGGCAACCCGTTTTTGTAAGTTTGCTCTTTATCCCCATCACCTTGGAAACAGCCCTTATCTCCCAAATATATATGTAATAATGACCAAAACATCAAGAGGAATTACACACAATGATGGTGAAGACCTGTCAATCTGTCACAAAAGATTATACTAAATATTCATGTGTTATAAATGTAATTAAATATATCTCAAAGGATGTGAATTGCAAAAACAAATTTTAGGTGCTGGTCTACAATCAGGCAGGTTGGCTAGTTTCTGTTTAATTATCACCTCATTAATTGATCAGTAACAACTTTAATTTCAGGTTTATGGTTTACAAAAATATCCTACATTATTTTGCCCACAGTTTAATTATGGTAGTAGTTTCTTTTGGATTGGTGTGATAAGGTCACTCTCTGCAGATCACACTGTAAATTATATCAGCTTAGTGAATAACTCCAGGTAGATAAGCTCCTTACATAAAGAACAATTGAAACTGCCTTTCCCTCCCCTACCTGATCGTGGTGGAATCCTGCATTTCTATGCAGTTTTGTTGTCAATGGTCACAATGCTTGTGTTTGATCCTCAGTTCCACAAGTTACCTACGTGTTCATGTCTCCACTTTCTCATACGTAAAATGCATATTCATGGAGTGGTTGTGAGGAATGAAGTCAAGCCCTTAGAACAGCACCTAGTACATAATAAGCCCTCAGTAAATGCTGGTTGTTGTTGGTAGTTCAACTTAGTGACGCTCTGTACTCCTCCCACAAAAATGATTATTAGAGATCTATTTTTCTCCTTTTCCAACCATGCCTACTTTTACTGTTCTTCAATTTTTCTTGTTCTTCCATTAATATCTCTTCCATTATTTATCCTCTTAATTTCATCAGATTCCTATTAGTATTTCTTTTGCTTTTCATATGTATTTTGCTACCACTGATGTCCCCCAATAAATCCCATTACCTAAGCTGGTGGTTTACCACCACAGAACACATCTATTAACTAAGTGGACTAAAAGACTTCCATAAAAATGGCTACGTATTTCCTTTTCCTAATTCCCATATATTGTGACTGTGGTGTGCTGTTTCTTGTTAATCCAGCCTACTTTATATTATTATCTGTGAGCTGCTTAACATTCTACTACTATCCTTAAGCACTCAGAATTTCCCCTAGTAGTCCATTTCTCCTGGCCAATAATAAATGTATTTGATATTCTGTTTTCTACGCTCCTATCTACCAAGGATTTTCCAGCAGGTTTGCATTCTGTTTTTTAGCCTCTGTGGCCACCAGTGACATTATTTCTAATATGTACATACTAAAATATTAATTATATTTTTACATTATAATACAAATAACATATTTAATAGTTTTATGTTTGTATCTTAAGTTTATTTGCTACTACAATTTTATTCCCAAAATAATTGGTGGATTACAAATCTATTAACAGGATTCTTTTGTAAGCATGAACAATAAAACTCCTTTTTCTTTTTATTTATTTGCTCTCGTGGTTTGTCCCAATTTCTTTGATAGGTAAAGGTGAGATATAGAAACTGATGCCCCAGACCCACTCATCACATCCATCCAGGGAATAAGCTAACAATCAGCCATTTACTCTGTGCCCTTTACATCTCAAGGAAGACCCTGGTTTAAAAAACAACAACAACAACAAAAAACTATCCATTAGGTTAATCATAATCAAGCATGCACTGGCACTTGTAGAGAGTATATAGGGCACTTATCAGCCCTGTAAGCCACTGCCATGACCTTACTTTTAACTGTTAAGCTTACAGTTACCAGTGTCCTTTTATTGCACCTAATAAGAAATAGAAAAATGGTATAGTTACCCTCTATTGTTCTAATAAACATCCTGGGGAAGTATTTCTTTGTATCTTGTTCGTTTCTTGTAAAATAATTTCAGATATACATAAAAGTTATAGCAATAGTACATGGAGTTCCCTTATACGCTTCACCCAGATTCCCTAGCTGTTAACATTTCTGAGCAGTAAAGAATACATTTTATGATGTCCTATTACCCTTTTTTTTTCTTGAGACAGAGTCTTGCTCTGTCACCCAGGCTAGAGTGCAGTGGTGTGATTTCGGCTCACTGCACTCTGCCTCTCAGGTTCAAGCGATTCTCCTGCCTCGGCCTCCCAAGTAGCTGGGATTACAGGCGCCTGCCACTGTGCCCGGCTAATTTTTGTATTTTTCAGTAGAGACGGGGTTTCCCCATCTTGGCCAGGCTGGTCTCAAACTCCTGACCTCATGATCCACCCGCCTCGGCCTCCCAAAGTGCTGGGATTACAGGGCATGAGCCACTGTGCCTGGCCTGTCCCATTTCCCTTTAATACTTCAGCATTTATTCCCAAGTACAAGGACCCTCTCCTTAGTGAATGTGAACAGAGTTGGTGAACTAGGTGGTGATACTGGAGTAATAGTAACTTCCTGATGTTGTTGACTGCACTGTGCTGTCACCAACATTGTGCTGTCATTCACATTTTGTTGACAGCACAGTGCAGTCAACGAAACAGGAAGTTACTATTACTCCAGTATTACCATCTAATCTACAAACTCTATTCAAATTCTACTAATAGCCCCAATAATGTCCTTTATCGTATGTCTGAGAGCGAATTTAGGCTCATACATTTAGTTTTCATGTCTCTTTGGTGTCTCTGTCAACCTGAATAGTTCCTTAACTTTGCTTGTCCTTCATGATTTTCCTTGTGCTATGGACTGAATGGTTCTGTCCCCTCAAAATTCATATGATAAAAGCCTAACTCTCAATATGATAGTATGAGGAGACAGGACCTTTGGGAGGTAATGAGGTGGTGGGGGTGGAGCCCTCCTGATGGCATCAGTGCCCTTATAAGAAGAGATACAAAAGCTGCTTCCTCTCCCTCTGCTCTCAGCCATGAATGAACATAGCAAGAAAGATGGTCATCTGCAAACCAAGAAGTGGGTCCTCACCGAACACCGGATATGCCAGCACCTTGATTTTGGACTTGTCGGCCTACAGAACTGGAGGAATAAATGACTGTTGTTTAAGCCGCCCATTCTATGGTATATTTATTATAGCAGTCCAAATTGACTAAGGTATTTCCAGACTAGCAGGGCATAGACCAGTTAATGTGGGAAAAAGTTTCCTCTCTATTAATGCATTTTTATCAGGAATACCACAGAAGTAATGTTGTGCTTTTTTCAGCATCAAATCAGGAGGCACAGCCTGGTCAACATAGCAAAATGCTGTCTCTATTAAAAATACAAAAAACATTAGCATGGTTTGCACACCTGTAATTCCAGCTACTTGGGAGGCTGAGGCATAAGAATCCCTTGAACCTGGGAGGTGGAGGTTGCAATGAGTCAAGATCGTGTCACTGCACCCCAGCCTGGATAAGAGAGTGAGACCATGTCTCAAAAAACCAAAAAAAATCAGGAGGCATACCTGTCACATTACCAGGATGGCTACTTTATTACTGGTTAATATGGTTTCTGCCAAGTGTGTAATGTTAAGCCCTAAGCAAATACATCTAAATCTGTTTCTGTGTCTACTGATAAAAACAAACAAACAAACAAACAAACATGACTTCACATTGATACCTCTGATTCCATACATTTCAACACTGCAGGATTTATTTTAACTTTCCTCTATTCTATATTTGCAGCTCCCTTGAAAGACAGTGAGAAACTGCCTCATATTATCCGGCTAACAAATTTGCTACTATTTTCTTTCTTAATTTGTCTGACATACACATAAATCTTCTACTTTAAATATATTTCACAGCAAGTCAAAGAGTATATACATTATAGAAAAGAATATGACAGGGCTTTAACAAAAAAACAGTCAACTGATTTGACACTAACGCAAAATTTAATAAGAAACAGGTTTCTCTTGGGGAAAAAAAAGAGTGTGCTAGGTGGTCAGTGGACGTGGGTTTGGGAATTTAGGATACTGCAATTGAACAAACTTTTAAAAAAAGTATCAATTTACAGGACTGCAATACGTGCTATAAAATATTTCAGAATAAAAACAGTGGTGTGCAAGGAGAGGTTCACAAGAACAGCACACAGTGTTCACTGCACCAGTAGCTCCATTGTGTGTGGACTTTACCATTTCCCTGGCAGGCTGGGCATGGGGGCTCATGCCTGTAATCCCAGCACTTTGGGAGGCTGAGGCAGGTGAATCACAAGGTCAAGAGATCGAGACTATCCTGGCCAACATGGTGAAACTCCGTCTCTACTAAAAATACAAAAATTAGCTGGGCACATGCCTGTAGTCCCAGCTACTCAGGAGGCTAAGGCAGAAGAATCACTTGAACCTAGGAGGCGGAGTTTGCAGTGAGCCGAAATGGTGCCACTGCACTCCAGCCTGGGAACAGAGCGAGACTCCGTCTCTAGATTAAAAAAAAAAAAAATTCCCTGGCAAAAAGTTAAGGAAAATAGATCATTAGGTTAGGCTATTTGGACAGTCATGTTTTGTACCAAATAATTCCAGTGCATATAGTATAGTAATTAGCAAACCAATTTGGCCATAGAGAGAAATGGGTTTGTTGAGTCATATCACAAGTAGGGGCGACAGGCTGGGCATGGTGGCTCACGCCTGTAATCCCAGCACTTTGGGAGGCTGAAGTGGGTGGATCACGTGAGGTCAGGAGTTCAAGACCAGCCTGACCAACATGGTGAAACCCCGTATCTACTAAAAATACAAAAATTAGTCGGGCATGGTGCACTTGTAATCCCAAAAGCTACTCAAGAAGCTGAGGCAGGAGAATCGCTTGAACCTAGGAGGCGGAGGTTGCAGTGAGCTGAGATCATGTCACTGCACTCTACCCTGGGTGACAGAACAAGACTCCATCTCAAAAAAATAAACAAGTGGGGGTGACAAAAATGGCCAACTCTAAAAGACACACTGATATAGTCTGGACAGTTGTCCCTGCTCAAATCTCATGTTGAACTGTAATCTCCAAGGCTGGAGGTGGGGACCGGTGGGAGGTGTTTGGATCATGGTGAGAGGGCCAGGCAGGAAAAGGTCCCTGGAAAAACTCCAACTGGCCCGTGCACTGGGGTGGAGCCTTGGGAAGTCCTTGCCATTTGCACCATTTGGCCCCTCCTCTTCCTATGTGGAACTAGGAATTCAAGCTGTGGGTGAGAAGCACTCTAATAGGAACTGTGGCCTTGCAAATTCCCTGTTCCCCCTTTTTATTCCTTCTCACCCAATAAAACCCTGTCTTACTCACCATTCAAACTGTCTGCAAGCCTGAATTTTTGTGGCCATGGGACAAAGAACTCCTTCTTTAGCTGAACTAAGGAAAAGTCCACCAACCATTTTTGGCACCCAATGTGGGGCTCAAGAAGCAGTGAGTGAAATGGGGACTCAAAACCTCTCACTGTGGCTCCTAAGCCTTTTCATCCTGAGATTTCTGAGGGTGGAGGAAACTGTGCCCCCACTGCCTGCTGCTCTCAGGGGTCGAGAACCAACCCAACCTTTCCATGGCCCTTTTCTTCCTTTTTCGGGAGGGACCAGTGAGCAGCAGCTCCCTAACTCCCTCCCCCACTGCTGAGGCTTGGATACATGGTCCAAGACACCTGAGGTGGCTGGCTGGCATTTTCTGCCACGAACCACTGGAGCCTTCCCCTTCCCCTACCAAGGGTTTCAACTCCACTGGACAGGAACTAAGCTTAAGCTTCTCTCCTCAATAGAGGAACCACTTGCATGAGAATAAGAGGTTCTTTCCTAGGCATTTTTAAACTGTTTTTTTTTCTTTCCCTTCTCTACCCTGTCAGCAGTTAACTTTTAAGTTTTTCTCTTTTAGAAGACACTTTACTAGGCCAGATCCCCACTCCCGTAACTATCACTGTTTGTATGCTCCGCACGGTGTTGGTTGTGAAATCAGACCTCCATCTTGTTTTACATCCTGAGGGCATGGCTTCTAACTCCAGTGGCAAGGCTTTGTTTAGCAATCCTGCCTTAGGGGGTAAGCCTTCTCTGGTTCCATATCTGCATGTTTTCCTAGCCCTGTCTCTTAAAGGGCCCCACCCAGCGACTGGGTTTTCTTTTGCCTGTCTGTGTGTATACTGTGTGTGTTATCTGTAAAAACAACTCTAATTAATTTGGCCTAAAGAAAGACAAGCACTTGGATCTAATATTTTTTAAAGGAAAAATAAAAACTGTGGTACCTTTCAGTTCACGTGACTTTAATCATTGAGAAATAAAAACAGCCTTAAGGATTATTGGTAAAAAGCAGATGTTGTCAAAATGTAAACAGGTGGACTAAATAATGCAGGTTAGATACAAAGTTTGCTAAGTGTTTTGAGGTTACAAACTACTTTTTGAGTTTTGAGAACTATTTGACTTACTGGCTTCACAACTGGTAAGGCCTGGGGACATATGGAATGAACCATGACCTTAATTAAGAAGGCAAACCTTGGCAGCACTTAGCACACACTTAAACAAGTAAAACAACTTACCAAGTTTGTTTGTTTGTTTTTTGTTTTTTGGGGTGGAATCTCACTCTGTCACACAGGCTGGAGTGTAGTGGTGCAATCTTGGCTCACTGCAAGCACCGCCTCCTGGGTTCAAGCAATTCTCCTGCCTCAGTCTCCCAAGTAGCTGGGATAACAGGCACCTGCCACCATGCCCAGCTAATTTTTTGTATTTTCAGTAGAGACAGGGGTTCACCATGTTGGTCAGGCTGGTGTCGAACTCCTGACCTTAGTTAATCCACCTGCCTCGGCCTCCCAAAGTGATGGAATTACAGGCATCAGCCAATGTGCTCAGCCCCAAGTTTTAAATTGAAGTTAAAAATTGTTAGGAGTTACCATTATAACATGTAATTAAGACTACCTAATTAAGATTTACATGCAAGGTATGGAAAAACAGTAAAATAAAAACTTTTGTCTAGGTTAAAGGACAGTTTTAAACTAGGAAAAAGCTGAAGGTTCAAACAAGTGGTGGAAGAATTGTGGAAAAGAATCTTGCAGAAGAGGTTCTCTATGTGAACATATTGACTATATTCCAAAAGGTATTATATGGTTTTTCTGTAGATTGAGCATTGGGAAAAAAAACCCACAAGGTTTTTGTAAGTGCTAATCAGCTCTTTGGCAAAATTCGTAAAGGGTTATAAAAGGTTTTTACCTATTTAAAATTTCTGAGTCATTACTTTGGCAAAACAAATAATTTATGGTAATCTGGAATTCTATTTTATAACACACAGTGTTTTAAACCTTAAACATTTAACAGCCTTCTCAAAATCAAACTTCAGTTTCAAAATTGTCTTTCCTGACACCTGGCTTTTTGGATAGTCCAGAGGGCCCCTGGAATGTCCAGAAAAAAGAGGTAAACAGGATTATTTAACATGTTTAGTTATATGGGATTGCCAAAATGATGTTCAATCTTCTTTAGGTTATATTTTTGTGAATAATGCTAACATATGTTCCCAAATTGTATGCAATTTCTAAAATCCTAATGTCCAAGTATATGCTATCAATCATAATTAAGCTTGTTATGTTAAGTTACTGTAAACCATGGAGGTAACCAAACTTCTTTGTCAGTTGTGTTTCTAACTGTAACTACCCTGAACATTTAGCTATTCACAGGCAATTGTTGTCTTGTTTTAATCCTTTTCAAAAGATGGTTTATGATAAGCTACAGAACTTTAACAGGTCCTCTCAAATACAGGCTTCTGGTAACTTTGGAGATTGTAACATTAAAATAAAGGAAAAAGTACAGGACTCATAAAGAGCTGAAGTATTCACAAATATCAAGCAAAACAAGAGAACTTAATGGAGTGAACTCAGAAACCTGAAGCAACCTTTTTGACTTTTGCTTGGCATATTGCTGATCCTTGTTTAGTTTTTCAGAGTCAAGGAAACTTATTTTGAACTATTTTTCTTTCCTTTTTTTTTTTTTTTTTGAGACAGAGTTTCGCTCTTGATGCCCAGCCAGGCTGGAGTACAATGGCACAATCTCGGCTCACTGCAACCTCCGCCTTCTGGGTTCAAGCAATTCTCCTGCCTCAGCCTCCTGAGTAGTTAGAATTACAGGCATGTGCCACCACGTCCAGCTAATTTTTAGTTTTAGTAGAGATGGGGTTTCTCCATGTTGGTCAGGCTGGTCTCGAACTCCTGACCTCAGGTGATCTGCCCACCTCAGCCTCCCAAAGTGCTGGGATTACAGGCATGAGCCACTGCACCTGGCCTATTTTGAACTATTTACGGACTTTAATAATTAAGTAAGGTATACACTCCTGTGATGAAGGTTTGGAGCATGTTTGTTTCTCTCTTCCTGGTTCCTCTAGACTTTGGAAACTATCTGTGAGTGTTCTTAACTTATGACAACATAGTTGTTTGTATCAGCGCAGTAAGAATCCATTTTTCTTTGCAACAGGACACAGTTGGAGAAAGTGGTTATTTACCAGGGCTTTGACTGAAAAGGTAGCTTCCTTTCAAGGAGTCAATCTTGACTGGCAGAGCCAATAAAAGCCCAGTGGGGAAACTGGCTTCATACCCTTGTCTATGCAGTCCCTGTACAGGGTTACTGACCTGTGGTCAGTAAAGAATGTCAATTTCTGGCGGGGCATCGTGGCTCATGCCTGTAATCCCAGCACTTTGGGAGACCGAGGTAGGTGGATCACGAGGTCAAGAGATGGAGACCATCCTGGCCAACACGGTGAAACCTCGTCTCTACTAGAAGTACAAAAATTAGCTAGGCATGGTAGCGCACATCTGTAATCCCAGCTACTCGGGCAGCTGAGGCAGGAGAATTGCTTGAACCTGGGAGTCGGAGGTTGCAGTGAGCCGAGATCATGCCACTGCACTCCAGCCTGGTGACAGAGCAAGGCTCCATCTCAAAAAAAAAAAAAAAAGAATGTCACTTTCTAACAGGTCCAGGAGCTCCAAGTTTATCTTGGGACCTTAAAAGGAGAGGATCCCCCGACTCGCAAGTATTTAAGGATAGAAACCCATGGCGGGGCTCAGCTTAAAAGGTCTTATCTGAGATTCCTTGGAATAGACTTCCATCAAAGCCAATTCAAAAGGCCTATGTAGAGATAATTATTATTGTTGCATTTTATGCAAATATTCAGGCCAAGTATCAGAGTAAAGTCTACTTTGCAAACCACTCAGTTCTATCATAATTTTTTGTTGTTGTTGTTTAACAAAAATGAGGACTGGAGAGAAATTATGTTCCAAAACTTATCCTGCATTTGTCATTAAATTCTAAACTCACTAGTTGTTTTTCAGTTTTCACCTACATTTTAAAACTAACCCTGCTTGCTCCTGTGAATCAACCAGTAATCTCTGGCTGCAGCTCAGAAAGAACAAGAGGGATGGGTAATGTAAAAGTCTGAGTCAATATTCTAGTTCTGAGCAATTATCCTGTAAATCCTGCCAGGTGATGGGAATAAATAGGATGCCCATCACTCCGAGGTTTCCTTTTGGTAAAGACAAAGGGAGCTAACCAAAGCCAAGCACCATGCACCCAAATCCTAGCAAGCATAACTACAGCCGCCAGTTATCTGGGTGTGTCACAAGACATGCTTTCCTCTCCCTTGTTAGAGGTGGACTCAGTTCCACAGTTTCACCTTAGTATCTGGCTTACGATAAGGAGTCCACACAACTGCCCCCGAGACACATTTGTGTTCCAGACTCAATTCCAAGCTTCGGGTCAAAGCCCTAGAAAGACAACTGGATATAAGGGATCCACAGGCAGATGACAACACAGGTTAAAAGGCACAGCACAGGTGAGCGTGGCTGATTCTTGCCAGTTAAGCCAACCCAAAGCTTCCTGTTTCATGGATAAAGGCCACGTTAGTATCCATGGCATAGAGGACTCAAAGCTACTGACAGCAAGGGAGATAGGGCATACGTGGGTAAGAGTGGATGATTCTCACCCCTTAGGTCCCCTGCTTCATGGGTGCAAGTTGATTTGACACCCATGGCAGCACCTGCCAAGGTTGCTGGGATTCGGGATGCAAGGAGAGAAGGGAAAGACGATGCTCTCCCTTCCCTCCCTCACTGACCCTGGGTATCTGCCAGGAAGAGAAGAGAACCAGGGAGGCCTGCTCCCCTCTTTCTAGATAGGTAGCCATTCATCATCAGTCTGTACCCCTTTCCAATACATCCTGAACCCCCGGGACTCCTTTTGGGGGGGAAAAAAAACACCTTCTTTTCTTCTTTCTCCTCCTTAGTTCTCTCTTCACAAATAGGTAATTGTGTCTCTATACCACGATACGCTCACCTCAGATGCATCCTCCAAGCTGGAAAAAATTAATTTCCCAAACCTTAAGTGGGTTGGCTTAGGACTGGGCTCAGGGGAAGGGAGCCCAGAAGCCCAACATGCCGGCAAAAGGGTGAAGTTTTCTCGACCAGTCGGGCTTTGGGCCTCCTTCTCCCTGTGCAAACTGGTAAAAGGCCTAAGTTTTGAGCTATCTTTACCCCTCCTCTTGTTTCGTTTTGATACATGTTTTCTAATAACCCAGTTTGTCTGTTCTTGCCCTCGGCCATCAAACTCCAAACGGTCATGCAACCAGAGACTCTGGCGATGGCCCCTTCTGCTGGGAAACCTTAAGGCCTTTGAGGGATCTCTGCGGTTTCCCCAAAACGGCATCCCCTGTCAGCAGGAAACAGTTCAGATCGGTCTTTGTCCTTGTTCTAACGGCAGTTAGATGTACTTCTTTGCAGGGAGGGGAATGAGACAGCGAGGTGGGAGGGGGTTCTTGGAAAAATTCCAACCAGCCTGCACACTGGGGTGGGGCCTCAGAAAGTTCGCGTGTTTGCAGCGGGGAGGAACCTGGCCCCTCCTATCTCCCTGTGTGGAACCAAACATTCAAGCTGCAGGCAGGAAGCACTCTAGCAGGACTCTGGCCTTTAAGAGTCCCTGCTCCCCCCTTTTTTTCCTTTCCACCCAATAAAACCCTGTCTTACTCACCATTCGAATTGTCTGTGGGTCTGAATTTTCATGGCCATGGGACAAAGAACCCCATCCTTACCTGAACCAAGAAAAAGTCCTGCAAAAATGGGAGTGGATTCCTCATGAATGACTTGGGCCATCTCCTTAGTGAGCTCCTGTTCTGAGTTCCTGTGAAATCTGGTCATTTAAAAGTGTGTGGCACATCCCCCCCTCTGCTCACTCTGCTTCTCACCATGTGAGGTGCCTGCTCCTCTTTGGCCTTCCACCATGATTGGAAGCTCCCTGAGGCCTCCCCAGAAGCAGATGCTGCTATGCTTCCTATACAGCCTGCAGAAGCATGTGCCAACTAAAACCTTTTTTCTTACAAATTACCCAGTCTCAGGTATGTCTTTACAGCAGTGTGAGAAACGGCCTAACACTCATGCCAATAACACACATGCCAATAACTGAGTGCTGTTTGTTTGGTCCTTTTCCCTTCCACTATTGCCTGACATCTCTCTCGTCTATCTCCCCAAATTCTGTTATCAACTTCTAAGCTGAATGTGAACTATTTCCCTTCCCATTGCTTTTACTACTGACAACCCCATCAAACAAGAAAACCTTCCCAAAGCCCTATCTCCAACCTGCTACAGTTGTATTCACCTCCACAGACCAGTTACAAATGTGGCTTTATTGTGTCTTACAAGTTTTCTCAGTTCAAAATCCTTCTTGGCTTTTGGTTGCTTAATTAAAAAAAAAAAAAAATTAAGTTCTCCACATGGTCCTCTGGGTCTTCTGTACTAATGGTCACAATCTAACTATCATTTCCATTTTTCTTCCCACGTTCTCTTACATTCAGCAAATGTGCACAGGTACTATTTCCTAAACTTTAGTCCTACTATTTTCTAAACTTGGACTAGCCAATTCAGCCTAACAGAATTCTACCAACCATCTTCCATGACCTGCCACCCATCCTATTCATTTTGTTCAGTGTACTCTTGATTTTCTGCCTCATGCCCCCTGCCCCTGCCAATACCACCCACCCATACCACCCCTTGCCCACTGCTAAATAGGGCTGGGTCTTTCCTTGCTCTGAATTTCTGTAACACTTTATATCTCAATGTACTTATCAGAATAAGCCTTATATTACAATCATTACTGTATTAATCTCAACACCTCCAAACTAGGCTGGAAGTTCACGAGGGCGGGCATTATTCCTTCATGTCCCTCATGAAGAACTTAGCACAGTGCCCTGATCTTGAAGAACGACAGATCCTTGACAAGTATCTATTGTACTAAAATAAAAATTATCTAATTAAGTTAGAGAGAAAATCTAACTGATATTTATAATTATAGGATTACTGAAAAGCTATGTTTTAAACTAAAATATCAAAACGGACACAAGCATCGTGGCTCACTTTCATTATCTTAATGGATGTTTTCCAGCTAAATGTTTTTTACCTTTGATTGTTGACCACTGACAACATGGTTCTTTTTTTTTAAAAAAAAACAACTCTCCAACATAGTTTTTGTAAGACTAATAAAGCAACTTTTAAGTCAAAATACTTTCAGTTGTAATGTCCTATAAAGTATTTATAATGGTTGTATTTAAAAATCCGTATATGCTTACAATAGCAGATTACAGTTATTCTAGCTATATAAAGGACTCCATTATGCAATTTTACAATACAAAATCTAGAAGGGATCCACACAGAGGTAAACATCTCATCACCACCCACACGTATACACCCCAAGCATACTTACTATAGCTCATTTAATGAAAGGCAGGCAATAAGAAAGAATTGCGAGATAAATTTAAAATGCTACTTAAAATTATATCCCAATACTAAGGTTTCACTTTCATGTCTACAAAAATAAAATTATCTATTCAAGTTGTTAGATAAATCCTTCTAATTCTGCAAACAAAGTAAGACTATTCTATTATTTGTGAAACTGTGCTCCCAAACTGAAAGGAGAATAAGATTGGCACTTTTCCAGGAGTCTTGAAAAACAGAGAGTCTAATATGCATCACTTGTGGTAGCACTTACCAGAAATTGTACACAGAACATGGCCAAACTGAAAACTAATAAGGAAAGAGTAGAAAATGACTAGGAATGGTACAAAAAATAATGAGCAAGCTACATTTACTCCTGAAGGTCTCCCAAGATACAATTTTAAAAAAACAGTTGGCGGGGCACAGTGGTTTACACCTGTAATCCCAGCACTTTGGGAGGACAAGGCAGGTGTATCACGAGGTCACAAGTTCGAAACCAGCCTGGCCAACATAGTGAAACCCCATCTCTACTAAAAATACGAAAATCAGCCAGGCATTGTGGCGCACGCCTGTAGTCCCAGCTACTAGGGAGGCTGAGGCAGAAGAACTGCTTGAACCCAGGAGGCAGAGGTTGTGGTGAGTTAAGATTGTGCCACTTCACTCCAGCCTGGGCAACACAGCGAGACTCTGTATCAAAACAAACAAACAAAACAAAACAAAAAAACAGTTAAAGTGTTTTTAGAGTTTAATTCCTTAGAAAGCTATAAAAAATATATAAAATATTTCAAGCAATGCTACTTTGAAATAAAAAAGGGAACAAGTCAAGTCAATTCTTGGGATAAGCCAAAACCATGGGAAAAGAAACAATAGTCTGAAATATGATCTTGGTTTCTCTTCCTCTCCTTAGTCAAAGATCAATATTTTGAACACATTCTAAAACATCCTAAAAAAAAGCACTTCTTTTTGGAAAGTTTTTCTACAGAAGAAAAAGACATCATTACCTCTAACATAAAGAACTAAAATCGGCCGGGTGCGGTGGCTCAAGCCTGTAATCCCAGCACTTTGGGAGGCCGAGACGGGCGGATCACGAGGTCAGGAGATCGAGACCATCCTGGCTAACACGGTGAAACCCCGTCTCTACTAAAAAATACAAAAAACTAGCCGGGCGAGGTGGCGGGCGCCTGTAGTCCCAGCTACTCGGGAGGCTGAGGCAGGAGAATGGCGTAAACCTGGCAAGCGGAGCTTGCAGTGAGCTGAGATCTTGCCACTGCACTCCAGCCCGGGCGACAGAGCCAGACTCTGTCTCAAAAAAAAAAAAAAAAAAAAGAACTAAAATTAGGCCATGCCGGTGGCTCACGCCTGTAATACTAGCACTTTGGGAGTCCAAGGCAGGCAGATCACCTGAGGTCAGGAGTTCAAAACCAGCCTGGTCAACATGGTGAAACCCCGTGTCTACTAAAAATACACAAATTAGCCAAGCATGGTGGCAGGCACCTATAATCCCAGCTAATCAGGGGGCCGAGGCAGGAGAATCACTTGAACCCGGGAGGCGGAGGTTGCAGTGAGCTGAGATCATGCCCCTTCACTCCAGACTGGGCAAAAGAGCGAAACTCTGTCAAGAAAGACAGAAAGACAGAAAGACAGAAAGACAGAAAGACAGAAAGACAGAAAGAAAGAAAGAAAGAAAGATCAATCATCACATTACACCTAAAATTATCACTTACCCCTTCTGTAAGTATGAAGAGAGGTCTACATATAGTCACATATAGACACAAAGACCCACCCCAATACTATAATTCCCAACCTAAGAACCATTCCTTTAATTAAGGCAGTGTCTTTAGAAAGCTCCTATTAAATCCACACTGCCTAGAAAATAACTCATGTATACATAAGCACACAGATTAGCTTGTCAGGTGATGTAGTTCTCACTTTAGATGGGTACTTTTTGATAAAAGGGACTGGGGGAGAAAAGGCAGATCCGGGAAAGGAACTGGCAGGTATGGAAAAAAGCCTGACAACAGCAGAGGGTGAAGTCACCCTGCATATAAAACAAACAACCTTTCCGTTCTGGAAAACTGCAAACATATATAGAAACAGAAAGAATGGTTTAATAACCCCCTATATATCCATCACCCAAGTTCAAAACTTATCCACTCAAAGTCAATTCTGTTTCATCCATATCCCCATTGATTCAGCCACCTGCTCCAAGACCATTAAGAAGCAAGTCCCAGTCGTCTTTTTCTTTTATCCATAAATTCAATGAATACTTTTTCTTAAGTTTAGCCTAAACTCTTATGACATGCTCAAGCTTTTGGCAATAAACCACTCAAATAAACTAATTCAATATTCAATAGTGGTCGTTATCTCCTTTTTATTCCACGCATCTACAGTACTTTGGTTTTTTTGAGCACTGGGAAGGGAAGTAGTGGGGGAAGTAGGCAACAGAGCAGATAGCTGTAAAAGGTTACCTGAAAAACAATCAATCATCACATACATTGCATATTATGCTTTCTACAATTTCTATTCATTGAAGAATGAGGTCAGAATAAAGTGTTCCTGTTAGTCTGGGTCACAAAAGTAATTCAAGATGCATATAAAAATGCTTATTACCATTCAAGTTCTCTAAACCCATTCAACCATTCAGCCCTTTGCTTTCTGATAAGACTGCCAACAACTATGCCAATTAGTGTCAATTGCGATGTTAGATTTCGTAACATCTGCACCTGCCTACCAGTTAGTTTAGTGGGCAGAAAGAAATGAATGATGGTTAGAAGTTCCAGCAATACTCAACTCTGTTCCTGAATTAACATTTGCAAGTCTATAAATTCACCAATTGGCTTTTCAAAAAATATATTTTTGCAAATTAGTTTCAATTTCTTTTAAGGAGGGTCAAGCTTAGCCACTATAGTGTAAACTGTAACAATAATAATACTTTTTTTAAGCCTGAAGTTTTACAACTAAGGAAAATTTAATCTATAGGAAACTTAGTGAATTAGAAATTAACTTCAAACAAAAATATATTTACAAATAATTTGAAATAAAATATCTCAAATTTAGCAAATGCTAAATTCATGCATTTCATTTAAATATATGAGTAATTTTTTAAATTACCTATTCATATTTTTATATATTTTCCCATTTTTGAGTAAGATTTTAAAGTTTCTCTTTTATACTTTACAAAACAAAAATTAAGGCAAATATAAATAAGCAAAGCATATTTAACACGGAAAAAACCATGAATACCTCAAATTTGATTGTATTTCTTCAAATTAACTAATGCATCTATTTCATCTTTTTTATGTTAAATATTCAGAATTAAAAAGAATACAATACTTCTGAAATATCCAGAACAAAATACAGCAATCTTTAATTTCCTCTTAAATCAAAATGCTTCACTTTGATTTGTTATAATTAATAGTAACGGTATATTTTTAAATTTCACAATTGAAGCAAATTGCATGTAGTTGATGAAACCTACTGGAAGTAATACAGTAGTTAAAGACAAAGTGCATTACTAAAGAGAAATAAAAATTGCATGTCAATATCTAAAAGTATGGGAGATGTATATAATGTAGCACATTCTATGTAGTGTCATTACTTAAATTGCTACTTTTCCTCAACAGTCTATTCTCCAGCTCTAGCAAGTAGAATAAATGGTAATTTTACCTGCCAAATTTGGCACAAAAAAGGACAAGCAACTTCATTAACAGAACGATGCTTTCAATATGATTTTTTTCCTTTTTCCACCCAGTGCCAAACAGCGGAACAATTCAAATCAAGAAATCTAAGCAAAATTACCTCCTCTTGTTGAAGTTTTATATGCTTGAATAAGCAAATGATACATACAGAATGCTAGCAAGAATATCCTTCTAGTAAGTGCGTATATTTTTTGTATTGCAGCTTAATTACAAGCTGGAATGCTATACTCAACCAAGAATGAAACGACCTTCCCATTGAGGTAACGTTCTCAGTGTGAGGTGTGCTGTGGTGTGCATATATGATCCTTTAAAACCCAATGGAATAGGTTGAACCTAAAAAGCTTGATTTAGATTAAAATTTTGGTTAAAATATCAACGCACCTAAACCAGTGGTATGAAATAAAACGGCACAGAGCTTCCTTCAATCTTGGTTAAGTTACACTACTGGAAACAACACCCACTCACAGCAAGCTCACCAATTACTACCAGCTTTCACATTTCCTTGGTGTTTTTAGTAGCTGGTTGTAAACAAAATCATAAATCCTTCTAAGCCTTGTTTCAAAGCTAATCACAAAAACATTTAAAACAACTCTTCTATTATTCACGCTGAACCTGAATGATTAAAGAGACTTAAGCCAGTTCTCAAATCATCATCACTCGATTTTCAAAGGTAAACATAAGCACTTTTTGTCCAACTGGGGAATTTGGTAGCTGCTCACAAGTTTGTCTATGGTTATTTACAACAGAGGATTGTGCTATGTTTAACCTCCATCTAGTTTCCTTAATCTTGTTCTGAATGATAGTCACACATCACACAGCTAAACACAGTGTTTACTTCATAAAAACCACAGTGATAAAACAAGTAAAAACCCATTACCATGCTGCCACGATAAATACGGCCAAGAGCAAATACAGCCACACACAGACATGCTCAAAAAGCCATAAGTTTATTTTAACATTTCAAGAAATGTCTATTTTTTTAAGGTTTAAACACTGAGTTAGAAAATGGCATGTTTTATAATTTCCTCTCTTAAAAATAAGAATACCTTAAAAAAACACTGAATAAAAATAGAAATTTCATTAGTGGTAATATCCAGATTATGAAGGCTCTTTGGGGATTTTTTTTCCCCAACTATAAACATTGTATTACTTTTTCAGAGAAGTGAGTCTAAAGCAAAGAAAGGAACATGACTGAGGCCCTAATATCAATCAGGTATTTTAATACACATCACACTCATAGAATCCTAGGAACAATCCTACAATGGAGACTTACTAACCACATTTTATAGATGACAAATCTGACACTCAGAGAAGTTAAATAATTGCTCAAGGGTCCACAGCTAGCAAAACAGCACATCCAACCCTAGGCTGATCTGATGACACCTCCACCCAGCCAATGCAGATACTTGTCAGTAAGTTTATTTGGAAGGAAAACACAATGGCAAGGGTCACTATTTCATTGCAAATAATGGCCACTCTAATAATCAGTGTGGTAAATCCATGACGTCTGGGGTTTATACCAGAGAGTTTGCAACAGACACTCAGTAGAGTGTCCGTGAATAAGGAAGGGCCTCTAAACGGACAAGGGTCAAACCTCCCACAGGGCAGGAGCCAGTCAGACCCGTACCCTAACAGTGGAGGTGCGCCCTATCGTGGAGGAAAGGGAAACTGCAGGTTTATATGGGCTTTTGACCCACAGCAGGGCCCTGGGACGGAAATGGGGAGGCAGAGGGAGCAGGTTTCTAGGTTCACCAGCCTCACTCAACAAAATTTCCCAAAGTGAATCACCAAGACACGATGATTACCTCTATAGCTACTTCCCAGGTAGTCTGCTGTAGCTTCAAAAGGGATTTCATAAAATAAAAACAATTCTAACAAAGAATATTAGAATGTAAAAATATTAATCAGTACTGACAAGTCTTGCTAATACATGTTTGCACATTTTATTTTTTGTCTTATTTTCATTATATAGATGAGAGGTTTCTACATTGCCCAGGCTGGCCTTGAACGCCTAGCCTCAGCTCCTTATGTGCCAGGGCCACAGGCCTGAGCCACTGTGGCTCCCTTTTGTCTTATTTTTAAAACTTTCCAATAATTTTTCATACAATGGAAAAGAACTTCTTGCAAAGTAAAAGCTACTTTAGCTTCTTTTAAAAAGCAAAATATACATGTTTTAGAGGAAAGAGAAATCATTTCTGGGGGGCTTATGACATCAGCCACTGTACTAGAGCTTTTATATAAAATCTCACTTAATTTTTACAAAAACCCTGGAGAATACTATCCCTATTCTACAGATAAGGAAAACTAAGGCTAAGAAAAGATAACTAACTTCTACTGGATTCCACAGCCAGCAGGTTCAGGATTGGCATTTAAACTCAAGTCCACCTGCCTCGTGACCCTTGGATTTTCCTCCATGCCAACATTCAGATAAACACCACTGCTGCAGCGGTTCAGGGAGGCTAAGTAACTTTTCCAACTTTACACAACTGGCAAGTGACAGAGGTTTCTCTATCTTCAAAGACAATTGTTTTCAGCATAATGTTACATTATTGCATCTCTACCATCTCCTTAGGTAACTCCAAACTAAACTTTGTGGGTAAATGCTGATGGTAGATAGGTTGATTTTTACAAACTGAAGATAATAGAGGAAAAATATGATTGCTTGTGTCCCTATATCCAAAAAGACTGATGTTTCTTTTTTATAAGACTGCCCACTCTGCATGATAGAAAACGTGATCACTGTGAGTTGTTACTTATTAACTTCAACTACTAGAAATAGGGCTCCCTAACAAGTTGTCTTGCAAATTGATATAAAAGATAATTACCAAATGTTCTGCCTTCTGAGATTCTATATTTCTACCAAGATTTTTAGAGCTTTTTCAACAAACAAAAACATTACAAAATCATGGAACACTGTACCAAAGGCAGAACCACTAAAAGAATATTTAAATCACATCCATAATTTTAAAAAATCATTTAATTTACACAAATGTAACAAAACATTCCTCAGCCTCACCCACAATTCTTTTAATATCAGGAACTCCACAAGATATTCACAAGACATAAAACACACAATCAAGAATACAGAGATGGAAACCCAATTGTATATGGGCCCCTTCAGTGAAATCTTTTTCTGACCTATTGCTATTATTGCTCCAAATATAAACTTTTTAAGCCTTTGTTGATTATTTTTCATCTCTTCAATGGTGGTATATCCCTGGCCACTGAGTTTTAGAAACTGCCACAGTTACGCAGTGCGGAGTCTGGTGAATAAGATGGAAAAGATCAGTTATGGCTAAGAAACAGGGCAGAAATATAAGCCTACAGATTCTACAGACTCTTGGATGGAATATGGAAACAAGACACCAGAATAATTTTGGGGCTATATCACTATGTGTTTTCAGTGTGATCTGTGGCTTTGGGATAATTTTAAGCTTGGATAGTCTAAATTAATTTTGTCTTTCCTTAAAGGCGAAGAATAATTAGAATTCTGAAATTTGCTTTCAGGACTTTTATACAAATCAGGATGTAAGAGCAAAGAAACTTTTAGATATGCAAACCTGTGCCCATGAGTGGACAGCCCCCCAAACCCCTGAAGCATTTCATCCTAAACACAACACATGAACGGGATCCTGGGAGAGATCACAACCCCCTGATTTTAAATGTAATTAGAGTCACGGACACAGAAGATAAAAGCTGCCTTGATGATGGAGCATGCCAGATCCTGGACACACAAGCTGGAAAGAGAAGAAAGCAGTATTTTCAGAGCAAATTAAAATAGCTATTCTAATGAAATGCGAAGGTTTAGGGATAATTTTAAAAATATTAGTAGTAGGACATATTTTTTAAAAACAGAATTTTACTATGAAGGATATATTTCATTCTTTCAACATATTTATTGAGAAGCAGACCTGACCTGTGCACTGTAGGCAAAGTGAATCTAAATACAATTACTGTTTGGGTCATGGTAACCCTTGTTAGTTGATTCACTTTGTTTTTGTGGTTAATATAAGCTTCTGAAACAAGCAACTACCCTGTTACCAGATTCAGTTACTGGTTTTTATCTTCTACTTCTGGGTTTAGGGAATTACTCAAGTTTATGCCTATTTTCAGTTCATGCCTCTCGTAAGCAAACTCTGCAAACACACAGCTGCTGTGATAGTCTGACAGAGATCTATTCCACAGACCTCGGACTGCCACCAAGAACCAGAGCTGATACAAAAGGAACCTGGGTGAAGAAAGCTGTGTTTTCTTAATAATAACAGTTGTATAAACATAAGGTCTTCTCAGTTAAAGGGAAACCAACATCAAAAAGCAGCACAACATAGAACCCTAAACCCCTCTTTCTTTGAAGAAACCCGTTTGAAGCGAGGTGTTTCTAGTTATGGGTGAATGAAATGAGAATTCAGCTGCAACAAACGGACATCCAGTTCTATGAAGGACTAATTAAATCCATCTGAGAAGCTGCATCTCAAACCGCCTCACACATTTCAAAGGAAAGCACTCCTCTGCCTTTTGCTAAGACATCAAAACACTCAGTCACAGCTGACGCACATAGAGGCTCTACAACAATGTTATTTTTATGGACTACAAAGCTCCACAAAAGTAATGTTAAGAGTTTGCACTATTTCATGACTACAAATTCAGAGTTAAGGCAGAACATTTCTACTTATCACTATCTGAAATTTGTTTCCAGCCTCCAACTCGTTTTGTAGATCTTCTACCTGATCTCAAAACAAAAACAAAACAGATGCATCGGTCTTTAATGTGTTTCATATACTTGCTAAGTAGAAGTGGTTAAAAAATTAATCAAAGAATTAGTCCTGGTTGCACCATTAACTTTTTTTCCTTATAAACAAAACCAGGATTTTGATGTTCAATTAAGACTCTTCAATAGGCGGGGTGTGGTGACTCATGCCTGTAATCCCAGCACTTTGGGAGGCTGAGGTGGACAGATCTTGAGATCAAGAGTTCGAGACCAGCCTGACCAACATGGTGAAACCACGTCTCTACTAAAAATACAAAAATTAGCCGGGTGTGGTGGCGGGCACCTGTAATCCCAGCTACTCGGGAGGCTGAGGCAGGAGAATCGCTTGAACTCGAGAGGCAGAGGTTGCAGTGAGCTGAGATCGTACCATTGCAATCCAGCCTGGGTGACAGAGCGAGACTCCATCTCAAAAAATAAAATAAAATAAAAAAAGACTCTTCAGTAGTTAATAAAAGCCAGCAGAAGCAGCTGCTAAAACTTTAAAAACTTGGTTTGACAAAAATACTACATTTAACAGCCATTTTTTGGCCTTTAAAGTGGTAGAAGAAAGTTATATTCAGAATTTGGGTTATTATCCCAACAGCATAATGTGGTGTTATTGTCTGTCCTTCCAGGATTTTCTGCCTGTCATTGGTTATGGTGAGCTCATATAATCATATTGAGCAGTCATGTTTTTTTCTTAAAGAATACTATTAAATGTGACACAATCCATAAACAGGAGAAATTCAATTCTTCAACATTTTGTTTTCAACATACATAGAGAGACATACAACTAACACCATCCAGATGGTTGCTAACATTCAGAGTTTCTTCCCACGGCAGAAGACCTTAGTAAAGAGAGAAGCTGGAGCCATTAGGAGGCCCCAGGCTTCTGGCTTCTCTCTTTACTTACCAAGTAATCTTGGGTGAGTCACTCTTCCCTGGGTGAGTCACTCAACCTTCTCGTCCCCTGTGTTCTCTTGCTGTTAAGTGAGGAGTTGCCCTAGGACGGCCAAATTCCTGTAAGTTTTGAAAGTCTGTGACTTTTTTCTCCAAATGTGAATTCATGAAAACGCTACATGGATTCTGTTTGGAATCCTACTTGTTATTCACACAACGGAAACATGCCCACTTACCACCTCTCTGCTACCTCCTCTGCCCCAAGGAAATTTCAGGCATTCCATGACAGTTTGGTAAATTAACTCCAATTCAAAAGTTTACAGGTCACAGAAAATTTTATAGAAGAGAATACATTTCTGGAAATGAACACACTGCTACATTACTGACAGAGAAGAAACTGTGCTGAAGAATAAGGCAGATTTTGTTGACCCTTCCATTTTAAAAATAATAAAAAACGCTTATTTTTTTAGAAAATAATGCTTATATTTTTAGAAAATGTGAAATCACATTTTCTAGGTGCTAAATTTATAAATAAAATCATTGTTTTCTTTAATCACAACAAATTAAACTGGCAAACACATTGACTGAATTTTGATATCCTATTATGTAACTAACTGGTTTGCTAAGGTGTATGAAAGGCAACTGTCAATGCATATTTGCCTGTATTTTTTTGGAGACAACATTCTAGTTTATTAAAGATTTTCCAGGACCACTAGGGAAGCAGTTTTTTGAACTCCTTCCTCCCTTCACTGTCCTCTCTCTTCCTTCCTTCCCCAACTCCTCTACCCCACCCCCAGTGAATATTTCCTGAGAAGTACAAGAAGTGTGACAGTGAACAAGACTAGGTCCTTGCTCTTACAAAGCTCATATTTTAGTGTGAAGAGGCTGCAACTAAATAAGTGGACAAAGAAGTAAACACGAGAAGTCAAGTGCATGATAAGCACAATGATGGAAATGAACATCATGATATGACAGCAAGTGACTAAGGGGTCACTTAAGAGACCAAAAGCTGATTCTGCTTCCGAATATAAAAACACAGAAGACAAAACAAAACAGTAACAATAACCCAAAAAAACCTCTCATTCGAATTCATGACTAAAAGAATTTGATTACATATCAAACATGAGTTTACTGAAAATATGTTTATGTATTTATTTACAAAAGTCATCAAAGCATATATTCTATTAATTCTCACAAGATACCAATTTGAACACAATTTAGGCTTTCGAAACACCTGTTGATCAATCATATTCTCTAGAACATAATCATAAACCGCTCCTTAAACAGCTGGCTAGATAATGAATAACCTCATAACAAAATCAAAACCCATAGTTTAAAGGCCCTTCAGGATCTGCCCATCTCCACCTCCCTCACTGGTACCTCTCTGCCTGGCCTCCCTGTGTCCTGCCCTCCTGGGCATGTAGAGCTGCCTTGCGCGATCTGACCACATGGATTGATACCCCATCAATTCCTGCTCCACGACTTCAAATGGAAGCTTGGTTAGCCTAGCTCTTCAGTTGTGTTTAAGTCAATTCTTGCTCCCAACCTCAACAACATTCCATGTACTTCCAATTTCTAATGCCATAATCAACTCCTTCCAGTCTCACCTCACCTCTTCCCCCACAGCAGCCATCATGGGGGGATAAGTCACCAACTTTCCCTTCATCTCCACCCGCTCCTTTGTCCTTTCGTATAAAAATGGAGCAGAGGCCGGGTGTGATGGCTCACAAGGTCAAGAGATTGAGACTATCCTGGCCAACATGGTGAAACCCCGTCTCTACTAAAATTACAAAAATTAGCTGGGCTTAGTGGCGTGCACCTGTAGTCCCAGCTACTTGGGAGGCTGAGGCAGGAGAATCACTTGAACTTGGGAGGCAGGGGTTGCAGTGAGCCAAGATCGTGACACTGCACTCCAGCCTGGGCAACAGAGCGAGACTCTGACTCCAAAAAAAAAAAAAAAAAAGAACAGAGGCCCTTCTCCTAGTTCTTCTTTTTCTCCTTATTCTTTAAGCATCAAAAATTCCCTTCTCTGGCACCTATTATCAGCACTTAAGAATTTATTCCACCTTTAAAAAGCCAATCCCCTCAACACTATGGCCCACTCCAACCACCATGCCTTTCGAAGAAGAGTCATTCACTCCACTTGTCCACATATCTCAATGTCTGAACTCACCACAATTTCATTTCTGGCCCCATTACATCACTGCAATTGTTCTCAATTATTTTCGCTAAATCCAAAGGATAAATCTCAGCCTTCGTTGTTTTTTTGTTTTCATGACTTCTTAATATTCACTGGCATTACTGACCTCATCTTCTTAAAACAGCCTCTTCCTTTAAATTCTGAAACAACACAACTTCTTGGGTTTTTTGACACAGTCTCTTTCATTGCTCCTCTTCAGTATCCTTTGCTGATTCTCCTTCCTCTGCCCATCCTTTAAATCTTTAGTGTACCTCAAGGTTTCATCTTTCTTGGCCCTCTTCCCTTTTCTACTTTCTCCTCAATTCAACCCCTTGTTCAACTGCCATTTATACTACTGGAGACCAAATCTCCCCCAAACTCTCTCCTGGGCCACAGAACCTCATATGCAAAGACCCAGGAAACATCTCCACTTGTGTATCTCATAGATCCCTTCAAAATTATGTCTGAAATTGTATTCCTATTTCTCTAGACTTAACCTCTCTATGCTTCAATTTCCTTATACTTAAAAACAGGACTAATAATAGTACTGATGCTTATAGGATTGGAATAGAAATGAAAGTAGATTGTACATTTTGACTACAATTGTTGTTAAATAACATATTGCATGTGGATCACTTAGAACAGTGCTTGACATATATTAAATATGTAATATATATTAGCTAACATTATTACTGCTTAATAAATGCATGGTTAATTCTACATCTTAAATCTCTTCCACGTTGATCCATTTTTCTCCAAAATACTTGCAGCTGAGGCTCACAGCACTCACCTGCATGACTGCTTCTAGTCTTGTCTCTCCAAACCTATTCTCCATCATTAAGGCAGAGTGATCTCCCAAACAGGCAACTCTGTCCGTCTCCCTGCAGGTAGGCCTTCTGTGGCTCTCCACTGGACTCCAGACACATCCAGACCAGGTTCAGGGCTGGCACTTCCACACGGCCGGGTCCCAGCTGCTTCCCCTGGGGCCTACCCCTCCCATCTCACCACTCCTCTCCCCCTCCCTGCCTGCCACCAGGTCCCACACTTCAAGCTTTCTGTGCTGCAGTCATACACAAGTTCTCTCTTGCTTCAAACACAAATAACTTTCTTAGTTCTCTTTCTACTTTTTTTTGGTGTGTGTGTGTGTTTCTTTTCTTTAACTTCTATGTTACATGCAGGGATACATGTGCAGGTTTGTTACATAGTAAACCTGTGTCACGAGGGTTTCTTGTACAGATTATTTCATCACCCAGGTATTAAGCCTAGTACCCATTATTTTTCCTGATCCTCTCCCTCCACCCTTTGGTAGGCGCCAGTGTGTTGTTCCCTTCTTTGTGTCCATGTGTTCTTGTTATTTAGCTCCCACTTGTAAGTGTGAACATGCGGGATTTGGTTTTCTGTTCCTGAGTTAGTTTCCTAAGGATAATAACTTCCAGTTTCATCCATGTCTCTGCAAAGGACATGATCTCGTTCTTTTTTATAGCTGTATCTACTTTTTATGCAAGCCTTCATACTCTGACTCCTTCCCCTACCTTCCCCCAAACCTCCTCTGTAGGTCTCAGCCCGGCCAGTATTTCCTTCCTAAGCCTCCCCGAACCACCTCCGTGTTCAGTTCGGGGCCTCCCCTACATGCTCACCACAGCACCTGCTCTCCCTGTCAACAATTTTCTCCTGTACTGACACAGCCTTCGTCCTTGTCACCCTCAACAGATGACACAGTGAAGAGTCAGATGTATCATCTCTTTAGATTACCACTGGTTCTCCAGGACCTATGTCATAAAAGGTACTCAATAAACAGCTGTTATATTACAACTAAAATGATCAATGCATGGTGCTATAAATATGTCAAAATTCATCTACTGGCTGAGTCACTCAGCCAAGGCATTTTAACAGATGGCTCCACTGTTCATTCTATTTATAAACAAGTTTGAGGGGTCAAAATACCATACCAAAGTGAATTTTAAAACTTTTTAATTATTTTTATTATTTTTGAGACAGAGTTTCACTCTTGTCACCCAGGCTGGAGTCCAATGTTGCAATCTCGGCTCACTGCAATCTCCATCTCCCGGGTTCAAGTGATTCTCTGCCTCAGCCTCCCAAGTAGCTGGGACTACAGATGCCCACCACCACACCTGGCTAATTTTTGTATTTTTAGTAGAGATGGGGTTTCAACATGTTGGCCAGGTTGGTCTCCAACTCCTGACTTCAGGTGATCCGCCTGCCTTGGCCTCCCAAAGAGCTGGGATTATAGGCATGAGCCACCGCACCTGGACTTAAAACTTTATTTTTTAAATTTGTGAGTTTTACATTTTTTGTTTATTTTGAGATGGGGTCTCACTCTGATGCCCAGGCTAAAGTGCAGTGGCACAATCACAGCTCACTGCAGCCTTGACCTCCCAGGCTCACTTGATCCTCCCACTTTAGCCTCCTGAGTAGCTGGGACCACAGGCATGTGCCACCATGCCTGGCTATTTTTTTTTTTATTTTTTGTAGAGACGGGATCTCACTATGTTGCCCAGGCTGGTCTCCAACTCCTGGGCTCAAGCAGTCCTCCTGCCTCAGCCTCTTAAAGTGTTGGGCTTATAGGTGTGAGCCACTGCACCCAGCCAACTTTAATTTACTTTTTGTTGTTGCAGAAAACTGGCCAGCACCTATAACAGGCTCCTTGACTACTATAAATATTTTATAAAGATTTATGAAACTGAACTGAACTAAAGGTGAACATCTGTTATCAACACTGAAAGTTTTATTCTAAATAAAATTCTTCAGAAAGTGAATCCAGGGCTAATACTAAAAATCACTTGAAGTCTTAATTACAGTATTTGCCAACTGTAATATAACAACCAATACCATTCAGTGTTTGTCACTGCCAAAGTAACTGAATTTTATGTATTTTTGTTCTTAGCACCATAACAAGTTACTTGGCCCCTGAGCACAACATGACTGAGTCATTCAAGAGGGTACAGGTGCAGCTGTGCACCCAATTAGACAAGCAATTTTCCAGATTACACGGGCAGGATCTTCACATTTTTGTGAAAATTTAGTCCTATGGTTCAAAAGTAGAGTGCTATACCCACTGAACAAGGTTGCATTTAAAAAGTAAACAGATCAAGCTGTGCAAGGTTACTCTTCAGACTTGATTTCTCTACAACCTTGTTTACCCGACCCCCTCCCATCAGATGTCAAGCTGCTTCGGATGAATTTGCCTTGAAAGGATATTCTTCAGCTTGGGATAAGGAGTCACATTGGTACAGTAGGTTACTTTTGGATGTTCTTGCTTAAACCAAGGGTAAGGAAAAACATACTGTTCTCTAAAATAGCCTTACGATGTTTTAGGACAAGTGAAATTACGAGTTCTGGAACCCTAAGCAAAACTTTCGGAGTGAGCTACCTTTCCACTGCCTTTTGCTATTAGGAAACACACATCTCTCCAACTCTTCTATATTCACAGTCATCTCTCTGGGTAGTTCATACACCTACAGAAGGGGAAACAGGAGGCTGTGGAGGAACTGCTCTGGCTCACCTTCCTTACTCTGACCTATATTACTGCTCTTTCTTTGCTTTTTCCAATTTCTTCATTCAGATTAGATCAACCTGTAACCACAGCCGATTAAGTGATCTCCAGCAACTGTCTCCAAGTTGGAAGTGCTAGCCAAATAATTTCAGTGATTGCGTTTTGTGTACTTACACCTGTGGGACCAGCACACTCTATTTAATGAGCCAGCTGCTCGTCTGATTGCTTCCCTGGATGGCCAAGTCACTGCAGAAGTTTCTTGAAAGGTAATTAAGGCTCCATTATTTCAACATTCCTCCATCTTACAGACCCTTCCACTGCACAATTTTGAAATTTGCTTTTAAAAAAATAGGTAATACACATGTAGGGTTCAAAATTCAAAAAATACTAAAAAGATATGATCTAAGAGATGTGTCCTTCTCACTTGTTATGCACTCAGCCTTCCAGCTCCCCATCTCAAAGGCAACCACGGGTCCCAGTTTCCTGTGGTTCCTTCCAAACATATTCTGTGCATATCACAAGCACAAACACACACATTCTTTTTTATGCCAATGAATGTCATTTGCTTCTGTCACTTGATAAAGCAGCACATAGGGCTGGGTGCAGTGGCTCACGCCTGTAATCCCAGCACCGTGGGAGGCCAAGGCTAGTGGATCACGAGGTCAGGAGATCCAGACCAAACTGGCTAACACAGTGAAACCACGTCTCCACTAAAAATACAAAAAATTAGCCGGGTGTGGTGGCGGGCGCCTGTAGTCCCAGCTACTCAGGAGGCTGAGGCAGGAGAATGGCGTGAACCCGGGAGGCGGAGCTTGCAGTGAGCCAAGATCGCGCCACTGCACTCCAGCACCCCAGCCTGGGCTACAGAGTGAGATTCCGTCTTTAAAGAAAAAAAAAAAAAAAAAAAAAAGCAGCACATAGAAAACACTCTCAACTTTTTAACAGCTGCACAGCATTTTTTCTTTTTTTTTTTTTTAATATACTTTAAGTTCTAGGGTACATGTGCACAACGTGCAGGTTTGTTACATATGTATACATGTGCCATTGCACAGCATTTCAATGTCATGAATGTATCATAATTATTTAACTATCCCAGTCTGACAGGCAGTTTGATACCATGTTACACTGGTACAGTAAGTTACTTTTGGACATTCTTCCTTAAACCAATAGTAGGGAGAAACATACTATTCTCTAAAATAGTCCCGTGATGTTTTAGGACAAATGAAATTACTACGAACTCTGGAACCCTAAGCAAAGCTTTTGGAGCGAGCTACCTTTCCACTACCTTTTGCTAGTTCTTTCCAGCCTTCTGCTGTGACAAATAATACTAACATGACTATTCTTGCACATCTCCTACATGTGAACATAACACACAGTACAAATTCATTTTGTCAAATTGCTCTCCATGGAAGTTCTATCAATTTATACTCCCACCAGTGTTTGAGAGCTTACGTTTCTACAATCTTATGAAAAGAGAGGCCAGGTGCAGTGGCTCACGCCTATAATTGCAGCACTTTGGGAGGCCAAGGCAGGTGGATTGTTTCAGCCCAGGAGTTCGAGACCAGCCTGGGCAACATTGTGAAAACCTGTCTCTACAAAAAAATACAAAAAGGAGCTGGGCATGCTGGCTATTCAGGCTATTCAGCTATTCAGGAGCCTGAGATGGGAGGATCACTGGAGTCTAGGAGGTCGAGGTTGCAGTGAGCCGTGATCATGCCACTGCACTCCAGCCTGGGCAACAGAGCAAGACCTGGTCTCAAAAAAATAAATAAATAAATCAAAACAAAACAGAATTAACAAACTTTTCATTTTGTACATGGAAAATGGTATCTCATCATAATTTTAACTTGAATTTGTGTGTGGCTTTTAGCACTTTTTATCATATGTGCACGAGCCATATTTTCTTTGCTGTAAACTGTCTCTGAATATTTTTTACCAGGGCTTTTGTTCATTTTCATATTGATTTGTAAGAGTTCTGTATATATGAAGGGTATCCCTTATTTCGTGACTAAAATGAATTGCAAATTTTCTCTCTGGTTTTTTGGCTTACCTGTTTGCCTTCATTTATGACAGTTTTACATTCTTTGCAGAAGATTTTTACATTTTAAAGCATTATCTTGACTTATCATCCTAATAATTTTTCAATTGGAAAAATAATTTTATCAAGGAAAAAGTTCTTGCCAATGTAAAAGAATTTCCATGTTTATGCAATATTATGTTTTAATTTTAAAAAACTATTGACAGAAAATACGTATTTTCCTCAAATAGAGTATCTTTTGCAGCTTTGTTCAGCACACTTTTTAAAGGTAGAGGGGTAGAAAGACTAAGTGAAAAAATTACCAAAGAAGAGAAGTAGTTTAATGATCATAACATTTAATTCTGGCAAAAGACAAATTGAAAAATAAAAATATAAAAATATAAAATATGGCTTCAAAAAACTTACCTCAGTTTTCCATCATTTGTCATGTACTGTAAGTCAGTTTTCTAAATAGAATTACAGTCCTTTATTATAAACCCCTAATGGTACTGTAGTATTCTCTTTAAAATGCTCAGGGAAAAAAAGGTTTCTTTTACTGTCTACCTTCTCTGTATTTAAGCCATAGGTAATTTTTAAACTAAAAGCCTACAGTAGGTATAAATGTAATAGTTAACTGACCTTGCTTACTGATGTCCTTTTCATGTTCAAGATTAAAAGCCTATCCTAAAAACTGACAACAGAATCAAAAGAACACATATAATAATATTTTATTTTTTTAACAAAGGATGTTCCAAAATTAATTCTTTAAAAGAACCACATGATTCTTATCATGTTCCTATAAAAATTCCAGTAACTTCATGATTTAATATTATGGTCTATTAATAGAATAAAAGTAAAAGAGATTATGATGTAAAATGTATGTATAAATTGTTAATGAAGATACATTACAGATTCTTTATATTAGTATTTGAGAATACAAAGTTATTATTTTGTGCAGAAGATTACTGCTATATTCTAAGTTCATCGAATTTTTCGTTTTTATGAAAATGTTACACAAAAACATTTAAACAGATTTACTTAAAATTGAATTTTTGGCCAGGTGCAGTGCCTCACGCCTGTAATCCCAAAACTTTGGGAGGCTGAAGCAGGCAGATCACCTAAGGTCAGGAGTTCGAGACCAGCCTGGCCAACAGGGTGAAACCCCATCTCTACTAAAACTACAAAAATTAACCAGGCGTGGTAGCACATGCCTGTAATCCCAGCTACTTGGGAGACTGAGCCATGAGAATAACTTGAACCCGGGAGGTGGAGGTTGTAGTGAGCCAAGATTGTGCCTCTGCACTCCTGCCTGGGCAACAGAATGAGCTCTGTCTCAAAAAAAAAAAAAAAAAAAAAATCAAATTTCAAAGTGCTCTTTAAATATTAAAAGAAACTATGGCGGAACGTTTTCTTAGTCAAGAAATCCAGAACAAAACATATGGTGGTAGAACAAAGGGGGAAGGGTGAGTTACCGCAGAGAAGGAAAACGTCAAACAATGCGTATATAATTATTTCCTATTATGCGTCCATATGTAGTTATTATTTTTTATTCTTAGTTCATCACCATATTCTTTTGTTGAGGAGAAAAATATAGGGTGGTAATTTCAATGATATGAATACTACAAAACAATTCCCTCCCTCCACCTCAGGCATCTAAGATGAAACAATTTTGCATCAACCAAAACAAACATTATAAAGAAAACAAAATGAAAGCACAAACTCTCTTGTACACAAAAGCTTACCTATCTCAAATCTTTATTTTTTTTTCGAGACAGGGTCCAGGATTTCACTCTCACCCAGGCTGGAGTGCAGTGGTGCAATCATGGCTCACTGCAGCCTCAATCTCCCAGGCTCAAAGCATCTTCCCCCTTGGACCTCCTTAGTAGCTGAGACTACAGGCGTGTACCACCACGACCGGCTAATCATATAACATTTTTTTGTTGCCAGGGCTGGTCTAGACCTCCTGGGCTCAAGTGATCCTCCTGCCTTAGCCTCTCTGTGTGCTGGGATTACAGGCGTGAGCCACCGCACCCATTCTCAAATCTTATATTGCTCTCAAAAAATATTGCTTGGATAAAACTTGAAATCATAGGCTGGGCACAGTGGCTCATACCTGCAATCCCAGCACTTTGAGAGGACGAGGTGGGCAGATGGCTTGAACCCAGGAGTTCAAGACCAGCCTAGGCAACATGGCGAAAACTCTCACTACAAAAAATATAAAAATTAGCCAGACATGGTAGCATGCCTCTGCAGTCTCAGCTACTTGTGGGGCTGAGGTGCTCTCCCCCATGCTACCACATTCTAATGTTTTTCCTCATTTATTTCTACAATAATTTTGAGGCAAATTCTGGCTTATATACAGTAAAAAACATGTTCTAAGCTGTGACTCATCAGTCATCTCCCCCAAGAGGAACTTCTTTCATCTTCCCCCAGATCCTTGCCTTTCCCCAGGCAGTTGAGTGCCTTTCTTTCTCACAGATTTAACTGGTTGATGGCACCTCTATTAATGCATTTATTACATTATTTTAATTACTTCCAAATCTGCCTTCCCTTTACCACAATAAGTACAGATTGTTTACATGGATATTTCCAAGGCCAACTGCCTTTAATTCATTTTTTTCCCCGACAAAATATTATATGTTGAAATAGCGATTTTTCATTGCTTGCTTGGAATATGTCCTAGAAGTAAAAATAGTAGACCAAAGAATACGAATGTTTCTAAAGGTCTCTGATGAATGTTATCATATATACCCATTTAATTCATCTTTAAATTACTGACATGTAGGCCAACAACTATTGTTTGATATTGATACAATGATAGAGGCAGGAGGCAGAGATTCTAGGCAGACAGGCGTGGGTCCCTGGTGAAGTTCCACCCTCAAGCTGAAAAGCCTGAGACTGTGGCCTGAAGTGAGAACTTCTCTCCCTGTTTTCCAGCTCAAATGTTGCCTTTTCCTAAACTACCCATGACCCTACCCCGCCTCATCCTGTGCCTATAAAGACCCCAGACTCAACCAGCAGAGAGAAGCAGCTGAATGTTGGAGAGAAGTGACTTGACTTCAGAGGGACAGCCTGATGGTGTAACTCAGGAGAAGAATCCAGCCAGACTTCAGGGGAAGATCACCTACCCCTCCTCCGTCCCCTTTTCAGCTCCCCTCTCTTTCCACTGAGAGCCACTTTCATCAGCAATAAAATCATCCCTGCATTTACCATCCTTCAATTAGCTCGTGTGACCTCATTTTTCCTGGACACCAGACAAGAGCTCAGGAGCCAGGTGTGTGGATACAAAAGGCCGTTACACTGGCCCTTTGCCCGCACTGGTGGAGGGCAGCCGCAGGCCCACTGAGCTGTTAACACTTAAGTCACCCGTGGAGAGCAGAGCTAAAAGAGCACTGTGACATGCCTTCTGGGGCTTTGGGAGTCACAGGCACCCCTCCTGGATGCTGCTCCGGGGCCTGCAAAGAGTTCACTCCTGCTGGTGCCCAAAAGCACTTGCTCTGGCTCCTGCACCCACTCACCTGTGCACTCCCTCCTACGTGGTGTGGAATGTAACAGGTCCAAATGAGTGGAGTTTGATCCCACTGGTGCCAAAAAGCTGGCTAGTTCCAGTGCCCCTGCACTACAGTTCCCACCTCGTTCGCTCATGTGCTCCCTCCCACAAGGAGTTAAGAGCTATAGGCTGACTAAACAAGGCACCCCGTTGCAAAGGGGTCCCGCAAAGGGGTCAGGGAAATATCTTGCTTCAACACTGTTTGAAAAGTAAGATACATTCACCATAGTAATAAATATATACATAAATATTTATATAAATATTCAAAATTAAATATTCCTGATAAAAGAGAGCCAAGGTTTTGAATAACCCAGATATTTAACCATTTGAAGAAATGCCATACTGTTTTCCAAAGCAGCTGTACTCACTGCAGCCTCAATCTCCCAGGCTCAAAGCATTTGAAGGTTTCAGTTTCTCCACATCTTTGCCAACACTTGTTTTTTGTTTGTTTGTTTTTGAGACGGAGTCTCGCTCTGTCACCCAGGCTGGAATGCAGTGGCACGATCTTGGCTCACTGCAAGCACTGCAAGCTCTGTCTCCTGGGTTCACGCCATTCTCCTGCCTCAGCCTCCCAAGTAACTGGGACTATAGGTGCCTGCCACCATGCCCGGCTAATTTTGTTTTTGTATTTTTTAGTAGAGACAGGGTTTTACTGTGCTAGCCAGGATGGTCTTGATCTCCTGATCTCGTGATCCGCCCGCCTCAGCCTCCCAAAGTGCTGGGATTGTATGAGAGCCACCACACCTGGTCTGCCAACACTTGTTATTACCTGACTTTTTAAATTAGAGCTATGTAATGGATGCAAAGGACAATCTCACTCTGGTTTTGATTTGCATCTGGATCCCTCCATGCCTTATGATGCGGAACATCTGTACATGAGATTACTGGCAGTTGCATATATTCTTTGAAGAAATGTCTATTCTGATCTTTTGCCTATTTTTTGAGTGGGTTGTTTTTATTGCTAAGTTGTAAGTGTTCCTTATGTATTTGAAACATAAGTGCTTTACTGAAAATTTCATTTGCAAATATTTTTTCCCATTCTGTGGTTTGTCTTCAATTGCCTGTTAGTGTCCTTTGAAGCAAACATTTTAATCTTGATGTTGAACAATTCATCTATTTTTACCATTGCTACATGCAAGGTCAAAAAGATGTTTTGCCTCTTATATTTGGGTCTTCAATCCATTTTGGATTAATTTTTGTATACTAACTCAATGTGAGGTAGGGGTTCTACTTCATTCCTTTACATGTGAACCCAGGTGTTACGACACCATTTGCTGAAAAGATTATTCTTTCCACCATTGAATTATTTTGGCACCTTTGTCAAATATCAACTGACCATACATTTTTGGGCTTATTTCTGGATTCTCATTTCTATTCTGTTGATTTATATGTCAATCATCTTGCAAGTACTACACTGTATTTGATTACAAGGCTGTTTGTAGTAAGTTCTGAAAGATGGAAATATGAGTTATAAATTCTGGATTTTTTGTGGGTTTGTTTGGTTGGTTGGTTTTGAGACAGAGTCTCGCTCTGTATCTCAGGCTAGAGTGCAGTGGTGTGATCAAAGCTCACTGTAACCTCCGCCTCCTGGGCTCAAGCTATCCTCCAACCTCAGCCTCCCAGGTAGCTGGGACTAGACGCACATGCTACCACCATCAGCTAAAAAAACTTTTTTGGGCCGGGCGCGATGGCTCAAGCCTGTAATCCCAGCACTTTGGGAGGCCGAGACGGGCGGATCACGAGGTCAGGAGATCGAGACCATCCTGGCGAACACGGTGAAACCCCGTCTCTACTAAAAATACAAAAAACTAGCCGGGCGAGGTGGCGGGCGCCTATAGTCCCAGCTACTCGGGAGGCTGAGGCAGGAGAATGGCATAAACCCAGAAGGCGGAGCTTGCAGTGAGCTGAGATCCGGCCACTGCACTCCAGCCCGGGCGACACAGCAAGACTCCATCTCAAAAAAAAAAAAACTTTTTTGTAGAGATGGGGGTCTCACTATATTTCTCAGGCTGGTCTTGAACTCTTGGGCTCAAGTCATCCTCCTGCCTTGGCCTCCCAAAGTGCTGGGATGACAGGTCTGAGCCAACGTGACTGGAGTGTTTTTTGTTTGTTTGTTTTTCGTGTGTGTGTGTGTGTGTGTGTGTGTGTGTGTATGTGTTTAGATTACTTTGACTATTCTGGGTCTCTTAAGTTTCCATATTTTCCAAATTTTAGGATCAGCTTGTCAATTTTTGAGAAAAATACAGCTTAGACTTTGGCAGGAATTGTGTTGCATCTGTAGACTAATTTGGGAATTATATGATTTGGCTGTGTCCCCACCCAAATTGCATCTTGAATTGTAGCTCCCATAATTCCCACATGTTGTGGGAGGGACCCAGTGGGAGGAAATTGAATCACGGGGGTGGGTCTTTCCCATGTGGTTCCCGTGACAGTGAATAAGTCTCAGGAGGGCTGATGGTTTTATAAAGGGTAGTTCCCCTGCAAGAGCTCTCTCTTGCCTGCTGCGTGTAAGATGTCCCTTTGCTCTTCCTTCATCTTCTGCCATGATTGTGAGGCCTCTCCAGCCATATGGAACTGTGAGTTCATTAAAGCTCTTTCATTTATAAACTACCTGGTCTTGGATATGTCTTCATTAGCAGTGTGAGAACAGACCGATACAGGGAAGTAGTGCCATCTTAAGGTTTTCAATTCACAAATTCACAAATACAAGAAACTTTCCATTTATTTGGATTTTTCTTAATTTCTTTTCTCAATGGTTTGTTTCACAATACAAGTTCTGTACTTCTTCTGTTAAATTTGCCCACCTGGACCCACTAACATCAGTGTCGGCACACGCCACCCCAGGGCCCAAGGACAGACATACTCAGCCCACCACTGCCACCATCGGGGCCCAAAGATGGGCCCATGTGGCATCCTTGTCCCCAGAAAACCTCATTACGGCCTCCACTAATAACAGTACCCTAAGCCACCAAGGAAATCACAGATACCACTGATGCTGTTTACAGCCAAAGAAATCATACAGTGACTACACTACCACATGCACCCAGAATCAAAGCCAAACGGCCCTACCCAACCAACAACATGGATACATCTTCCGGAAAAAGTCTTCCCCTATGAAAGCAAATTCTAAAATTGGAAGAAGCAGATATTACCCTAGATGTTCAGATATCAATGTAAGAACACAGGAAACAGGAAAAAGCAAGGGAATATGATACCTCCAAGGGAATACAATAATTCTGCAGCAACGGATCCCATCCAAAAGAAATTCACAACATTCCAGAAAAATAATTAAAAATTTTGATACTAAAAATAGTGAGACACAAGAGTGATCTGAAAATCAACACAAAAAAATCAGAAAGACAATTAAGGATATAAATGAGAAATTTACCAAAAAGATAGGTATCATAAAAAAGAATCAGACACATTCTGGAATGAAGAATTCACTGGATGAAATGCAAAATGCATTCAAAAGCTTCAACAGACTAGATCAAGCAGAAGAATCTCAAAGCATGAAGAGAGGTCTTTTGAAAAAATGCAGTCGGACAAAAAAAAATTTTATGGAATTTTAAAACATAAAGAAAGCTTTCATGGTATGTGGGATACAATAAAGTAACCAAATATCAAGATTATCAGTATCCCAAAAGGCAAAGAAATAATGAAAGGACTTGAAACTCTATTTAATGAAATAATAACTGAAAATTCCCAAGTCTAGTGAGAAATACATCCAGATACAGAAGGTCCAGAAATTCTCAACCATATTCAATACAAAACAGTATCTCTTCCATGATACATTACAGTCAAGCTATCTAAAGTCAGAGTTTTAAAAACTGTAAAAGCGTCAAGTCATCTATAAAGGAAGTCCCATCAGACTAACAGCGGACATCTTAGCAGAAACCTCACACGCCAGGAGAGAATGGAATCATATTTTCAAATGGCTGAAAGAAAAAAACTGCCCCTCAATAGCACTATACCCAGTAATACTATCCTTCATTAATGAAGGAGAAATAAAGTCTTTCCCAGACAAGCAAATGCAGAATTTGACCAGTGGAATGTATTACCACTACATCCACCCTATAAGAAATGTTCAAGGGAGTCCTAAACCTGGAAGCAAAACGACAACATATACCATCATGAAAACACGTGAAAGTATAAAACATACTGGTAAGGCAAACACACAAATGAGGAACAGAAAAGACTCAAACGTTGCCACTGCAGGAAAACACCAACCACAAGGATAAACACTATAAAATAGGAGGGAACAAAGAACACATAAAACAATCAGAAAGCAATTAATGATATGACAGGAACAAAACCTTATATATCAATAATAACCCTGAATGTAAACGGATTAAATGCTCCACTTAAAAGATGGAGGCTGGCTGACTGAATAAAAACCATGACCCAACTATATGCTGTCTGCAAGAAACACACTTTACCCTTAAAGACACATATAGACCGAGTGTAAAGGGATGGAAAAAATTGTTCCATCCAAATGGAAACCAAAAACAAGCAGGAGTAGCTTTACTGTTGTCACATAAAACAGCTTTAAGTCAAAAACAGTAAAAAGACATTTTTATTGAGTGGCTGGCAAGATGGCTGAACAGGAACAGCTCTGGTCTGCAGCTCCCAGCAAGATCAACACAGAAGGTGGGTGATTTCTGCATTTCCAACTGCATTTCCAGCTCATCTTACTGGGACTGGTTAGACAATGAGTGCAGCCCATGAAGGGCGAGCTGAAGCAGGGCTGGGCATTGCCTCAGCCAGGCAGCACAAGGGGTCGGGAAACTCCCTCCCCTAGCCAAGGGAAGCCATGAGAGACTGTGCCTTGAGGGACAGTGCATTCCAGTCCAGATATTATGCTTTTCCCATGGTCTTCGCAACCCAACAGACCAGGAGATTCCCTTGGATGACTACACCACCAGGGACCTGGGTTTTAAGCACGAAACTGGGCAGCCATTTGAGCAGACACCAAGCTAGCTGCAGGAGTTTTTTTTCATACCCCAGTGGCGCCTGGAACGCCAGCAAGACAGAACCGTTCGCTCCCCTGGAAATGGGGCTGAAGCCAGGAAGCCAAGTGGTCTAGCTCAGTGGATCCCACCCCCATGGAGCCCAGCAAGCTAAGATCCACTGGCTTGAAATTCTCACTGCCAGCACAGCAGTCTGAAGTCGACCTGGGGGGAAGGGGCGTCCACCATTACTGAGGCTTGAGTAGGTGGTTTTTCCCTCAGAGTATAAACAAAGCCATGGCATCTTGGCAAAGCCACTGTCACCAGACTGCCTCTCTAGATTCCTCCTCTCTGAGCAGGGCATCTCTGAAAGAAAGGCAGCAGCCCCAGTCACAGTCAGGGGCTTATAGATAAAATTCCTATCTCCCTGGGACAGAGCACCTAGGGGAAGGGGCGGCTGTGGGTGCAGCTTCAGCAGACATAAGTGTTCCTGCCTTCTGGCTCTGAAGAGAGCAGCAGATGTCCTAGCACAGCGCTCCAGCTCTGTTAAGGGACAGACTGCCTCCTCAAGTAGGTCCCTGATCCCCGTGCCTCCTGACTGATAGACACCTCCCAGCAGGGGTCGACAGACACCTCACACAGGAGAGCTCCAGCTGGCATCTGGGACAAAGCTTTCAGAGGAAGGAACAGGCAGCAATCTTTGCTGTTCTGCAGCCTCTGCTAGTGATACCCAGGCAAAAAGGGTCTGCAGTGGACCTCCAGCAAACTCCAGCAGACCTGCAGCAGAGGGGCCTGACTGTTAAAAGGAAAAGTAACTAACAGAAAGGAACAGCATCAACATCAACAAAAAGGACGTCCACACACAAACTGCATCCGAAGATCACCAACATCAAAGACAAAAGGTAGATAAACCCACAAAGATGAGGAAAAACCAGTGCAAAAAGGCTAAAAATTCCAAAAACCAGAAGGCCTCTTCTCCTCCAAGAGATCACAACTCTTTGCCAGCAAAGGAACAAAACTGACAGAGAATGAGTTTGACAAATTGACAGAAGTAGGTTTCAGAAAGTGTGTAATAATAAACTCCTCCAAGATAAAGAAGCATGTTCTAACACAACGCAAGGAAGCTAAGAACCTTGAAAAAAGGTTAAAGGAATTGCTAACTAGAATAATCAGTTTAGAAAAGAACATAAATGACCAGATGGAACTGAAAAACACAGCAGGAGAATTTCGTGAAGCAGACACAAGTACCAATAGCCAAATCAATCAAGTGGAAGAAAGGACATCAGAGACTGAAGATCAACTTAATGAAATAAAGAGTGAAGATAAGATTAGAGAAAAAAATGAAAAGGAACAAACAAAGCTTCCAAGAAATATGGGACTATGTGAAAAGACCAAACCTATGTTTGATTGGTGTACCTGAAAGTGACAGGGAGAATGGAACCAAGTTGGAAAACAGTCTTCAGGATATTATCCAGGAGAACTTCCCCAAACTAGCAAGACAGGTCAACATTCAAATTCAGGAAATACAGAGAACACCACAAAGATACTCCTCGAGAAGAGCAACCCCAAGACACATAATCGTCAGATTCACCAAGGTTGAAATGAAGGAAAAAATGTTAAGGACAGCCAGAGAGAAAGGTCGGGTTACCCACAAAGGGAAGCCCATCAGATCTCTCTGCAGAAACTCTACAAGCCAGAAGAGAGTGGGGGCCAATATTCAAAATTCTTAAAGTATTTTCAACCCAGAATTTCATATCCAGCCAAACTAATCTTCATAAGTGAAGGAGAAATAAAATCCTTTACAGACAAGCAAATGCTAAGAGATTTTGTCACCACCAGGCCTGCCTTACAAGAGCTCCTGAAGGAAGCACTAAATATGGAAAGGAAAAACCAGTACCAGCCACTGCAAAAACATAATCAAATTGTAAAGACCATCGACACTTTGAAGCAAGTGCATCAATTAATGGGCAAAATAACCAGCTAGCATCATAATGACAGGATCAAATTCACACATAACAATATTAACTTTAAATGTAAACGGGCTAAATGCCCCAAGTAAAAGACACAGACTGGCAAATTGGATAGAGTCAAGAGCCAACGGTGTGCTGTATTCAGGAGACCCATCTCACGTGCAAAGACACACATAGACTCAAAATAAAGGGATGGAGGAATATTTACCAAGCAAATGGAAAGCAAAAAAAAAGCATGGGTTGCAATCCTAGTCTCTGATAAAACAGACTTTAAACAAACAAAGATCAAAAAAGACAAAGAATGGCATTACATAATGGTAAAGGGATTAATGCCACAAGAAGAGCTAACTATCCTAAATATATATGCACCCAATACAGAAGCACACAGATTCATAAAGAAAGTTCTTAGAGACACCCATACAATAATAGTGGGAGATTTTAACAACCCATTGTCAATATTAGACAGATCAATGAGACAGAAAATTAACAAGGATATTCAGGACTTGAACTCAGCTCTGGACCAAGCAGACCTAACAGACATGTACAGAACTCCACATGCCAAATCAACAGAATATACATTCTTCTCAGCACCACATCGCAATTATTCCAAAATTGACCACATAATTGGAAGTAAAACACTCCTTAGCAAATGCAAAAGAACGGAAATCATAACAGTCTCTCAGACCACAGTGCAATCAAATTAGAACTCAGGATTAAGAAAACCACACAACTACATGGAAACTGAATAACCTGCTCCTGAATGACTACTGGGTAATTAACAAAATTATGGCACAAATAAACAAGTTCTTTGAAACCAATGGGAACAAAGACACAATGTACCAGAATCTCTGTGATACAGCTAAAGCAGTGTTTAGAGGGAAATTTATAGCACTAAATGCCCACAGGAGAAAGCGGGAAAGATCTAAAATCGACACCCTAACATCACAATTAAAAGAACTAGAGAAGCAAGAGCAAACAAATTCAAAAGCTAGCAGAACACAAGAAATAACTAAGATCACAGCAGAACTGAAGGAGACAGAGACACAAAAAACCCTTAGGTCCTTACAAAAATTTCTACCATTGGCCCACTGTAACAATTCAATATATAGGATCATATATAATTGCTTTCTAGTTTATTAGTAGTAAACATGAAACATCAGGCAAAACTTTTCAAAAAGTGCATGCATAGTGCTCATTTTTCCATCACTAGGAAGGCCAAATTTCTAACTAATTTTCTTACACATCAGGACTACTCTGACACTCCTCTTTCAATTCATTCTTTCAGGTGAATCATACTCAACATGAATTTAGTTTTTCACCATCTTTAAGATATTAACTGTGTTAAATATTTTCATTCATCATAAACTTCTTTTCTCCTGAGCGGATGGACTACAGGTGCGCATCACTGTACCTGGCCAAAAACTATCTTGACCAGTTTTGTGTTATACTGAGCAAGAGAGAAATGGAAAACATACTGGGAATCCAGAAGAGAACCATGAAATAATTACAAATAAAAATCAGTTTATTTGGTACTTTTGGGTTTATCACCACGATAAGCTGAATAATATTTCCACTTTGTGTCTAGCAGTTTTTATACTTTTTAATTAATTCTGTCATTATTCAGACAGCTGTATTCAGAAATCAGAATAAGACCTAAAACACATAAAATACTTCACCTCTCCTACTATTAATACTTCACTTAACTTTTATTTCTACCATGCATTCATTTCCCAGAATTTTCATCCCTCATATTTTATTTTTATTTTTATTTTTTGAGAGACAGTCTTATTCTGTCACTCACGCTAGAGTGTAGCGGCACAATCTCAGTTCACTGCAACCTCCACTTCCTGTGTTCAAGTGATTCTGCTGCCTCAGCCTCCCAAGTAGTTGGGATTACAGGCGCGCACTACCACACTTGGCTAATTTTTGTATTTTTAGTAGAGATGGGGTTTCACTATGTTGGCCAGGCTAGTCTCGAACTCTTGACCTCAGGTGATCCATCCACCTCGGCATCCCAAAGTGCTGGGATTACAGGCGTGAGCCACTGCACCCAGCCACAACCCTGATTTGAATTGTTTCGTATATGTTTTACTTGTGGTAAAATACATATAAAATTTACCATCGTCACCATTTTTAAGTGTACAGTTCAGTGGTATTAAATACATTTGCATTTTCCTACTACCATCACCACCATCTACCTCCAGAAAACCTTTCATATTAAAAAGTGAAACTTTGTATTCTTTAAACAATAACTCCTCATTCCCCTTCCTCTCAGTCCCTGGCAACCACCATTCTAGTTTCTGTCTCTATCAGTCTGACTACTCCAGGTACCTCATATAAGTGGAATTGTACAGTATTTGTCCTTTTGTGCCTGGCTTATTTAACCTAGCATAATGTCCTTAAGATTCATGTGTGTTATATAGCACATGTCAGAATTTCCAACTTTCTAAGGTTAGTATATAATTCTACTTTTAAGTTTTTAAGGAACCATCATACTGTTTTTTCCAAAGTAACCACATCAGTTTATATTCCTACCAACTGTGCACAAGGGTTCCAGCTTCTCCACACCCTCACCAGTACTTATTTTCTGTTTATTTGATAGTAGCCATTCTAATGGGTGGGAGGTAGTAGGTTTGATTTGGATTTCTCTAATGATTAGTGATATTGAGCATCTTGTCATGTGCTTATTGGCCATGCGTATATCTTCTTTGGAGAAGTGTCTATGAAAGTCCTTTGCCCATTTTTAATTGTGTTTTTTGCGATTGAGTTGAAAAAATTCTTTATATATTCCAGATATTAAACTCTTATCAGGGGTGGGCATGGTGACTCACACCCATAATCCCAGCACTTCGGGAGGCTGAAGTGGGCAGATCACCTGAGGTCAGGAGTTCGAGACCAGCCTGGCCGAAACCAATATGGTGAAACACCATCTCTACTAAAAATACAAAAAAAATTAGCCGAGTGTGGTGGCATGTGCCTGTAATCCCAGCTACTCGGGAGGCTGAGGCAGAAGAATCACTTGAACTTGGGAAGCAGAGGCTACAGTGAGCCAAGATTGTGCCACTGTACTCCAGCCTGGGCGACAGAGCGAGACTCTGCCTCAAAACAACAACCACCACCACCTCTTATCAGCTATGTGACTTGTAAATATTTTCTCCCATTCTGTGGGTTGCCTTCTCACTCTGTGGATTGTCTGTACTCTGACAGAGTGGTTACTTTGGAAAAAACAGAGTAAGAAGGCAACCCACAGAATGGGAGAAAATATTTGCATCTTACTCTGTTGATTGTCAGAGTACAGACAATCAATCGTGTAAGAAGGCAACTCACAGAATGGGAGAAAATATTTCCATGAAACATTTATATAGTATTTATAATGAAAAATTTTAAAGAGGGATGAAAATTCTGGGAAGATATTCTCCTTTCATGTACAGTAGTGTTTAACTCTCACGTAGTCCAATTTACCTTTTGTTGCCTGTGCTTTTGGTGTCATGTCTAAGAAACCATTGTCAAATCCAATACCATGAAGCTTTTCCCCTATGTTTTCTTCTGGTGTTTTTTTTTTTTTTTTGAGACAGGGTCTCACTCTGTCGCCTAGAATGGAGTGCAGTGGCGCGATCTCAGCTCACTGCAACCTCTGCCTGCTGAGTTCAAGAGATTCTCCTGCTTCAGCATCCTGAGTAGCTGGGATTACAGGTGTGTGCCACACCACCAAGCCCAGCTAATGTTTGTATTTTTAGTAGAGATGGGGTTTCACCATGTTGCTCAGGCTGGTCTTGAACTCCTGAGCTCAAGTGATCCACCCGCCTTGGCCTCCCAAAGTGCTGAGATTACAGGCGTGAGCCACTGTGCCCAGCCTTCCCCTGTGTTTTCTTCTAAGAATTTTATAGTATTAGCTCTTACATTTAGGTCTTTGATCCATTTTGAGTTAGTTTTGTATATAGCGTAAGAAAAGGGCCCAAATCCATTCATGTTGAAAATGCTGTCTTTTCTCCACTGAATATTTTAGAAACTCTGGTCAAATGACATACAAGGGTTTATTTATGGGCTCTCTATCCTAGTCCATTGGTCTATATATATGTCTATATATGTGCAGTACCACACTGTTTTGAAAACTGTGGTTTTGTAATAAGTTTTGAGATGAGGAGGTATAAGGCTTTCAACTTTCTCCTTCTATTTCAGGGTTGTTTTGACTATTTGGGACCCCCTTGAAATTGCATGAATTTTAGAATAAATTTATCTATGTCTGCAACAAAATGTATTTGGGGATTTTGATAGGGATGGCATTGTATCAGTAGATCACTTCAGGTAGTACTGACATTTCCTTCTTTCATTTTTCTTTTTCCCCAGAGATGGAGTCTCGCTGTGTTGCCCAGGCTGGGCACAAACTCCTGGGCTCGAGTGAACCTACTGTCTCAGCCTCCCAAGTAGCTGACAGGTACTGATATTTTAACCATATTAAGTCTTCCAGTCCCTGACACAAGATATCCCTCCATATATTTGTGTCTTCTTTAAGTTCTTTCAGCAACCTTTTGTAGTTTTCAGTGTATAAGCCTTTCGCCTCCTTGGTTAAATATATTCCCAAGTATTTTAGTCTTTTTGATTCTATTGTAAATGAAACTGTTTTGCCTAAAATTTACATAAACGGTGCCATTAAGTACGTATATTGTTGCAACTTTCCTTTTTACCATGATTGTGGTATATACATATGTAACCAAAATTCTTAACAACACGTACAGGAGGGACACACAGCATCTTCAGGTTAGCTGCCACTGCTTGGGAGAAAGTAGAACAGGATGATGTAAAAACAGGACTTAGCTTAATCTATACATTTTTCTTTTTAAATAGGAGATCCGTAAGGAAAATGTGCAGCATTTGCTGTACCTTCCTTATTAGAAATATCTTATAATTTAAACTTGTAAAAATTAAACAGAAGAACTCTAGAAATGTGGGGCACCTAAAGCTTCACTGTGCTAAGTAGTGCCTGCACTATCTCCAGAGTCATTAACCCAGACCTAGCTTGTCACCTGTAGGCTAATTTTTTTCTTGATGTGACAGTGGGTGATCTGGGAAACTAAGTTAACAATCACAGCTCTCCCGTCTATGACCCTAAAAGCAGACAATAGTGCCATACTATTGAAATCTTTCTACCAATGAGCCTTTACTTACACCACGCTGTTCAACCTGCCTCCTTTCATAATACTGATATCAAATGAAAGTAGCTCAATTCAAATATGCCTAGGAAAAAGGGCTATGCTATCATGTGCATATGCTATTCATTGGGCTATTGATGCTCTGACAGTAGCAAAGCCAATAAATATAGGAAATCATTTCTGATACTATATACTAAAGTAGATATTTTCCAGGGAAATTTTTAATGTACTGATTTTGATGTGTTTTAAAAACAGCCCTGTTTTCCTCATAAGCTAAAAAGTGAAGCTGGAGATAATTCTACAGAAAAAAATTAAAGCTACCACATATGCAGTCAGGCCAGAGGTCTCTAGTTTTCAGCATGGAATCTAAAACAAGCATAAAGAAGCAACAGCTCTCCTGTGATCACAGCACTTTAGGAGGCTGAGGCGGGAGGATCACTTTAGCTCAGGAGTTCAAGACCAGCCTGGCCAAAATGGTGAAACCCCATCTCTACTAAAACTACAAAAATTAGTTGGGTATGGTGGCATGCGCCTGCAGTCCCAGCTACTCGGGAGGCTGAGGCAGGAGAAATCGCTTGAACCTGGGAGGCAGAGGCTGCAGTGAGCCGAGATCATGCCACTGCACTCCAGCCTGGGTGACAGAGCAAGACTCCAACTCAAAAACAAAAAAAGTAACAGCTTTAAAAAGTCATCTAGACAGTTTTCTTTATTAAGGCAAGGCACTACTTAAAAGAACATTGTATCAGAATATCAGATTACAGTAAGGCTTCAGTGGTGACTCAATACAGAACTGAAAATTATGCTAAAGTCTACATTTTTGTAAAGGTAATCTTCCCCCAGGAAAAAAAAAATGGTACATTGTAATATTGATATTCTTTACTATTCACTTCCTATAATTTGCTACTCAACCTGATCTCTGGTTAAATGTCCACTTACAACGCTGTTTTTCTGAAATGACCACGTCAATAGGTGGAATGTGGAGAGTCACACAGGATCTCATGAGACAGCTGTTTAACTCCATCATAGCTTTCATTTTAAGAGAGCTGAGTGAAGTCTCTTTCAGTATCTAACATTTTAGCAATTTTGGCTTATATAGTGAGTCACCACATTTAAAGAAAACCAAGGCGATTACCCTTAGTTCATGGACTGACATCATTGATTTGTGAGTCTGACACCATACAAGAACGTCAGTTTCCCCAGGGCAACAGCGTGGAACTGATCTGGCGCACAGTAGGCATGCAACAATAATTTGTGGAATAAATGAATTCTCATGAATCTTCGACTTGTGATATTTTCTCACTGAGATCAAGAAACTGCCACACCCCTCTCAAGCCATACCAGGTCTTATTTGTGTGAAATTATATTATTTTGATGTTCACATCCTATTCCAATATTCTGATAAAAATTCACTTGTTTCCCCAAAACAAAATGACATTTCAATGCCGCTTAGCCATTAGAAGAGAACTGTAGATAAACAGAATATTCATTATACTAACTATATATTAATAGCAACCTCCTTGAGTTCAGGCTGAAAATACGAAGGCATACGACTTAAAATAGCAACTCTTAATGGTATTTTTTGGCACACTTGAATCACAGGTTTAAATATATCACTCATACTACAGTATAAACACTGAAATCTTAGTGTAATATTGTTCACTATAGACTAGAATTCCAACTATAGCAGTTCTGTCTTGGACACTATATCCAAGGGGTTTAAGTTCTTTAAAACAAAAAGAATGTCAATTAAAGAGGTAAATTTAGCTTCAAGAGCATCTCACAACATGAGATCTAAAGATAATGTTACGTGAGGCTTCAGATTATTTGTTTTAAAAGGATGGTTACCTGCCACCACTATCATACATTTGGAATTGTAATTCAAAATGCTCTTCTCTGTAACAAAGGCGAAAGTAATACTTCTCATAGCATAAAAGAAAAATGAATCAAATATCAGAAAGTGAGTTTAGGATGTGGCTAAATCTGGAAATGTATCTCCTAATTAGCATAAGAGAACAAAAAATTTCCATTTCCATTCAGCTGCCTAAAGAAGATGAAACAAGTACATAGAGGTGCTATAAATTCAAAAGATAAGAGTCACTGAACAGGTTAAAAATGGCTTTAAATATTCATAGATAATATCAAGATTACCAAGAAAATAAAGAAAGAAAACTCACCAAGAACGTTGACCCACTGTTTGATGCTACTACAGTATGAACTTTATCATGCAATTTTATTGAGAGCTCCCAGTTGGCTATGTCTGGTTTAATAATAGGCATTCTAAAGTAGAATGAAAAGAAAAAGAGTTAATAATGATATATTATTATTTCTCAATAAACTAATTTCCCTTTTATATAAAGTGTGCAGGGTAAAACTGCCATAGAATGTATTTGAGAACATTTTAAACACCTATTCTAAGAATCATCATCTATTCTGTGAATTTGAATTGCTTAATTGTTACAGTCATTCACAAATTCGTCTGCCTGAAGCAGTATTAGTTTTTTTCAATATTTGGTTACTATTCAAAATAGTTTTTTTAAAAAAATTACAATGAAATGAATAAGTATGCCATGCCTTAAGCTTCAGAGACATAAAATGAATTACTGAGTCAGCATGATCGGGCCTAGAAAATCATTTTGTTCTTTATAGGTGATGAGACTAAAAATGTATTAAACAATGAACCTCTCTCTACATTATTCTACTTATAAGATAATATAGAATGTTTCTTCATGATGTCAATTAGAAGAATAATACCTTAGTACATTAGCTAGGATATAATTTTTTTTAATTATTATTATTTTTTTGAGACGGAATCTCACACTGTCGCCCGGGTTGGAGTGCAACGGCGCAACCTCGGCTCACTGCAATCTCCGCCTCCCAGGTTCAAGCGATTCTTCTGCCTCAGCCTTCCAAGTGGCTGCAATTACAGGCGCCCGCCACCACGCCTGGCTAATTTTTTGTATTTTTAGTAGAGATGGGGTTTCACTATTTTGGCCAGGCTGGTCTTGAACTCCTGACCTCATGATCTGCCCGCCTCAGCTTCCCAAAGTGCTGGGGTTACAGGCGTGAGCCATCATGCCCAGCCAATATAATTATAGTTTGCAAAAACAAAACAAAACAAACAAAACAAAAAAAACTATACTTATTTTATAATGTTATTACTAAAAATTCATGAAATTTAAAAAATGAATTTAAACATTACTCAGATACCCACTTATTATGTTATTATAAAATAGGACAACATCAAAATTTTGCTAAAATAAAGCACAGCCACACACACACACACACACACACACACACAAAACCCTATATGACTTATGAGTTCAACAAACACTAAGTACTTGGCTCTAAGTTTTGGGGCACCACAGAGAAATAAAACACAGTTCTCATCTTGGAAACTTACACGCTATTTCTTTTCTAGCCCTGGTTTTCTCCATCACCTAAAACTCCCAAAAAGGACTCCATATCTATGAACAATGTTAGTCTTATCATACGGGTCTTTTCCTGCATATGATCAGAATTACATGGTTCAGCAACTCTGTATCAAGCAGCCAAAGACAAAAATATTTTTAGAATATAAATGTTTCCCACGACTTTTTAAAGTAACAAAATTTAATGATTTCAGAATTAACCTAATTTAAGTATTGCATATTTATACTTGTGAAGTAATATTTACTCAGCACGAAACATCAGCGTTTTGTAGTATCTGGGTGTCAGCTTAAACCACAGTTCTGAAAAAATGTTCCAAGTTATGTTTTCATTTAAACCCACCAAATTTCAAAAGAAGTCTCTATGTGTTCAGCATTAAAAAAAGGCAGAGTCACAAAAACTATAGTTCTAATCAAATCACCTCTAGATTCAATATCTGATGATTAATATTGTTCATTTAAATACATATTTGTATTTGATCTACTACTTCTTGATCTGCATCATTCTGAAGATAAGGATATGTTTTAAATACCATAGAAGTAAAAATAAAAGTAAAAAAACGCATTAACAACAATGCACACTGTACAACACAGGCCTTGAAGATTCTTTCTGGCAGTGTGAAGAGAACTGTTTGAGGGGACAGAGCCTCACACAAGAGAATATGAATGAATGGGGGTGTGGGGGAGTTGAGGGAGACAACACACAGTGCGGAGGGGAGGAGGACAGGGAAAGAAAAGGAGGTCTGGACAGAAAGGAAGAAGGGAAGAGAGGGCTTCTGTGCTGGCATTGCCTCTTTTTTTTCTTAGCACCTTTATTCTACAGGGCATTTATTTGTTTATATGTTTGTCTCCCAGTGTCCTGGGGGTTCCTAAAATACCAAAATCATTCCTTATTTTTGTATCTCCAGCTCCTAGCACAGGATGGAGACAAAGAGATGAGGGATAAGTAGAAAAGAATGTGAGGCGTGTCTACTATGCACCAAGCATGTGCAGAAGGGGAGGCTGACTTGCCCAGGAGACAGAGCACAGGTGTGACAGGAGCAGCGTGTACCCCAAGCTCCTGGATACTCCCTGGGTGTCCCTGGACTATACCTATCATCTCGTTTAGACTTCATTTTGCTCAGTTCGAATGGGGTCAATACTTCAGTCTCACAGGGGTACTGTGATTGCAGAAACAGCCTCACATCTAGACGACCGTGCAACTTGACTTTCTTAAATCTGTGCTTTCCTCAAGAATTATGTTACTACCTCGCTCATGATCATTGAATGGTTTTCTACCCCACACCAAGTTAAATCTTTATTAACCTAACTACCATTCAATGTCCTTAAAAGTAAGAACCCACCTTTTGCATTCAATTTGATTGCTGCTTATTCTCTGATTTGTCTATCTGGTTAGGCTAGACTCTTAAGCCAAGCTACCAAGAGGTAGAGAGCAGACAGTGGTTTTTGATTTCAGGCCCTGATGACTCATAGAAGCTGGTACGAAACCCAGAGCAAACTGTCTGTCTCAGTTTCCTTGTGTATAAAAGATTATAACAACATCTGCATTGACAGGGATGTGTTGATTAAATTAGGTGTATACATGCTAGCTCTTATTATGAGTAGTTGTCCCAGTTCTCGGCCTATATTCTTACTTCCCCTATAACTGAAACCTCTTTCTATATAGAAATTTTGGATCCTCATCTCATCTCTCTGTTTCTCACACTAACAGATCCTTCAAGGAAAATATTGCCTCCCTCACCAATTGTTCGTTAATTTTAGCATAAACTCAAGAGATCTTTCTTCCATTTAATCTATGTCATATGCTGTAATAATTTTCAAACTGTAGCAGCCTGATGGAGTAGGGATTGAGAATCCCTTCTGTTATGTAACAAGTCTCTGCTTCCAGAGGCATTGGAACATTGTTAATCCTGACATCCTGTTCCAACCCAGAACCCATTTTCCCACAGAAAGGGACCTTATAGATGGTGATGACATATAGTTGCCACTCTCCAAAACCTAAGTACTATTTATTTTTCCATTGTTTTATTTTGATTCACATCTGTTTCATATATATTATAATTTGTCCCAGGAGGGACCTTATAGAAGGAGTACAGGTTTTGAGTTAAAACATCCAGGTCTAAATCTCAACCTGTTCTTCTACTAGCAATGTACCTGAGAACTTAATCTGTTTGAACCAACATTTCTACACCTGTAAAAGTGGATCAGAGCTAGGCAAGTGATAGGAAGCTACTGCTTCTTCTGCACACTTAACTCCCGCAATGGCACTTTTCTAACAATTTTTTCTTTTCCTTTTAAGAAACAGGATCTCACTCTGTCACAATGGCTGGAGTGCAGTGGCCCTATCACAGCTCACTGCAGTCTCGAACTCCTGGCCTCAAATGATCCTTCTGCGTCAGCCTCCTGAGTGGCTGGGATTACAGGTGTGTGCCACTACCCGGTCTGGCTTTTTTTTTTTTTTAAGAGATGGGGCGGGTCTCGCTATGACGCCCAGACTGGTCTTGAACTCCTGGCCTCAGGGGATCCTCCTGCTTTGTCCTCCCAAAGTACTGGGATTACAGGTGTGAGCGACAGTACCCAGCCTTTTTCTAACAATTTGTCTTAGGGTGATATGTTAACAGGATATAGGAAAAAGGCTTCAACGTGAAAGACCTCCAAATACCAAAAAAGAGTCAAAAGTGTGGAATCTCTTTGTAAGTTCACTCTTCTACAAACAAAATTTGCAAAGATTCCTTCTGGCTTGACAGAAGTTTGAAACTAGTTTTGTTTTGGTTTTAAATAAAATGGATGGGTTGGGCATATATGCCAGTTAATTGGCAGATATAAATATGCTCTGCAATAGAAATAAACTATAAATTAAAAAAAATACAAACCTGGAAGAATACACACTCTATTTCTGCAAAATCACTGAAAACACATTTATAATACTTATTTGAAACATTCTTATTAATTTAACCAGCACAGATTTATGATAGTAACAATTACCTATAATTATATTTTAAATGTTTAGAAAAGAATTATACAGATCCATTAAATTCAAAATAGTCTCAAAGATTTTCATGAACAACTCTCTGACAATAGGGAAAAGGTCTTAGAACTTCATTCAGCTCCCCATAGTAATGATACAGTTTCCTTTAACGAAGTATATTTCTAGTGAAAGATGCTGTCATCTGACCAAAAATTTAATCTGTGCAACTTAATCACCTGCAAAGCTGATACCAATTATTTCTTCAAAAAACAAACAAAAACCAAAAACCCCAGTAAAAAAGAATTCACATAAACAGTGACTCACTAAGCAAATAAAATAATAGCTCTAACCCAGGTCTGTCCAGTTTATCATCAGCCAGCCAGGATGAATATGCTCAACAAAACTAAATTTTTTATATTTGATGGTGAAAAACTGTCAGCTGATTGTCACTATTAATACTAATACATTAACTTACTGGAATATTTTACTCAAAAGGGAGGTTTTGAGTAAATACTTTGCTATTACATGTCATTTTCTAAAAGAAGACTGTATAAACATAAAAACTCTCAGCATCTTCAGTTAGAAAGGATTATAAGCATTTTAAACCATAATTATCAGACACTCAAAAAAGCTGGGTTTTGATTGTGCCATCACCTTTTTAGAAGTAAAATACTGAGTTAAAATAATGCTAATGGTCAAGGAATCATTAAGAAATGCTTCATCATAACTTTCACAGTGGGTGGGCTGTAAAATGATCGAGAATAATATGCTGCATTCCATGGCCACTGAGGTCAGTTTCTGCATACAAATCTTTGCAGGAAGAAAAAGGCCTTCAGAAAGTGGGCCATTCATCTGAACCAAGTTCAGAGAATTTCCAGCACAGTGAAAAGATATGTTATGCAAGCACATAGATGTATTCAGTGGGGGTAGACAGAACCAGCTACATGGAGACTACAAAGGAGCCCTCCCATGGCTCATGAATAAGTCGAGGAAATGATCAGAAAAAAAAAAAGAGAGAGAGATGTTTAGACAGATGGCCCACTTAAAATGCCTGAGACAGGGCATAAGCAATTTTAATGAAACTTTAGATCTAGTATATGAATTGTTTCTTATTTCCCCAGGGTTGGGGAAGGGGAGGAACAACTCCCAGGGAAGATAAAAATTCAGCAATTCACTGGAAAACTCACTTTTAGCATGTTGAGACGGAGGAAGAGTTAAGTACAAGTTTTAGTAGTTTTTTACTAGTGCAATAAATTTTAAAAAAAAATTCTTCACAGAGCCATCAGTTATTAAAATGAATATAAAAAGCATGGAATGAACAGATTAAAGGAATTTTAAACAGAAGTCTACTGCCAAACCAAACAAAAATCTAAGCCTTATTATGTGAGAACTTACAACACTCCAACATTAAAGTTCATCACTGCAGAAGAAAGATAAAAGCAGCATTTTCAGAGAACCTCTTCAAAGCTAGGAACTGGCATAGAGGAGGATTAGAATTCTGCCTACATGCAATTGAAAATGTATATGTTCAAATATATGAGACTGTGTGGAAGAGTCTGTATCATATAATCATGCTGAGAAATAGGGAACACCCCCAAGTTTGGTGTTATTAGCATTACAAATAATTACACAAATGACATCTGAATCTAGGATAGAATACGTAATGTTACTCACAATCTCAGATATTTAAATAGTATGCATACCCCCTTTCCTTCTTCCACCAATAAGGGCTTAAGGTTCTCAATTTAGACACTGGGCATGCTCAGCCAGGAAAGGCACTGTGGCACAGCTGTCACCCCAGCAAACCCCATGTCTCACTGACCAAGTGCAGACCTGCAAAAGCTGTGTGACCTCCATCCACAACTCACTTAGCCTTCTTGTGCCTCAGTTTCCTTATCAGCAAGACAAAGATAATAAGAATGCCTAACCCATATGCTGCTCACATGAGATAAAAGGTATAAAATGCTTAGAGTAGTATTTGGCACATAAATGCTGAATTAGTTATTATTGTTATCATAATTTGGTGCAGAAATATCTGAAATCCCTCTTTTGTTTCAGCAACTGTTACTTTTTTAAAATTTTACTCTTACAAAACTAACATACAGTCAAATTCCAAGATCTTAAGTTCCATCATTCACCCTTCCAGGCACTTGGCTCTGCCTGTCACTAACAATCAACCAGAGATTATGCTTGCCTGTTCTGAGCGTCACATGAACAGACTCAAAGAAAAACTGTAGTTTTTTTTGACCAATATAGTGTTTCTGAGGTGCATCCATGTTGTTGAATAGTTCATCCTTTTTTTCTTGCTGGGAAGTATTTTATTGCACCAACACACCAAAATGAGTTCATCCTTCTGTGGATGGCTCTTTGGTGGTTTCCAGTTCGGGGCTGTTACAAACAAAGCCACTGTAGATATTCTTTGTACATGGTTGTTTTTTCCCCCCTTAAAGAGGTATGTCTTCATTTCTTGTGGGGTAAAAAATCTAGGGAGTAGAAGTCGTAAGCTAAATGTAGGTTTAATTTTATATGAGTTGCTAAACTGTTTTCCAAAAGACTGCAACATTTCTGTGTTCCCATAGCAATGAGTTACTCTACATCCTTGCCACCATTTGGCATTGTCAGTCTTTCTAATTCTAGCCAGGCTAGAGACTGGGAAACTGCATCCTATCATAGTTTAATGTATATTTCCCCCACGACTAGTAATGCTGAGGACCTCATGGTGCTCAGTGGCCATTTATATTCAAGTTTTTGCCCATTTTTACTAGGTCATTGGCCTTATTTTTATTAATTTGTGAAAGTTCTTTATTTTGGATACAAGGCCTTTGTCAGGTTTAAGTATTCTCCTCCTCTGTGGTTTGCTTATGAATTTTCTTAACAATGTCTTTCCTTCAGCAGATTTTTTAAAAAATTATGACATTATTTTTTAAAGAAGTTTTAGGTTGACAAAAACTCAACAAAATTTCAATTTCCCCACACACCCTCCCCCACATGAATTCCTCTATTATGAACATCTTGCATTTGTGTGGTGTATTTGTTACAATTGATAAGCCAATATCAATACGTCACTGTTAACTACAGTCCATACATTAAGGTTCACTCTGTGTGACACATTCTGTGGGTTTTGACAAATATATAATGAAATGTGCCCAGAATGACAGTATCATACAGAGTAGTCTCACTGCCTACAAGTCCCCTGTTCCACCTATTTATTCCCCGCTCCCTCCCCTGAATGCTCAGCAATCACTGATCTCACAATCTTCACAGGTTTGCCTTTTCCGGAGTGTCCCTTAGCGCTGGAATCATACGGAATGCTGCCTTTTCAGAGGAGCTTTTTCCCACAGGTTTGCCTTTTCCGGAGTGTCCCTTAGCGCTGGAATCATACAGAATGCTGCCTTTTCAGAGGAGCTTTTTCCCCGTACCAATATGTATTTGTTTCCACTCTGTCTTTTCATGCCTTAGTAGCTCATTTCTTTTTATTGCTAACTAATATTCCACTGTATGGATGTACCAGTTTATCCACTCACCTACTGAAGGACATCGCTTCTCAGTTTTGGCAATTATGAATAAAGCTGCTATAAACATTCACGCACAGGTTTTAGTGTGTGCCTATGTTTCCAACTCATTTTGGTAAATACCAAGGAGCACCACTCCTTGATTATATAGTAAGATTGTGCTGTGTAAGAAACTGCCAAACTGTCTTCTAAAGCGGCTTACCATTTTGCACTCCCACCAGCAATGCATGAGAGCTCCTGTTGCTCCACATCCTCAGCAGCACGTGGTGTTCAGTGTGCTGGATTTTAGACGTTCTAATAGGTATGTAGTGGTATCTTTTTGCAGTTTTAATGGAAGTTTTTAATATTAACAAAATCTAACTCATTAATTTTTCCTTTTATGTTTAGTGCTTTGTGTCCTTGCTAAGAAGTTTTTTACCTATATACAAAGGTTCAGAAGATATACTCACATGGTTTAGAAGTTTTACATGTAGATCTATCCATGATGCATCTCTAACTTTCCTGTGTGGTAGGAGACAGGTGTGAGGTCATTTCAGGAAAATTTGTAGACCAAGTACTGCAACTTTGCTCCTCTCAGCTATTCTAGGTCTGACATGGTTTGGCTGTGTCCCCACCTAAATCTCATCTTGAATTCCCATGTGTTGTGGGAGGGACACCGTGGGAGGTGACTGAGTTATGGGGGCAGGTCTTCCCTGCCCTGTTCTCATGATAGTGAAGTAGTCTCACGAGATCTGATGATTTAAAAAAAAAAAAAAAACCGGGGTTTCCCTGCACAAAACTCTTTTTGCCTGTTGCCATCCACATAAGACGTGACTTGCCCCTCCTCGTTTTCCACCATGATTCTGAGGCCTCCTCAGCCATGTGGAACTGTAAGTTCAATTAAACTTCTTTCTTTTGTAAATTGTCCAGTCTCAGGCATGTCTTTATTAGCAGGGTGAAAATGGACTAATACAAGGTTCCTTTGCATTTCCATAGAAACTTCAAAACCAATGTGCCAACTTCTTCCACATCCTCCCTGAGATACAATCTCAATAGAATTACGATTGGGACTGCATTGAATCTATATTACTGTAGAGACAAGTGACATCTTAACATTTTCTCTTCCAGTCCATGAGCAGGACATGACTCTTACTTCTTTTGATTTTTTTTTTTTTTTTTTTTTTTTTTTTTTTGTGAGATGGAGTCTCGCTCTGTCGCTCGCGCTGGAGTGCAGCAGCCGGATCTCAGCTCACTGCAAGCTCCGCCTCCCGGGTTTACGCCATTCTCCTGCCTCAGCCTCCAGAGTAGCTGGGACTACAGGCGCCGCCACCTCGCCCGGCTAGTTTTTTGTATTTTTTAGTAGAGACGGGGTTTCACCGTGTTAGCCAGGATGGTCTCGATCTCCTGACCTGGTGATCCGCCCGTCTCGGCCTCCCAAAGTGCTGGGATTACAGGCTTGAGCCACCGCGCCCGGCTTCTTTTGATTTTTAATTTATCTCGTAAAGTGTGGTAGTCATGAATCTCTTTTGTTAACTTTATGCCTATTTTTGTCTTAGTTTTATTCATTGTATGGCAGATTCCTTAGAGTTTCTTTCCACACAAGTAAGGTGTGGAAAGCCTCCTTTGCAATCATTAGGCTCTGTTATTTCTTGCATGCCTTGCTACTCTAACTAGTGAGGTTGTTTGCTTTGCCTGAGTATTTTTCTGCTGTTAAGTGAAACTTTAATTTTCATTTTCTCATTGTTGCTACTTTATTCAAATACAACTTGTATTTGATTGCCTTTTTATCCTGTGATCTTGCTAAATTTGTTAGTTCCAGCAACAGTTTTATAGATTCCTATAAGGCTTTCTATGCAAACAATTATGTCCTCTGTAAATAGAACATTTACATTATTTCTTCCTTTCTGATTTCTATGCCTTTTATTCTTTTTTTTCCAACTGCACTGGCTAGGATCTCCAGGATAATACTGAATAAACATGATAATAACAGACAACTTTGTCTTGTTCCCAATCTTAAGAAGACAACATTAAGTATTTTTTCTGAAATTTCTTCACTCTCTAGCATTTCCTTTTGTGCTTCCTAATACATGCTTCCTGATAACTGACAGTGCCCACAAGTCACCAAGGCTGTCTTCCTTTTTTTTTTAAACAGCTTTTTTTTTTTTTTTTTTTTTGGGGGGGGGAGTCTTGCTCTGTTGCCCAGGCTGGAGTGCAGTGGCACGATCTCGGCTCACTGAAACCTCCTCCAGCTCCCAGGTTCAAGTGATTCTCCTGCCTCAGCCTCCCTAGTAGCTGGGAATACAGGCGTATACCACCACACCTGGCAAATTTTTTTGTATTTTTAGTAGAGACAGGGTTTCACCATGTTGTCCAGGCTGGTCTCGAACTCCTGACCTCAGGTGATCTGCCCACCTCGGCTAAACAGCTTTATTGAGGTGTATTTGACATTTAAAAAACTGCATGTTTAATGCACACAAGTTGATTGGTTTGAACATACGCATACAGTCATTACACTACCACCACAATCAAGGTAATACACATATTTTACCTCCAAAAGTTTCCTTTGTCCTTTTGTGTCTCTTCAATTTTTTAAAACATATTTTTCCTTCTCTTTTTTCAGATTGCATAATCTCTCTTATTCTATCTTCAGGGTTACCTATTCCTTCTTCTGCCATCACCAGTATGCTTTTCAGCCTATCCAGCAAATTATCTATTGCAGATACAGGACATTTTAGATCTTGAATTTCCACTTAGTAATGTGTTTTAATTTCAATTTCTATGCTGATATTCCCTATTTTTCCCTCATTTTCATCTTTAATACTTGAAAATGATTTTAATAGCTACTTTAAAGCTTTTACCCATGAAACAAACATTTTTGTAATCTCACGGTTGATTTCTGTTGACTGCTTTTCCTCTCAATTACAGTTGTCTTTATTTTTAAACTGCAAGCCAAGTAAATGTTTATTGTAAACTGTATTGTGGGGATGTTGTTGGACTTCACTCATCATGTTATCTCCCTCTGAAAAGTACGGATTGTTATTACAGCAGGCAGTTAAATTACTCGTTACTAGTCCTGAAGTTGTGGAGGCTCACTTTTATGTTGTGCTAGGAACTATTTGGTTTTGCTCTCGATAAATAAAAAGTCCCAACTATTTATTCTTTTCTCCCAAGGCATGATCCTTCCAGGGTTTTAATGGAAAGCTCAAGGTGTTTACAAGTATCTCGAATTGATGAGATTCAGATTCCAACATTATCATAACCATGGTAGGCAACTGGAATTTTAGCTCAGTTCACTCAGCATTCCAGCAGGTCTGGGATCTTCTGGGATCCCTGGGGTCTTCGTTACGCACATTTCTAGGGTCAGCCAACAATTTGAGAGAACCTGAATTCACATATGGAAGTCTTCACTCTGTTGCTCCCTTTTTGCCATGATATCCCTGCTTAATTTCCAGCAGTTCTGACAACATTGAACATCACTCTCTGAGACCTAAAACCAATAACTGAGTTCCAGCCATGCCTTAATGCATGCAATAGTGACTGCTTTCAGAGGAAAGGCCACATACATGTGCATCTCACTGGTGTAGTTTTCTTCTTTTAGGGGTCATATTCGGTTGTACATCAACAGGCTTCAAATAGCTGTGTTTTATATTTTGTCCAAAGTTTATAATTATTTATCTGGAAAGGAATTCATTGAAAATACACCACACTGCCATTGTAGGAACTGAAACTTTTCTGTGTTGTTTTAACTTTATGTCACTTGCATTTCAAGGCGAAGAGGAAAGAAAGGACGGAAGAATGGGGGTTCACATACATTTACTACTTCCACCTTCCAGGTGGTAGCCCAGGAACACTTGACATTGCTACCCCCAAAAGCTACCCTTGAACTAAATTGAGAGCAGACACAGAAACATATTTTACAATTTGAAAAGAAATACTCTTAAAGACTCCATCAAATTAGAAGGAAGAAATGCCTCATTTACTTCCTAAAATTTGAACTTCTATTATACCATTAGGAAAACAAATTCTTAAATATAAAATGCATAAGAGATGATAAACATTTTAAACAGTTTGAGATGAAATTCACATATCATACATTTAACCCATCTGAAGTGAACAAGTTAATGGTTTTTAGTATATTCACAGAGTTATGCAACCATCCCCACAAGCAAATTTAAAACGTTTTCATTGCCTCATAAGGGAAACAGTAGATACGACAGCAGTTACTCTACATTCCCCTCCACAGCCCTAAGCAACTGTTATGTACGTTCAGTTTCTATAGCTTTGCTTCTTCTGGGAAAATTTGTGATCTACTTTGACTGAATTATTTCATTTAGCATTTTTGCAAAATTCATCCATGTTGTAGAAAATATCAATACCTCATTTATTTTTATTGCTGAAAAATATTCCATTCTATGAACATACCACATTTTATTTACTATTAAACACTAATTCATCATTTGAAGGACATTAGGGTTGTTTCCACTGGCTATAATGACAAATGCCACTATAAACATTTGTGTACAACATTTCTGTGGACACAAGGTTTCATTTCCCTTGGGTATATACCAAGAAGTGGAATAGCTAGGTCATGTGGTAATCTAATATTTTAAGAATCTGTCAAATTATTTCCAAATTCATATCACTGTAGTCACAAATTCCCATGAGGAACATGTAACGGTTCCCATTTTTCCACATCTTCACCAACTATTTATTGTGTGTTTGATTGCAGCCATCCTTGTGGGTGTGAAGTGGTATTTCATTGTGGTTATGACTTACATTTTCCTATCAACTAATGACACAGAGCACCTTTTATGGGCTTATTGGCCATTTCTATATTTTTTTGAAAATTTTTTTATTCATGTCCTTTGCCCATCTTTTAATTGGATCATTTGTTCTATTATTAAGTTGTAAGAATTCCCTATACTAGACAAAGGACACTATTAAATATATATGATTTGCAAATATTGTCTCCCATTTTGAGGGATGTCTTTTCACTTTCTTCATCATGTCCTTTAAAGCACAAGTTTTAAATTCTGAAGTCCAATTTATCTAATTTTTCTTTTGTTGCCTGTACTTTTGACATCTTATGTAAGAAATCATTACCTGACCAAATGGAACAAAGATTAACTCCTATGTTTTCCTCTAAGAATTTTGTTGTATGAGCTCTTACATTTAGGTCTATGATTCTTAAAGTTCATTTTTATGTATGGTGTGAGGAAGGAGAACAACTTCATTCTTTTACATGTGCATATCCAATTGCCCAAGCAGAATTTACTGAAAAGATTAATCTTAACTCATTGAATTTTCTTCCTACCCTTATTGAACTCAAATGACTGTAAGTATAACAATTTATTTCTGGAGTCTCGATTCTATTCCATTGATCAACATGTCTATCCTTATACCAGTACCACTTTGTCTTGATTATTGTAGCTCTGTAGTGTTTTGAAATCGGGAAGTAGGAGCCTCTGAACTTTATTCCTCTTTTACAATGCAAAGGCATTTTCATATGAATTTTGGAATCAGATGTCTATTTTTCCAAAAACAATGCAGCTGGGATTTTAGTAAGGATTGTGCTGAATCTGTAGATCAGTTTGGTGATCAATATTAGGTCTTCTGATTCAAAACATAGGGTGTGATTCATTTAGGTCATCTTTATTTGAACAACATTTTATAGTTTTCAGTGTTCAAGTATTGCATTTCTTTTTTAAAAATTTATATTTAAGTATTGTATACTTTTTGGTGCTATATAGAGTTGTTTTGTTCATTTAATTTTTGGCTTGTACAACGCCACTGTATAAAAACAAAAATTGATATTTGCATATCATTCTTGTATCCTATATCCTTCCAGGACTCATTAGTTCTAAGAGATTTGTTTGTGAATTCCTCAAGATTTTCTACATATAAGATCATGTCATCTGCAAAAAGAGATAAGTTGACTTCTCTCCAATCTAGATGCCCTTATTTTCAGGTGTGGGTTTATTATAGATGCTCCTCATCAGTCTGAGGAAGTTGCCTTCTATTCCGAGTAGGCTGAGTGTTTTTCATAATGAAAAGCTGTTGGATTTTGTCAGATTTTTCTCTTTTTTTGCATTTGAGATAATCCTGTGGTTTTTGTCTCTTATTCTATTAATATGATGTATCACATTGATTGACTTTTGTATGTTAAACCAATCTTGCATCCCCTATGAGAAACCTCATTTGGTTACGATGTATATCACTGTATATGTTCTTGGATTCAGTTTGCCACTATTTGGTTGGGTATTTTTGCATTAATACTTATGAAGGATATCCGCCTTTAGTTTTCGTCTTGCAATGACGTTATCTGGTTTTGGAATCATGATAATATTGGTCTTGTAAATTGGGATTTTGGAAGAGTTTGTGAGGATTAGTATTAAGTAATTTTCCTTTAACTGTTTTAACCAGTGAAGTCACCTGGTCCTGAGTTCTTTCTAAGAAGTTTTGCAATGATTAGTTAAATCTCTTTACTTATGATAAGTCTATTCGGATTTCCTACTTTCTCTTGAGAAAGTGCTGGCAGTCAGTATCTTTCTATGAATTTCTCCATTTTATCTAAATTATCTTGTTTATTGGCAAACAATTGTTCATAGTATTCCCTTATGATCATTTGAATTTCTGTAAGGTCAGTAGGCATACCCCCTATTATTCCTGATTTTACAATTTGACTTTTCTTTTTCTTTTGGTCAGCCTATCTGTAGGTTTGTCATGTCTGTGATCTTTCCAACAAACACATTTTGCTTTTATTGATTTCCTCTATTGTTTTCTAGTATCTATTTCATTTATTTCTACTCCAGGTTTCAGTATTTTATTCCCTCTGCTTTTGTTTGCTCTATTTTTCCATGTTTCCTAAAATGGAAAATAAGGTAATTGATCCTTTCTTTCCTTCTCTCCCTTCCTCCCTCCCTCCCTTCCTTCCTTTCCTTCTTTCCTTCCTTCCTTCTTTCCTTCTTTCCATCCTTCCTTCCCTCCCTCCCTCCCTCCTCCCCCTGCTCACGCTCGCTCCCTCTCTTTCTTTCTTTGTTGAGACAAGGTCTTACTCTGTCAGCCAGGCTGGAGTGCAGTGGCATGATCTCGGCTCACTGCTACAGCCCTGACTTCCTGGGCTCAACCAATCCTCCCCTCAGCCTTCTGAGTAGCCGGGATTACAGGTGTGTGCCACCACACCCAGCGATATTATTATTATTATTATTATTATTATTATGTGTAGAGACGGGGTCTCAAACTTCTGGGCTAAAGTGATCCTCCAGTCTCAATCTCCTAAAGAATTGGGATTACAGGCATGAGCCACCAAACCCACACCCAGCTTTATTTCTTCTTTCATTTCGAGATAGGGTCTCACTCTGCCACCCAGGCTGGAGTACAACAGTATGATCTTGGCTCACTGCAACTTCTGCCTCCCGGGTTCAAGCAATCCCCCAACCTCAGCCTCCCAAGTAGCAGGGACTACAGGCACGTGCCACCATACTCAGCAAATTCTTGTATTTTTTGTAGAGATGGGGTTTCACCATGTTGCCTAGGCTGGTCTCGAACTAGTGGGCTCAAACAATCTGCTCGCCTCAGCCTCCCAAAGAGCTAGGATTACAAATGTGAGCCACTGTGCCTGGCCTCTTCTTTTTTTAATACATGTGCTTACAGCTCTCAATTTCCCTCTAAGCACTGCTTTATGTGCGGCCCACACGTTTTTAGATGTGTTGTTTATATTAACCACAAAATATTTTCTAGTTTCCTCTGTAAATTTTTAAATCTATTGGTTATTTGGTAGTACACTGCTTAATTCCACATATGTATGAACTTCTCACATTTTCCTTGTTGTTTTCTAATTTCATTTAATTTGTCAGAAAACATACTTTGTATGATTTCAATTCTAGTAAATTTATTGAGGCCTGTTTTATGGCCTAGTAAATGGTATGCTATGGTATGGTAAATATGGTTTAGCCTGGAGAATGTTACACAGGCACTTGAGACAGGTATATTCTGCTGTCATTGGAGAGATTATTCTAGAGATTTCTGTTAGGTCTATTTGGTCTATAGGGCGGTCCAACACTTTTACTTCCTTGCTGATATTCTGTCTAGTTGTTCTATCCATTTTTCAAAGTGACGTATTGTGGAATTGTCTATTTCTCTCTTTGTGTCAGTTTTGCTTCACATTTTTGGGAACTATGTTATTAGGTAGGTATATGTATATACTTGTTATGGCTTTCTGATGGACTGACCCTTTTATCATTATAAAATATCCCTGTCTCTAGCAATAATTTTGTCTTGAACAATATTTTGTCTTGGCAGCTCATGCCTATAATCCCAGCTACTTGGAAGGCTGAGGCGGAAGGATCACTTGAGTCCAGCCATTTGAGGTCAGGAGTTCAAGACCAGCCTGGGCAATAAAGGAAAAACCTACCTCTAAAAATACTTTTTAAAATTAGCTGGGCGTGGTGGGGTACACCTGTAGTCCTAGTCACTTGGGAGGCTAAGGCAGAAGAATCACATGAGCTCAGGAAATAGAAGCAGCAATGAGCTATAATCACACCACTGCATTCTAGCTTGAGTGACAGAGCAAGACCTTGTCTCTTGAAGAAAAAAAAAAATACAAAAAAGTCTGGGTGTGTTGGCTCATGCCTAAAATCCCAGGACTTCAGGAGGCTGAGGTGGGAGGATTACTTGAGCCCAGGAGTTCAAAACTAGCCCGGGTAACATAGCAAGACCTCATCTCTATTAAAAAAAAAAAAAATTGCCAAATGTTAGGGCATGCCCTGTAGTCCCAGCTACTCAGGAGGCTGAGGCAGGAGAATCACCTGAGCCCAGGAGTTTGAGCTTGCAGTGACCTATGATGCCACTGCACTCCAGCCTGGGTGACAGAGCAAGACTCTATCTCAAAAAATAAAAAGAAGGCTATTTTGTCTGATATCAGCATTATTGATAATAAAATGGTGATAATAATATTACAAATACAATGTCTGTCTGATACTTTTTTCTATCCTTTTACAACTGACCTATTTATGCCTTTGACTCTAAAGTGTGTCTCCTGTAAAGCATATGGTTTGATCATATTTTTAAATCTATTCTGTCAGTATCTGCTCTTGACAAGCTTAAGCCATTTGCATTTAATATAATCAATTATCCGTCAGGTAGGATTTACATCTACCATTTTGCTTTTCACTTTCTATATGTCATATCTTTTTTCTCCCTCTATTCCTTTATTATTGCCTTATTTTAAATCAACGTTTTCTATTGTCTCATTTTAATTCCCTTGATTTTTCTTTTACTAATATTACCACTTTTTAAAGTTATTTTTCTTAGTGGTTACCCTGGGCATTACAATTATCACCTTACCTTTAAACAATATCATTTGGGTTGATGCTAACTTAATTGGAATAGTATATAGAAAATGACATCCAACATAGCTTCATTTGCTCTACCCTCCTTTGTCTTCTAATTGTCATACAAATTACCCTGTGTACATGGTGTGCCCAACACCACAATAATTTACAATTATTACATTACGCAGTCACCTTTTAAATCAGAAAAGGAAAAAAAACTTACAAAGTAAATAACACATTTATTTTATGTTTACCAATGTAGTTCTCTTAACCAGTGCTGTTTTTTTTTTTTTTTTTTTTTTTTTTTTTTGGTGGAGACAGAGTCTTGCTCTATCACCCAAGTTGGAGTGCAGTGGCATGATCTCGGCTCACTGCAACCTCTACCTCCTGGGTTTAAGCGATTCTCATGCCTCAGCCTCCCAAGTAGCTGGGATTACAGGCATGTACCACCATGCCTGGCTAATTTTTTTGTGTGTTTGTTTTTTTAGTAGAGATGAGGTTTCACCATGTTTGCCAGGCTGGTCTCTAACTCCTTACCTCAGGTGATCCACCCACCTTGGCATCCCAAAGGGCTGGGATAACAGGCGTGAGCCACCATGCCCAGCCTACCAGTGCTCTTAATAACTTCATGTGTATTTAAGTTACTGTTCAGTATCCTTTCATTCCAGTCTTAAGAACTTCCTTTTGTATTTATTGTAGTGCAGGTCTTACAAATTCTCTCAGGTTTTGTTTACCTGGGAATGTTATCATGTCATTTGAAAGGGCAGTTTTGTTACCCATAAGATTTTTGGTTGTCATTTTTCCCTGAGCACTTCATGTATAAAATCCCTTTCTCTTCTAGCTTTCATGGTATCTGATGAAAAGTGAGCTCCTAGTCTTGTGGAGGATCCTTTTACGTGATGAATCATTTTACTCTTGCCGTTTCCAAGATTCTTTTTGGTTTTTGACAGTTTGACTATTATATGTGTAGGTGTGGATCTCTTTGAGTTTATTCTACTTGGAGTTTATGAAGCTTCTTGAATGAGCAGGAAATTTAAGGCATTTCTGACCATGATTTCTTTAGATATTGTTTTTGTTTCTTTCTCCTTTTCTTCTGGGACTCCCAGTACATGTATGTTAGTACACTGATTGTGCACCATAAATCTCTGAGGCTCTTGGGGTTTGTTGTTGTTGTTGTTTTTCCATTTTTCTTTCTGTTATTCACACTGGATGATCTTAATCGACTTATCTTCAAATCTGCAGATTGTTTCTTCTGCTAGCTCAAATCTACTGTTGAGTCCATCTAATGTACTTTTTCACTTTAGGTATTGTACTTCTCATCTCAAAAATTTTTATTTGCTATTTTATCATTTCTCTCTATTGATATTGGGTTTAGTGAAACATCATTGCCATACTGTCCTTTATTTCTTCATTCCTCATTTCCTTTAGTTCTTGAATGTATTTACAACAGGTTTTTTAAGGTTGCTGTGTGGTAAGTCCAAAATTTAGGCTCTCTCCTGGACATTTCTATTGGCTTATTTTTATCCTGTGAATGAGCCACACTTTCATGTTCCATTACACGTCTTATAACTCTTTGTTGAAAACTGACATCTTAGATAAAATTATGTGGAAAATCTGGAAATGACATTCCTTCCCCTTCCTCAGGACAACAATCTGGACTTTTCCCCTTTGATATTCTTCAGAATAGTTAACTATCTGCTCCATGTCTATCTATCCCATTTGATGTTACAGTTCCTAAAGGTCAAAGACTGTTTCATTATTATTGTAAGCACATGGTTTTATTATTATTATTATTATTATTATTATTATTATTATTTTGAGACAGAGTCTTGATCTGTCACTCAGGCTGGAGTGCAGTGGCACGATCTCAGCTCACAGCAAGCTCCGCCTCCTGGGTTCATGCCATTCTCCTGCCTCAGCTTCCCGATTAGCTAGGACTACAGGCACCCACCACCATGTCTGTCTAATTTTTTTGTATTTTTAGTAGAGACGGGGTTTCACCATGTTAGCTAGGATGGTCTCGATCTCTTGACCTCGTGACCCGCCCGCCTCGGCCTCCCAAAGTGCTGGGATTACAGGTGTGAGCCACCACGCCCAGCCAGCACATGCATCTTATCACATGGAGCACTATTTATTATTTTTGGAATGATCTGATAACTTTAACTCTGAAGGTAAAAGCTTATCATCATTAAAATATATATCGAGAAACTTACTGAAAGAAGGTGATGTTTGTGGATGATCAGAACACTGGTCATCTAGACTAATGTTATCTACATTCAGGGCCACTAGTTGCATATGAATACTCAACACTTCTGAATAGTCTGATACACTGTAAGAAACCAGAATTTCCAAAGAAAACAAAAATCAAGAATAAGATAATAAACACACATTTATTGTAAAAAAGAACTTATTAAAAGATGGTTTAAAAGAAAAGAACAGGTAGCTTAAATCAGTGTTTACCCTGTAGATTAATGTGAAAGCTTTGTTGATTGTATAATGGAATATAAGAACATTGAAACAGCTAGTATACTGACAATACCCTTGAAAACAACAATGCTTTCAAACAACATGGTTTGCTAGTCTGTGCTCTACCTTGTCTTACACATTTCTTAGTATTTTCCAAATATCACAGGATTTATTCACAGAACAAATTTCATTGAACGTATTATTGGGGATAAGGCTGAAAAGATGACTAGGTAGCTCCATAAAGGGAAACTGAGGTCTATCCAATTCAAGCCAAATAATCACTATCTAAACATATGCATTTTTATCTTCAATAATCTATTATTATTAAATTATTTATTTTAAGGAAAAGGTGGTTCTAAAGTAAACTGATGAAGAGATGTTAAAGCACATAATGCCCACACTGGTCTCCTAGAAAAGATGCCTAATCTCCCTCTAGTACATCTCATTACTTCACCCATTGCCACATGCATAAATCATTATGGTCTTCATATATACAAATATAGAAAAAAGCATTATACTGAAAAATCAAGTAACCAAATCTTCATATATACGAACAGAGAAAAAAGCATTATACTGAAAAATCAAGTAATGGGTTCAAAAGATATATTTTCCCATTTGCACCAAATCTATATTCCTCTTTTAAGTTTCATACTTATCTCACTGACAATCTCTAAACGACTTTTAAATCCTTTTTTGGAACAAGGCTGAACACAAATATTATAATATATACAAATATTCCTCCATTACCTACAGAAAATTGCCTTACACAGATCAGCTAACTTGGGTTTTTAATAATAATCTTTGTATTATGTAAATTAATCTTTCGACATTTTATTATATATGCACTGATGGTGCTGATTTAGTTTCAATTCAAAAATCAAGGATTTCATTATCCTATAAAACATATCCAGAGTTCAAAGTATTTAAAGGGGGTTAAACAAAATGCAAACATTTAATGCAACATTAAGCATGTGAAATAAAAACTTGATTGCCTAAAGAAAGCATGCTATGCTGTTACCCTGGTGACAGGTTAAAAAAGGGACTGTAAGCTGAATAGCTGTATAATATGAAATTAAAATGTTTCACATTGAACAATCCAAAATGAATTGGGAAAGGTTAGAGTAGAGGAGAGAGAAATCAATTCTCCAATGGCAATGGTGAATGGGAAAGAAGTATGAATAGGATTTGCCAGTGGGGTGCAACAGCTGCCAAATATCCTGCAGCCAAAGAATTACAATAATACTGATGAAGTGTGCAAGAGCTTCTGGAATCATTGCAGGGAACAGAGAAATTCTCTGGCAATAATCAGGCTATTCTGTCTTCCACTCAGCTCATACAGTAGGATCAAAATAAAAATATTTTACAATATAATAGTTAGCAAAAATATGTAAATATGCTTTCTTATCCACCGAGTATCTTGTATTTAATCTCACATAGATTTCTAAACCGTCTTAAACACAGTCATATTAAGTAACTGAAAAGATCGTAACAGACATAGTAAAAAGTTAGGCAAGCCTAAATGATAATGATTGAGTTAATGTTTTATCTCATCTTATTGCTTTTAGGGGATTTATTTGCTCAAATGAAAGTAGATATTTCCAAAGACAAAGAGTATATACATACGTTTGTAAATATATACTTAAAGTGCTATTTTTTTTATTGTATAGTCAGGTATCACATCACCTTCATTGTCACAGTGAAGTGGCTTATCTGAGAGTATGAAACGAGTTATGATAAGTTGTTTTATTTTCATTGATGTATAAATGTGTTATAATTTCACATGTTCTTTTAATTCAGAAGACATTTTAGCAAAAGAGCCAATATGCACCCATTCAACAATACTTGCTTTTCCTTGGGAACTATTTTCACATGGTTACTTTTTTCTGTGTTTCTCTCCCCACCCATCTTTTAGTGGTTAAGATCACATTTCAAAAACCTTAAACTTTTATCATCTAATTGAAAAATTTAATAACAGGTGAATAAATTCTGTATCTGAAACCAGGAAAGGCCAAGAAAAATAAACAGATAATTGTCTCTGCTAGGCAGAAATCACTAAAAAATCGATTCTCCATTTTATCAGGAAGCCAGATGAGGAAAGATAATACAATACAAATGCAGACGCAATGACTGCACATACAGAGAACCCAAGTGAAAATAATTTCCCGTTACGTTACTGTGGCTGAAAGAGTTAAAGTGACACCAGGCTGTGTAGCCAGTCACGATACTTGATATGGCTACTAAGCCTGAGCACAAAGTACACTGATTCCATGCAGCCAAAGTCATCCTCCACAAAAGTGAGTGCTTTATTTTAACTTTTCAGGCTGAAGTATTTCCATCAATATTATAGGCCATAGTGAAGTCGTTTCTTTTTCTGAGTCTTTAACCCCCACTCAAATACCAAGAGAGAAATTATGAGGATAAAGTAGAAACCAGAAAGTGGCCAAGCACGGTGGCTCATGTCTGTAATCCCAGCACTTTGGGAGGCCAAAGCAGGTGGATGACCTGAGGTCAGGATTTTGAGACCAGCCTGGCCAACATGGCAAAACCCGGTCTCTACTAAAAATACAAAAACTAGCCAGCCGTGGTAGTGCGTGCCTGTAATCCCAGCTACCTGGGAGGCTGAGGTAGGAGAACTGCTTGAGCCCAGGGGGCAGAGGCTGTACTGAGCCAAGATCACGCCACTGCACACCAGCCTGGATGACAGAGCAAGATTGTCTCAGAAAAAAAAAAGAAAGAAAGAAAAGAAAAGAAAAGAAAGGAAAAGAAAAAAGAAACCAGAAAGTAAAACCTGTGACTTCATGCAATTCAAATAGCATCAGAGCTGAAAAAGGCTTCAGTAATCATCCAATTCAACACTGCCATTTTTCAGAAGAGAAAACTGAGTTAAAAGCTGAATCACTGTGCACAAGGGCCTGTGGAACCTGGAAACATGGCAGTGGGGCTGGGTCCAGATCCTGACTCCTGACACTTCGCTTAGCGCTTGTCCCATCCACTGCACCATGCCAACTGCTCTAACAATTCAGTGCCATATGAGGGAGCCAAAAGAACCAAAGGTGACTCTAATTTTCCCAACCTGAATCACTGAAAAGAGGAAATGCCATAAAGGCCATACAGAATTCAGTGTATGCATTTTCAGTATTTAAGGGATGCGGAGTACACATCTCACCCTGCAATGTCAGTGACCACTAGTATAACATGACCTAATGTAAATTCATTCTCTGGATTTGTCGGTTCTATCAGAGAAAGATTTTCCATCATATGTTAAATTATTAAAAGATATTAACATTGTATAGTCTTTGAAAACCACTTTTTCAAAGAATATTTAACATGGGAAACTGATGACAGCGTAATAATGCATTTTTTAAAAAGACATCCTTTTAAAAGAATGGCCCATTTTCTGGTAAAATCAAAATAAAACTAGACTATGTGTATATACAAAAAAAGGTCAGTCCTCAAAAGGGATGCTGGGATTTATAATCTCCAGTTTCTCCCTCCCATTCTTTCTAGAACGCCCACCAATCCGAAGTTAAGCCCCACTTTCCATGTGCCTCCCCTAAAACTGCTCTAGTCAGGTCTCCTGTGACGTCCACATTGTTCAAAGGTCAATGGTCATTCTCCATCCCATCTGACACACTGCAGTTGAACACTCCTTTCTCCCTGCCGCCCTTTCTTCATTTGGCTCCCTGAACTCCACCCAGGCCTAGTTTTCCACTTATCTCCTTCTAAGTCTCCTTTGTTGAATCCTCATCTTTCCAGCTTTCTCATATTGAAGAGTCTCAGGGCTCAGGCCTAGGACCCTATCCTCTCTGGCATCAGCTTCCCCTTTTACTCCCTTATAGTCAACTGCAACACTGCAGCCAGGAAGATCTTGTGAATACACATGTTGCTCACACTCTTCATTGCTCAAAACCTTGCAATGGCTCCCCACTTCACTCAAAGTTAAGAGCAGGAATCCTTGACGGTAGCCCATCTGACACAACTCCATTTCCTACTATTCAACAGCTTGCTTACTCCTCTCCAGCTGCATTCAGCAGACTAACATACTGAGCCTCATCCTTCATATCTTCTGAACCCCTTAATTCTATATGAGATGAAAACTGTATCGGTTTCAATCAGGGTTTCTGTTATCCATACCCAAACATCCCCAGTGACTCAGGAGGTAATATAACTGCCACTCTAGAAACAAGAGAAAAGTTACTATAATGGGGCACGCCTACAGTCCCAGCTACTCAGAAGGCTGAGGTGGGAGGAATGCTTGAGCCCAGGAGGTCGGGGCTGCAATCAGCTATGTTCATACCTGGGCAACATAGTAAGACTGTCTCTAATTAAAAAAAAAAAAAAAAAAAGCAGGGATATGCAAGTCAATAAATGGAACTGATTCCACTGGTTACCCATACGAAAAAATAAAATCAGATCTCAATCTCCTATCATCACACATAATAAATTTGAAATATGAAATACCAGTGTAATAAAGGAAACTTCTAAAAGACCAGAAATAAAAATATAAGTAAATATTTTACAAAATCTTAGGTAGAAAATATTGCTTTTTAAGCATAAAAGCAAAATAAAAACCCACAAAGAAATACATTTATTAAATAACATTAAAAACAAACTTTAATGGTGTCCTATTTACTGGAATATAACATAAAACATCTCATTATTTACTTCACGGAAGAAAACCAGACCCCGATTTTTTCTTTCTTGTCATATATATGTATAGCTATTGTATAAAGAAGTAAAAAATACGGCGTCTTATTCTTGATGGTTTCCTTTTGGTTTATTCATAATACATTTACTTAGTTGTGTACTACAATATATTATAGATTCTTTTTTATTTCTTTATAACAATGAGGTAAAGAATCTGGGTGTTGCAATGTAATTATACAATAGGGCGCGGTGGCTCCAGCCTGTAATTCCAGCACTTTGGGAGGCCAAGACGGGTGGATCACGAGGTCAGGAGATCAAGACTATCCTGGCTAACACGGTGAAACCCTGTCTGTACTAAAAAAATACAAAAAACTAGGCAGGCGCCTGTAGTCCCAGCTACTCCGGAGGCTGAGGCAGCCTAAACCCGGGAGGCGGAGCTTGCGGTGAGCTGAGATCCGGCCACTGCCCTCCAACCCGGGCAACAGAGCGAGACTCCACCTCAAAAAAAAAAAAAAAAAATTATACAATAACAATGATTCTCATATGAAAAAGACAGAATATAGATTACTCTCGTTTTATAGGTAAGCTTAAAGTAAAATACATACCTAAGCTCACATTACTAGTAAGTGGTAGAGTTATGACTAAAATCTAGACTTATAACTCTAAATTCTGGTTTTGCTACCATATCACAAAATGTACAAAATGTATTTACATGTTTATATATATTATATGGTTTGGTTCCATGTCCCCACCCAAATCTCAGGTTGAATTGTAAGTCCCAGTGTTGGGGGAGGAAACTGGTGGGAAGTAATTGGATAATGGGGGCAGATTTCCCACTTGCTGTTCTCGTGATAGTGAGTGAGTTCTCACAAAAAGATTTAGTTGTTTGAAAGTAGGCAGCACCTCCCCCTTTGTGCTCTCTCTCTCCTGCCACCCATGTGAAGATGTGCCTGCTTTTCCTTCACCTTCTGCCATGACTGTAAGTTTCCTGAGGCCTCCCCAGCCATGTGGGACCATAAGTCAATTAAACCTCTTTTCTTTATAAACTACCCAGTCTCAGGTATGCCTTTATAGGTATGTAAGAATGGACTAATACAACATACCTATTTACATAGATGCAGCGGTGCATGTTCATGTGTGCAAGCATACCCACGTGAATGAAGAAGGCAGCAGGGAGAGGGAGAGAGAATATATATAACTTGCGTGTATTTCTGTCTTGCCAACCTTGGAATTATAAACAAATACTAATTTGCAGGGGAGTGGACTAGAATGTTTTATAAACACAGCAACTTTCCAAATCACAAAGAAGAACCCCACATCATAATGTCCACATAAGTGAATTCCAAGTGGATTAAAGACATCAACACTGCAGATCTTTTTCTAATTGTTTGCTTAAAAATAAGGATTCTAAACATATCCTCCATAACCTCTATGGAAGGGCAAAATGGGTGAAGGAAGAAAGAAGAAAACAAAAACAGGTCAACAAAATGTAATGAATTTACTATATATCTCCAATAAAAGATGATTTTATAAGACTCACAGGGTCAACATTTCTTTTCAAACATCTTAAAATATATTTAACATATGAAAAGAGATAACACTGTCCACACCCACCTCAGCAGGGCTCAATCCTGAGAACTGGCCTCTAAAAGGGAGTCAGGGCTTACTCTGAGGCATGCCCCCTGCCTGATTCTTAAAACCCGCAAAGTAACAGGAATGCGAAGCAGCCCTCTACTAGAGAAAGACAATTTAGTCACCAGACATTCTACTATCGAGAAAGTTGGCTGGTTCAGCCCTAGAAATGGTGATCATTACAATGATAAAGCAAGAAACTCAGCAGAAAGATAATAACTAGGAAGTTAGGAAGGCTGAATGATAGAGCAGAAGCAAGGATAAAGGACAATCTGTCCAGCTACAAAAACCTGACAAAAGAAAGGAATGGATGAAGAAATAACACTGGAGAAAGGAGGAAGTAAAGAAATTGAGAGAGGGCAAAACAGTATCTTCACTACTGTCTGAGATGCCTGGGATGACGGGCAGTACTCGAGCTGGGGTAAGTTATCCTGATTCTCAAGAAAGCTGAATCCAGATCGAAGAACAACATCTGGATCTAAGGAAAACAGACATTTTGAGCAAAAATAAAGATCACTAAAAATGAGTAAAACGTTACCTTTACTATTTTTTCTTCCAATCATTACCAGTTAGTGAAACAAATTATTATATCAAACTACAATTTCAACAAAATCATTTTAGCTTAAAAAAAGTGATTGTTTAATATAACTAGCTTTTAATGATTCATTTCTGTCAATATAAGTGTTTAAGAATAATTAAAAAGAAACCTTCATGGTAAGTCAGTAAAAAATTGAGTTCATCAAATTTATTTTATATTCATCCCCCCAAAAATTGCTATTATTTCTGACATTAACTTTTCTTTTTTTCTAAAATGTACCACTATCGTTTCACTACGGGTATGTATTATTAATGTGTTTTTCCAAGTCATAAATGATGAAAGAGTGAAGCCCATAGAGAAATTGGAAAAATAAGATCAGCAGCCAAAACAAGCAACACAAAGGAAGGGCTGTGGGCTACTGGTTTGGAAGGAAAAACATTTCACGAACACACCCATGACAAAGCAATACAGAGCCACACCTGGAGGGTGACTCTTAGACTCCACTCCAAGCCGATTGTGAAAACATGACTCTAAAGCCAAAATGCGAAGGTTCAAACACCCTACATCAGCTTTCATGATGTAGGTGTCAGGGACCTCCTCAGAAAGCAAGCCAGAAACACAGCTTCACTTAGCTAAACAAGATTACGCTTTGTGAAGAAGCACAGTATATTTGCTAAATGTTACAGCTCTCCGCTGTTATAGGTTGTAGCAATTTTACAATAAACTGATAATACTATGTAAGTGATAGTACCTTTTTTTCAACAGAAAATAAACTCACCAAAAATGAACAATTTCTGCTGTATAGGAAATAAATGTGCAATTATCTGGATAAGTGAACTTGCAGTCTACAGTTCATAAATACATATTTTGTTTCTAATTTATAAAAGATAATGAGTTCAAAAATAAGATACTTAAATTTTTTAATGTAGCAATTATCACATTTACAATTTTAGCTAGAAATTAGCAGAAGACTATAAAGTAAGATTGCTTCTTAACCTCTACTTTATAAAGCAATTGCCCTAAATATTTCAACAATCTCTAAGGAATGTTAGTGTTTGAACTATCTAAAACACTATAAATCATAATATAAAGTATTCTGTGTTTCCCAAAACCATTCATTGGAATATTAATTTTTCAAAGAGCTTTTAGGAAAAAGGTTTTCACAAGAAAAAAAGAGTTTAGGTAACAGTCCAACTATATCCTGCTCTTAAAGAGTTTAAGAATGCATTTTAGTATATAGGAATACCTTGGAGACACTGTGAGATCAGTTCCACTGCAATGAAGCAAATATTTCAATAAAGCAAGTCACATAATTTTGTTAGTTTTCCAATGTGTATAAAAGTTATGTTTACACTGTATTGTAGTCTATGAAGCAGGCAATAGCTCTTAAAACCAATGTACAAACTTTAATTAAAAAGTACTGTAGGCTGGGCATGGTGGCTCACACTTGTAAACCCAGCAGTTTGGATGGTCAAGGCAGGCAGATCACAAGGTCAGGAGATCGAGACCATCCTGGCTAACATGGTGAAACCCCGTCTCTACTAAAAATACAAAAAGTTAGCCAGGTGTGGTGGCACGTGCCTGTAGTCCCAGCTACTTGGGAGGCTGAGGCAGGAGAATTGCTTGAACCCGGGAGGTGGAGGTTGCAGTGAGCTGAGATCACGCCACTGCACTCCAGCCTGGGCGACAGAGCGACACTCTGTCTCAAAAAAAAAAAAAAAAAAGGACTTTATTACTAAAAAATGCTAACCATCCTCTAAGCCTTTAATGAGTCATAATCTTTTTGCTGGTAGAGGGTGGTGCTGACTGATCAGGCTGATGGATGCTGAAGGCTGGGGAGGCTGCAGCAGTTTCTTAAAATAAGACAACAATAAAGTTTGCCAAACCAATTGATTCTTCCTCTCATGAAAGGTTTCCCTGTAGCATGTTATGCTGTTGATACCATTTTTCCCACAGTAGAACTTCTTTCAAAATTAGAGTCAATCCTCTAAGCTGCTTCAGCAACTAAGTTAATGTAATATTCTAAAATCCTTTTCAACAATGTTCACAGCATCTTCACCAGAAGTAGAGTCCATCTTAAAAACTTTGCTTTTTAAGCAAAATTTCTTCGCTCATCCATTAGAAGCAACTCTCATCCATTCAAGTTCTACCATGAGATTGCAGCAAGTCAGCCACATCTTCAGATTCTACTTCTAGTTTTCTTGCTACTTCCACCCCATCTGTAGGTATTTCCTTCAATGACCTCTTGAACACCTCAAAGCCAGTTCTTCCAAACTCCTGTTAATGTTGATCTTTTATTTTGCCCACTGAAGCACAAGTGTTCTTAAGGGGATCTAGAATGGTGAATTCTTCCCAGAAAGTTTTCAATTTGCTTTGTCCAGATCCATCAAAGGAATCACTATTTACGGCAGCTATCGCCTTGTGAAATGTATTTCTTAAATAAGACTTGAAAATCAAAATGACTCCCTGATCCATGAGCTACAGAATGAACGCTGTGTTAGCAGGCATGAAAACAACATTAATCTCCTTGTGCCTCTCCATCAGAGCTCTTGGGTGACCAGGTGCACTGTCAATGAGCAGCAATCATTTGAAAAAAATATTTTTTGTTTTGAGAGTAGGTCTCAACAGTGGGGTCAAAATAATCAGTAAATAATGCTGTAAGCGTACATTTTGTTATCCAGGCTTTGTTATTCCATTTCTAGAGCACAAGGAGAGCAGATTTAGTATAAATATTTAAGACCCTAGGGATTATGGAATGGTAAATGTGCACTGGCTTCTACTTCAAGTCATCAGTTGCATTAGCCCCTACCATCAGTCCTTTGAAGCTCTAAGCCAGGAATTGACTTTTCCTCTCTAGCTATGAAAGTCCTAGATGGCATCTTCTTTCAATAGAAGGCTGTCTTATCTATGTTGAAAAATCTGCTGTTTAGTGTAGCCACCTTCATCAATGATCCTAGTGAGATCTTCTAGATAAATTACTGCAGCTTCTACATCAGCACTTGCAGCTTCCCCTCCACTTTTATGTTATGGAGACAGCTTCTTTCCTTAAATTTCATGAATCAAGCTCTGACAGCTTTAAGCTTTTCTTCTGCAGCTTCCTCACCTCTCTCAGCCTTCACAGAATTGAAGAGAGTTAGGGCCTTGCTCTAGATTAGGCTTTCACTTAAGTTAATTTTGTGGCTGATTTGATCTTCTGTCCAGACCTATAAAACTTTCCCCATATCAGCAATAAGGCTGTTTCACTTTCTTATCATTTATGTGTTCACTGGAATAGCACTTTTAATTTCCTTCAAGAACGTTTCCTTTGCATTCGTAACTTTGCTAACCATTTGGCACAAGAGGCCTAGCCTGCCTCAGCTTTCAACATGCCTTCTTCACTAAGCTTAATCATTTCTACTTTTCGATTTAAAGTGAAAGATGTGCTACTTATTTCTTTCACTTGAACACTTAAAAGGCCACTGCTTTGTTATTAATTAGCCTAACTTCAATATTACTGTATCTCAGGGAATAGGGAGACCCAAGGAGAGTGAGAGACACTGGGAATGGCTGGGTCAGTGAATCAGAACACACACATTTGTCAATTAAGTTCACCATCTTACATGTGCATGGTTTGTGGCACCCCAAAACAATTACAATTGGAACATCAAAGATCACTAATCCCAGATCACCAAAACAGATATGATGATAATGACGAAGTCTGAAATGTTATGAGAATTACCAAAATGTGACAAAGAGACAGTGAATACATGCTGTTGGAAAAACAGCACAAAAAGACTTGCTTAATGCAGGGTTGCCATAAACCTTCAATCTGTAAAAAATGCAATATCTGAGAAGTGCAATAAAGCAAAGGACAATGAAATGAGGTGTGCCTGTATGACAGTCTCTAAGAGGTTTCCAACTTAACAAGGGATTTTCCATGTTTATTTAAACACAGAAACATTTTCTTAAGTAATGCATTTTAATACCTCCCTCAAACTAGTGCTCTGTGGAGTACACTTTAAGGAATACAGTTGAAGTCTAAAACTGTGTGCATTTGATTATTACGAAAAAAATCATTGAATTAATGAGTACAAAAGCATGCCCGAAGCCATTTCCTAATGGGCTCAAAGGGGCATATATATTATTATTAAAGAAGAAACAGTCAAAGGGATAGGGATGTATCATATTGCTAAGTCCTTAGAAGCTACAATTATGGTTGTCAAGGATCTCAAACTCAACTCCCTAAATGGAACTTCTCATATTTTCCTTTCAAAGCTGCTCTTGCACTTTTGTTATTACCACCATCCACCAAGTCTTCCACGTCAGTAACCTGACTCTTTAATATTTGTTTCTACTCAAGTTTCAAATACAATTTATTTTTACATGTATCTTCCATCATCTTAACTTCTCATAATACTCCCCACCTCTTTCAAGCCCTTTGTTGGTATCTACATTTGCAGTTTTTTTAAGTTGCATTAACATATAATTTACATGTATAACATCTATACATTTTACTTTTTATTTTATTACTTCGAGACAGGGTCTCACTCTGTTACCTGGGCTGGAGTGCAGTGGCGTGATCTCAGCTCACTGCAACCTATGCCTCCCAGGCTCAAGCAATTCTCTTGCCTCAGCCTCCCGAGTAGCTGGGACTACAGGCATGCACCACCACGCCTGGCTAATTTTTGTATTTTCAGTACAGACAGGGTTTCGCCATGTTGGCCAGGTTGGTCTCGAACTCCTGGTCTCGTGTGATCAGCCCGCCTTGACCTCCCAAAGTTGGGACTACAGGCGTGAGCCACTGCACCTGGCCAAAAACATCTATACATTTTAATTGTACACTTCTCGGCCTTTTGGCTAAGATCAAGTGAGACTGTAATACATTTATATAGTTGTACATCCATCACCACAATCCAGTTTTAGAACAATAAAACTCATGTGCAGTCAATCTTGCTCCCATACCCAGACCACCACTGATCTTTCTTTTGTTCTTTATACTTTTTGCCTTTCCTAGAAATTTCAAATAAATGAAGTCATACATTACATAGTCTTCTTTATCTAGTTTCTGTCTCTTCACATGTTATTTCTGAGATTTACACACATTAGTGAATGCAGCTGTTTATTCTTTGTTACTGCTGAATAAGCTCATGGTATGGATATGCCACTTTTTATTTATCCATTCGTTACTTGATGCATATTATTCTAGTGGGTGTGTAGTGATATAGATATGTGATTTTGTTTCTCCACTGACTGATGACGCTGAGCATTTTATCATGAACTTACATGTCATTCATTTATCTTCTCTTATAAAAAGTCTATGTCAAACCTACTGCCCGTTTTTTATTAGATTGTTTAGCTTATTTTTGTTTGTTTGTTTGAGACGGAGTCACGCTTTTGTCGCCCAGGCTGGAGTGCAGTGGCACGTTCTTGGCTCACTGCAACCTCCGTCTCCTGGGTTCAAGCAATTCTCCTGCCTCAGCCTCCCTAGTAGCTGGGATTACAGGCGCCTGCCACCATGCCTGGCTAATTTTTGTACTTATAGTAGAGACGAAGTTTCGCCTAGCTCAGGTCTGTAATCCCAGCACTTTGGGAGGCCAAGGCTGGCAAACTGGATCACATGAGCCCAGGAGTTCGAGACTAGCCCAGACAACATGGTGAAACCTCATCTTTACAAAAAACACAGAAATCAGCCAGGCATGGTGGCATGTGACACTGAGGCAGGAGGATCACTGTAGCCCAGGAATTCAAGGCTGCAGTGAGTTATGACTGTGCCACTGCACTTCAGCCTAGGCAACAAAAGCAAGACTTCATCTCTCTAAAAAAAAAAAAAAAAAAAAAAAAAAAAAAAGAAGAAGAAAAGAAAAGAAAAAAAATAGTTTACCAAACTTTCTAGTAGAAAACAATTTGAAGAAATTGCACTGCAGGTAGCACCACAAGCAAAAGGAGGCAGGGAGTGCACTGGAAGAGACGATGTAAAGATAGAAGATAGAGTCGTCTGAGTTACACACAAGTATCCCTTTGTTAAAACTGTACAGGTAAGGCTGGGTGCAGTGGCTCATGCCTATAATCCCAGCACTTTGGGAGGCCCAGGTGGGTGGACCACCTGAGGTCAGGAGTTCAAGACCAGCCTGGCCAACATGGTAAAACCCCATCTCTACTAAAAATACAAAAAAAAATTAGCCAGATGTGGTGGTGTATGCCTGTAGTCCCAACTACTCGGGAGGCTGAGGCAAGAGAATCGCTTGAACCCAGGAGATGAAGGCTGCAGTGAGCCGAGATCGCACCACTGCACTCCAGCCTGGGCAACAGAGCAAGACTCTGTTTCAAAAAACAAAAACAAAAACTGTACAGGTAAGAAGTGTGTATGTGTGTTTGTACATTTTACCTTAAAAAATTAACAAATGGGGAAAGTGTGGAGTGGGTAGAGGTAAAGATGAAACAAGGAAGGTAGATTTTTCACGGTTGTTGAAGCTAGATAATGAGTGCACGGGTGTTTAATATACTGCTGTTTATCTTGCACAAGTAATTCAAACCATATTCCCAGGATGACTCTAATTATGCAAAGTATAAATGCTACATGTATGTATATAAAAATACATATATACACACACATATATACATATATTTATACTTTGAAGGGATTCTACCAAAACATTAAAAGTAATTATTGAATAATTATGGGATGACAGGTAATTTTTACTCTCCATCTTTTTAAGCCCTTTTCAGATTCTCCCACACAGTAAGGCAGCACTCTCTGAAAATAACTTGCATACATTTCTTAAAAATCAAACCAGTCATATTTAGCTACACTCAGAACTTCTGAAATAATCAAGGTCCAAATAACATCTGAAGGTAGTTAGGATATGAATACTGCATTTATCAAAAGAATAATAAGAAATACGAAATTCAGGTTTTAAAACAAAAGCAACATTCTCTCCTACACACACATCCATCCAGACAAACGCTGTCCAACAGAACTTGATGGTGGAAAGGCTCTCTGCCACGGTGGAAAGGCTCTCTGAGTTGAGCAGTTGCTGCTAAGCACGTGTGGCTATCGAACAGCTGAAATGTAGCCACATTTCAGGTGACTTTGAAAAGGGTTCTTCCATTCACTTTAACCTTAATTGCCATACATGGTTAGTGCCTCCCATACTAGACAGCACAACTATAGGGAGAAAAAACAACCAAACAACAAGCACTGGGGTGTGCGGACACAGGGGGAGCAAGACCATTCAAATAAGACAACAAAATCCTGCTCGCGGGAAGTTTATATTGGGAAAGAAGTTTAATTTGGGAAAGAAGATATTAAACAGATGTACAAGCATATTCATGGTTCTATTGACGATTTTCCTCCTCCATCCAGTCATTCAGTCGTTTACTGATATTCTATATCCCCTCATCTCTCCCTGGTAGCTACCAAATCATAACTTTTACAAAGATGCACTGTAAGCTTCCTACTCTTTCTAGGTAAAGAGAGTAAGTGAAGAGTACCAACTACACTGAGAATTTTGGATTAAAACCGCATTAGCCACTAAGATACAGCCTAAATCCAATTTAGTTTCTCCTCTGCCTAATTCTTCAGGGGTAATTTCAGTTTCTGATTTGTGCTTTTCAAAGCTAGTTGGTCACCTTCCATCTTTTTTTTTTCTTTTTTTTAATCTTTGTTCTTCCTCTTGTGAAAAAGTAAAAAGGAAAAGAAATTGAAGTAACAATTTATCAACAGCATGATTCCTTTAAAGGGATTGCTCCAGCAAGTAAACACACATTCATAATAAATAATCCTCTCTCTAGAAGCACCAATGACATTGAGGTTTTCTTTCTATTTATCCGGATATAAAGCATGTTCCCCTTTTACCTGGGTCACTAGGAAGCTAAAAGGCACACGTGCGCCTCACAAATGACTAACTCAACCTGGTGTTAATTCCTTCTTGTGTCTTCACTAGTTTCTGATATATATTTTTTTAACTGCCGAGATTCATTCCTACTTTTAATATACTTCTCCAAACGTTTTTCAAGATACATAAATAAAACAGAAATCATAAACACAAACTACTCGAACGGATTTCCCATCGGATTTCAGAATACCTTTTTAGGTCCAAATTAAAAGGGCCAAGATCCTTTTATCCTTTCTGAACTTAAAAAACTTGTTTAAACAAAATGTAAGCAATATCATATCTATACAGTGTGACTTTATTATACTTCTCCAAAGACCCATAAGATCTCTAGAACTGAGATCAGCCACATCTTTTATTAGTTATTTCCTATGTAGACTGGATTATCAATATAGTTCTGCTCATTTATTCTGTTTTAAATGATTACCATACCTTGAATTTTCTTGAAAATGTTGTGCTCTTAACTGGAAAGCCACAAACAATGACGATGCTATTGCCAATAACTGGTTCTTCTCGCTCTTGGTTAGCATGTGCCCTGAGGGAAATCAATCAACCAATCAATCAATCAATCATATATGTTAACACCTGTGCTTCTCTCCTATAGAATTACTAGTCATTCAAACAAGTATTTTATAGGGCATCTATTATGCAGCTCGGATTGTACTAGGCACTGGGGTGTGTGGACGTTGAGGGAACAATACCATTCAAATAAGACAACAAAATCCTGCCCACGGGAAGTTTATATTGGGAAAGAAGTTTAATTTGGGAAAGAAGATATTAAACAGATGCACAGAACAAAAACAATTAAAAAAAAAAATCCACACAGAGATCTCCAGGAAAAGCAAAAGCTCCTCACATCTGCTTCTCTCTGTACCTTCCCAGCCCAGCTTCCCTGCCGAGGAAAGTGAGGATAGCGTGCAAGAAGCCCCAGTCCCTGGAGAAAAGGAGAGCGGCTGGTCAAGGACACAGACAAGGCAATGCTTTCTAGTGCGAAGATCCAAAGAATATCACGCCGTGATTCTTCTGCCTCTCTGCATGAATCCCAATCAACCAACCAATCTCTCTCCTCCTCTCACTCATACTATCTTCCTACCACTACACAGCTGGACCTGGAATAGTCGGCAGGCCGCGAAGGCCTGGGGTGAGTGACTGATTGAAGAATTTGCATAATTCTTCAAGAAGGTTGTGAGTTAAGGTAGGATTCTAATACTCCAGGGTCTATAGGTTAAAACGTCCCTTAACAGCTCTGTAACCTCATCACAAATCTAAAACTATTTATTTACCACAGTACTACATACAGATAGTAGAGTATTAAATAGGACAGTATGAGCAACTTGAATGCTGGCTCGTCAGCCATAAGGTGCTACTTTTACAGTCAACCCTCCATGGATTCAAATAACTGCAGGTTGAACATATTTGAGGAAAAAAAAATGTATTGTTGTCTGTATTGAACATGTACAGGCTTTTTTTTCTTGTCATTTTTCCCAAAGCAATGCAGTATAACAATGATTTGTGTAGCATTTACATTGTATAAGCATTATAAGTAATCTAGAGATGATTTAAAGTACAGGGAAGATATGTGTTAGGTTATATGTAAATACAACACCAGGGACTTGAGCTTCTGTGGATTTCTGTATCTGAAAGGGTCCTAGAACCAATCACCCACAGATACCAACAAACAAATGTACGATTCAAAAAAAGAAAAAAAACTAGTTGCCTAAACTTATTTGGAAGAAATGAAGTAATTTAAGCATTATGTCTAAAAATCACTCAAAATACAAATAAGACTAAAAACATTCAAAATTAAGATACAAATGCTTTCAATATCTACAGCACAATTTTCCACAGGGAAGTAATCTATCTGCTCCCTGAAGGGCAAGGAGAGCACAGGTAAGCCACCCTCTTTGAGACAAACCTAGACATTACATAAAACGTAATACAAATATGGGATCTACCACCTGGTTCTGGGAATTCAATCCTAGATCCTCACGATGGCCTAATAAACCATACTCTTACGGGCATTGGAAAGTTCCTCATTCTCCCCAGACACCTAAGCAGTGATGAAAACATCCCATATGATTACATAATTACTCTATATGAGAAGTATTACAAAAATTTGGTCTCAGTCTTGTCAAAACACATAGTTGAGAAGAACAGTTCTCATAGCGTGACCTGCCAACAACTGGGAGTCCCCAGGAGTCCTTCCAAGGTCAAACGATTTTCATACAACTACTAAAACGTATTTGCTTTTTTAACTCTAGTTTTCTCAAGAGTATACTGCAGAGGTTCCCAGATCCAAGGGACACATACTGTGTGATGACATCACTGCTCTCATGTCAACACATAATAGATTTATTACTATTACTTTCAGAACAAATGAGTAAATATTTTCAAGTTCCTCAGTTTTAATTTATAATGTGGCAAATATCAATACATATAATCACAAAAGCTCTCTGGAGTGTAAAAAGAACCAGTGCTTCTCAAACTTCACCAAACGTCAGAATCACCTGGACTAAAGGTGCTGCGTGTGCTTCACCAGCGGACTGACTGGTAAAAGGTATGCGGGCAAGAGGTAATAATCTGCATTTCTAACAAGTTCCAGGGTGATGCTGATGCTACCAGTCAGCAGATTTCACTTTGAATACAACTGTTCTGGACTGATATTGATCGAACTGTGTAAAGAAACTGTTTAGTAGTTCATGAAGCCAGCTTAATGTGTCATGTACAGCAAGACAAATTATCAGAGCACTTTAAACACAGTATTTTACATGACAATGTTGTGTGTGTTTATATGCGTGTATACTATGGCCGGATGTAAAATGTATTTCTCATGGTGGTTCACAATCAAAGTCCTTTACAAGTCAGTTCTTTAGACACATATGCACAGTATATACCATCAGCAAGGGAGGAGGCAGTGCATTAGGGGAACCCATTCACTGCAAGATGCTCAATCAGTATTTCATCTAGTCTAACCAACTGTTAGTGCCCGGATCCAAGCAATATCAAGAGCGGTCTCCCAAATAAAATGGACCATCATTCATAACATCTCCCACACAAACTGATATGATGCACGTCAACTTCAAGCATTTTATTGCTATTCCACTTCAAAAGGGGGGTACTCGGTTCCAACAGGCTCTGTATAAGAAGTCTGATCATAACTGACCTATTCTTATAACGATTCTAGCATAATGCTACTCCTGATCACAGGCCAGAGTGGCCTCGATCTCTGCAAGCTCCCCTGCAGCCTGATACTAAGTAAGGCGTGTCTTCCCTGGCTCTGACCTTTAGCTCCTTTTGAATGGTCTCCCCTGTTTGCCCTCTGGGGGCGGTGGACCAGTTTGGTGTTGAGTCAGACACACCGACACTGCATTCTGGGCTAGTAAGCTAAGGCGAATGTACCTCATTCCCTTTTCTGAGTAGCTTCTAATCTGTAAACCCTGCCTGGCTGCCATGAGGGGAGCTGGGAATGCATGCTGCCTGTTAACCTGCTGCCTGTTAACCTCATGTAAGTCCCATGAGGGCAGCTCCTTTTTCTGTTCACTGATGAATCCTACGCACCTGAAACTTGGGGGCACAGTACGTATTTAAAAAGCTCTCCAATTCTTCCCACCCCTTTCGGCGAGTGTGAAAGTAAACCAAGAGTGCTGTAATCCAACACTTGGTTCCCCTCTCCCCCAAATCTGACGGAGAAGACTGAGAGGATGCTGCTGGGTGCATGTGGAATACAGGTGTTGAGGAGGCAGAAGGACTGAGCACTCCAGCCTCACATGCGGGACACATGCAGCCTCGAGCACTCTTCAGAGGACCAAGTCACTTGTACTTGTTACAGGTCTAGATGGAGTTCTAAGGCTTTCTTAAACCCAGCTTGGAACGTTCACAGCATTCAAGCTTAGAGCCTCTACTGCGCTGTCAACGAGGCTGGGCACAGTGGGCTCTTCAGTGAGGACATGTCTGGAAAAAGCTGCAGCTCTTGGTTTTAAAAGCCTTAGGCTTTTTGACAATTTTACCTCTGTATTCCCAGAGCCTAGAGCACAACCTTTGATCCAACAGGCTCTATAAGTATTTGTGACTGAAAGGAGAAAAACTTCCTCCTCACAACTATTACCTTCTTAAACTTCTGGGGAGATAATTTCAAGTAAAAGTCCCAACCCCTATATGTTTATTATCTCCTCTCCTTGTTCATTAAGCCACTAATTACTGGAGTTCAAAACCATGTAGCAGCACCCACAAGCTTTGTGACATGCCACTATGACCCTGATGCTACTGGCCACCCTCACTGGCATGATGCAGTTTTCAAGAAGCCTGACCTGCATATTTCCCAAGTGGTTTTAGGTCTACCATTTATTTTAACAGCTATGCATTGGTTCCCATTAAATGTAGTGTTTTCTGGTTTTTCTGTGTGTTTGTTTGTTTTTGTTTTTTGAGACAGAGTTTTGCTCTTGTTGCCCAGGCTGGAGTGCAGTGGCACGATCTTGGCTCACCACAACCTTTACCTCCTGGGTTCAAGCGATTCTCCTGCCTCAACCTCCCGAATAGCTGGGATTACATGCACATGCCACCACGCCCGGCTAATTTTGTATTTTTAGTAGAGACGGGGTTCCTCCAGGTTAGTCAGGCTGGTCTCGAATTCCCGACCTCAGGTGATCCGCCCCACTCGGCCTCCCAAAGTGCTGGGATTACAGGCATGAGCCACCGCGCCCGGCCATAGTGTTGTATTAAATAATGCGGATAGAGGTCCTGATTCTGAGCCAGGCCCGTTCTCTCTTTGTGGGCTATGGCTTGTTGACCATTGGCAGCTTTGTCTGTAGGGTAATGTGGCTGGACTATTCTGTTGGGGAATCTTTAGGTAATCTCACTGGGGGTTAGATTTTTCAAGGATCTTCTACTCTCATGTCTGTGCATACCTGTGTGTCTGCCAGTATCCTGGGAATCAACTGAGGAATGAAGGCTGGGACAGGGAGTGTCACATTTAGTATGTCCATGTTCCCTCAATTCTTTGTCCTCCTGTGCCTGGTGCCCCCTTGTTTTTATCCTCTGCAGAGAAGAATCTGAAAGCTTTAACCAGGATGAAGGAGAGAGAGTCGCCTTACTCTGAAGAGTGAAGGAAGTGATATGGAGAAAACTTTACAGAGATTTTAGGCCAGTAGTGCTTCTTTAGGAATTTCCTAGGGTACCTGGAGCTAATAATTATTGAGACTTCTGAAGGGTTCTGCAGTGGTAATGAGCTACTTCTCAGTTTCTCCATTGTCAGCTTAGGATTCAACTTTCTTAGGTTACTAAGTCAGTTAAGAATCATCTTTCAGCTTTTCATTTTACCAAATGCTATTTCCTTTCTTTTTCCTAGTGGGCTTGTGTCTTTAAAAAACTCAAGTCAGTAGATTTGGGGATAGGGCAAAAAAATGTGTATATTTTTAAGCTATCATCTTACCTCAAAACTGGTTAAAGTATTTTCTTTAGCAATTTCCTCAAAAGGAATATCTATGGTAAAATAGTTCTGAATCCTTATTTAACTGAAAACAACTTTGTTTATATTGATGATGATATCTTAGCTGGGTATAGTACTCTTGAGTCAAATTCCTTCCTATGTAGCAGACACTATTCTAAGATTTCTAACTTCCAGTTTATAGAGTATGAACATAATCTCACTGTACATTCCTTGCATCTTCTTTCTTTTCTTCTGGAAGCTTTAAAAAAGTATTTTTTTATATGCCTAGTGGAGTTAATTTTTAAATTAATCCTGTCTGAATCTCAGTGACTCTTTCCAAGAGTACCTAACACTTTCTTAAGAACAGTGAGAAAACACTCTCTATTATTTCTTTAAAAATATCCTTCATTCCCATTTTTCTTTTCATGGAACTCCTAGTATGCATTTATGTGTAAAATCTTCTCGATCTTCCCTCCATATCTTTATCATTTTCCACATGATTTCATTCTCTTTACCTTTTTGCTACGTATTTTGAGATACTTCTATTTATTCCTTTGAGTCACTAATTTGGATCTTAGTAGTGACCATCCTACCTTCCACATTGACTGCTGAATTGTTTTATTTAGAAAAATCACAGATTTTTAGTTCATTATGTCTTTCTCCTCTAATTCAGTATTTTTAAGTGTTCTTCCTATTTTTCAGTAAGCACAGTCATCTGCCTCCTACAACAGCAGCTCTAAAACTGAGCACCACCTGTCCTTAGTGAGTCTTCTAGGTCTTCCTCCCTAGATGAGTAATCCTTTTCCTTTTTATACCAGGGACTCTGCTCAATATGCAGGCCAAAGAGTCAGGCAGTGGTTTGCTGGTAAATGCTTAACAAACAACTGAGGTGTGTGGGAAGGAGAAAAGCCACAGGGTACAACCAATTTCCTTATAGTAAATACATTCTTCATGGCTGATTTCAAACCACCAACTTCAAAGGGGATTGGCTTATGAAGATGTGCACACATGGCTCTCACAAGTGCAGCCCAGCTCCCATGGAGAGTCCATGGAGAGGTATTCCAATAGTCTAAATGCTACCTCATCCTTAAAGTCATTCTTGATTCCCTCAAATGGAACTGGGTTTTGGGTGTTTTTTGTTTTGTTTCGTTTTGTTTTCGTTTTTTGTTTTTGTTTTTGTTTTTGCTCTTCTATCAAGATACTTTGCTTACATCTTTACCAGGCACTTACTTTATCCTGTCCTGTAGTACAGTTGGTACTTTACATGACTATTTCTCTCATGATGTCAGCTCATTAAGAGCAGGTAAAATATACCCATCTTTGATTTTCTTCTACAGCCTACACCAATTATTTGTTGAATTAATGATTGAATTCAGTCCAAATATCATAGTAGTATTTTTAAAAGTATAGACATACTTGACTAAATTCAACAGAAAAAAACAGAAGTATAAGTAATTATATACTTTCTGTGTTGAATGAAATTTTTACCAGAAGATCTGTAACTTCTTAAAAGAAAGAGATAAATCTGACAATTTCTTTTGATGAGGCTCGAGGTTGAAGTATAGGAAAGTATCAGAGAAATAAACCCAAAATGTTCATTATAGGCCAAATGAAATTATAGTTCTTAAAATACCTTCTTCCTCATATTCCATTTATTTTTCAGAATCAAGGGAAACAGCTTTTCAACATTCACATCTAAAGAAATGACAAGAATAATTTCTCATGTATCTTATTTTTTAATTTTAGAAGCAATCGTTTCAAAGTTTAACTCTAAGAATCTCTAGTAAAACTGTCTTAGTTTACATCCACATAAATGTGGGATAATAAACATATACAATAGAAAATGTTAATGCAGTCATAAAAATAGGTGCTTGCCTATAATAGTGCCTAGGACAGCTGGACAGATGGGAAGCAGATGGGGAACCCCAAAGGGGCAAAATGACCTGGCCCCAAACATATGGAGAGGATCCTGGATTAACTGTAGTTACCACTTCCTGCGGTCTCTAGGGCACATATATCAAACAGTCAAAGACGATACAGTTTAATATATCTAAGACCTGATCTGGGGGGAAAATGGAGAATGAGAAATACAGCAATCTGAAGAAGAATGAGAGACAGTAACCATTCAAAGAACAAATGACATGAAAATAACGAGAAAATAAAATAAGAGGGAGACATTAAGAATGGCAAATATAGGAGTGTGTTTCTAAAATATTTAGAGGCAATATAACAAGTAGCAAACCCTGATTGAAAACATTAGTGATTTATGAATTTGAATCTCAGCATAACTCAAAGACTACTCAAATAGGAGTTGAATAAGCCTAGGTTCAATTCGTGGCATTATTATCTTATTGGTCATTTAGCTTTACGGGTATCTCAGAGCTCTAGTTTCCTCACATGTAAAATGAAGGCTTCAACTAAATTATTGCTAAAAGCAATGTATGACAATTTTTTAAATTGTGTTCCTATCTGGTCTAAGCATAAAAAACAAAATTATGGTGTCCAAGCTGTTAATTCCTTACCAAAAAAGAAATGTAATATATTATATGCATCACAGAAAACTGCAATACTTAGGTTTAAGTATATTTCTGAGTTTGAAGGGGATCCCTTGTCTAGAGGATTTGGGATATTCTCTATTATTGCTAACAGTCCAGCACATAGTAACCAACTCTGATTAGAAAATTTAAATGCCCCATTTTCTTCTTCTCTGCAATACTTTGCCATACATACATATATAGAGACTTATATATAAATGTGTATATGTGTATCTATATAAATACCCATACACGCATACGTTTGTTCTAAAGGTTCTCTATAGTTTTTCCCTGCTTTCTCCTTCTGCCCACTGTTTCCTGTCTTATCACTATCACTGAATTAGCCAGGCAGACATGAAAACATGCAAGTCCTAAGTCCACTTCAAAACGTACTACAACTTTTAATTAAAATTTTAGGAAGGGCAAGAAACTAAATGTTAGTATCAAAATAGAAAGAACTGGTTATCTGTATACATGTATAAATGATTAAAAACATCCAAAGTAGCAGCCAGGTACGGTGGTCATGCTTGTAATCCCAGCACTTTGAGAGGCCGAGTCCAGCAGATCACAAGGTCAGGAGATCCAGTTCAAGCCTGGCCAACATGGTGAAACCCCGTCTCTACTAAAAATACAAAAATTAGCCGGGTGTGGTGACACACGCCTGTAATCCCAACTACTCGGGAGGCTACGGCAGGAGAATCACTTGAAACCGGAAGGCGGAGTTGCAGTAAGCCAAGATCGTGCCACCGCACTCCAGCCTGGGCAAAAGAGCAAAACTTCATCTCAAAAAAAAAAAAAAAAAATCCAAAGTAATCCTTTCTCATCAATACTATGGGTAAGATTTCTTTTTTTTATTAATTCAACAAATACTTAGTATCTATTACGTTTTGTGCTAGGGATAAAATGAAAAGCAATGACCTAAGGGGTTCTTAGCCTCATTAAACCAACAAATACTAAAAGAATAATCACAAAAGTATAAAACTACTTTCCTGGTTGTATTTTATTTTGTATTTTTAAAAATTCAAAAGTTTAGGAAAAACAACCTAATAAATCATTAGTTTTTGTTTTAAGATCCCAAATCAGAGCCATTCTTCATCTGCCTTAATAAAACTCTATAACACTACAGTTTTAAAAGAATATTCAAATCAGTTATCTCTGTTGAGTCTTATGAAAACTCTGTATTATAAATTCTGAGTGGAAAACTGCTTTATAAATGCATTCAACAACTCAACGACATCAACTTGACCTGAATCTATATATAGCTCCTAACATGAATGTGAGTCATTTTACATTAAAACACTTTAATGGATATAAAGAACACTTGAAATGTGGGACAGACTATCTAACCTTCATACATCACTAGCTCATTAAAAATGTATGTAGAGGCTTTCACCTGAATAACATTTCTATTAAGTCTCATCTAAATCTTGTTTATCTTTTGATATCTTATATTAACTATATTTTGAATGCTCACTAAAGGGTTTTCTCTATCTCTCACTTGATGAGCAATTTTTCTACTACCTGGAAATGCTCGCTGAGAACTTTGCAGTGTTAATTTCACATTCCACTCATTACTTTATTCAAAACTTCATTTTTCAGAATAAAATCATCATCTTCCTAGATTTTCATTAACAGGACTAGAATCTGGTTTTCTGAAATATTCTGTGCTATTTTCATAAACATATCTTTTAACAATCACTTTAGAAGAGGTCCTTATATACTCACCTCAGTAGAAAATACAAATCTGATTTGATTTTCAGAAACCAAAAAGGTAGGCTAATCATCTATCTACATGTTTGGCTTCAAAACACTGGACTCATAGAACATTCCATATGGTTGAATTCTGCCCTCCACAAGACTGCAGATTATCACACTCATGAGTCACCCATAAATACTCAAAATCATGAATGTAAACAGTCTTGCATGTTCTAAAAATGCTAATTAAGTATAATATAAGCCAAAAGGCCTTAATTTCAAAATAGAACGAAATTATGTATTACAATAAAGTATAAAAATAACAACTTTAAAACACTAAAATATTTTTACTGCATACAAACCTTTGAAGCCATCAGGATACACGTCAGAGAGAAATTTGGTGCTGATGTCTCCTTTTACAAAGCGTGAGTTGATTATCACCTCTCGAAGTAATGCAATATTATGTGTAACACCTAAAAGTAAAATGATATCAAATTGAAGAACAATGAATCAGTGAAAAATGGAATTCTGATAATGTGGGGAAATTTATCATCATTGTTCTATGACCTAGCAGAAACCATTCAAGATTACTTATTTCCTTGACTTCTATTAACAACAAAAAATTTCTGAACTTGTGGTATCAATAAAACAGTAAATATAAACTTAAGAAGCTTGGTATTGCCAAGTCAAGTCAACAGGCTGTATTAGGGTGGTGCAAAAGTAATTGTGGTTTGGGGCCATGAATTTTAAATCATCAAAACTAGGCTGAAACACATTTTTATCAATCAAAACAGGAACCATTACATCAGCTCCTTTTTCTCAATAAGAAATAAGTTTGTTTATTCCTGTAGCGTAAAAATCCATGCTTTGGGATTTGGCGGACTCTTGGAGAGCATTTTTTGCATCCTGCTGGTTGTGGAAGCATTTTCCCTGCAAAAAGTTGTTGAGATGCTTGAAGTGGTGGTCAGCTGGTAAGAGGTCAGGTGAATATGCCGGATGAGGCAAAACTTCATAGCCCAACTTGTTCAAATTTTAAGCATTGGTTGTGGAACGTGCAGTTGGGTGCTGTCATGGAGAAAACATGGGCCCTTTCCATTGACCAACACCAGCTACAGGCATTGCAGTTTTGGGTGTATCTCATAGATTTGCTGAGCATACTTCTCAGATGTAATGGTTTCACTAGGATTCAGAAAGCTGTAGTGGATCAGACCAACAACAGACCACCCAACAGTGACCATGACCTTCTTTTGGTGCAAGTATGACTTTGGGAAGTGCTTTGGGGCTTCTTCTTGGTCTAGTCATTGAGCTGATCATCGCTGGCTGTCATATAAAAATCCACTTTTCCTCACACGTCACAATCCAAAAAATGGTTCATTGTTGTGTAGAACAGGAAAAGACTACACTTCAAAATGACGATTTTTAAAATTTTCAGTCAGCTCATGAGGCACCCACTTGTGGAGCTTTTTCATCTTTCCAATTTGCTTCAAATGCCAAATGACCATAGAATGGCTGACACTAAGTTCTTCAGCAACTTCTTATGTAGTTATAAAAGGATCAGCTTCGACAACTGCTCTCAATTGGTTGCTATCAACTTCCGAAGGCTGGCCACTAAGCTCCTCATCTTCAAGGTTCTCATCTCCTTCGCAAAACTTCTTGAACCATCACTGCACTGTATGTTCATTAGCAGTTCCTGGGCCAAATGCGTTGCTGACATGCGAAGTTGTCTCTGCTCTTTTCGTACCATTTTGAACTCAAATAAGAAAATTGCTCACATTTGCTTTTTGTCTAACATCATTTCCATACTCTAAATATAAAATAAACAGCAAGTAGTAAGTCATTAGCAAAAAAGAAACAAAGCAAGAAATGTACATTAAAATGATGTATAACATAACCACATCTATTTAAGAATGTATTCCAATATCAAACAGCAAATTTCAGCAATGCAAAAACAGCAATTATGTTTACACCAACCTAATAAATGTCGTTTCAATAAATGGTACTAGAACAACCAGCTAACCATGTGGACCAAAAAAAAAAAAAAAAAAAAAGCCAGGCACGGTGGCTCACACTTGTAATCCCAGCACTTTGGGAGGCCAAGGCAAGCAGATCATGAGGTAAGGAGTTCAAGACCAGCTTGGCCAACACAGTGAAACCCCATCTCTACTAAAAATACAAAAATTAGCTGGGCATGGTAGCAGGTGCCTGTAATCCCAGCTACTTGGGAGGCTGAGGCAGGAGAATCACTTGAACCTGGGAGGTGGAGGTTGCAGTGAGCCGAGATCACACCACTGCACTCCAGCCTCAGCGAAAGAGCTAGACACCATCTCAAAAAAATAAATAAATAAATAACCTCAACCCTAACACCTAACAACACAGACAAAAAATTAACTCCAAATGAATCACAAACCTAAAACTATTTTAATAACTATAATAGAAACTATGGAGGAAAAATCTGTTACCTTAAGGTAGGCAACAGATTCTTAGTACACAAAAACCATGAACTATAAAAATATTGACAAACTGTACATCATCAAACTTAAAGTCTGCTCCTCAAAAGAGGCAATTAAGAAAATAAAATGGCAAACTATAGCCTGAGAGAAAATATTCACATTAAATATATTATTATTACTATATATATATATTTTTTTTGAGACAGGGTCTCACTCTATCGCCTAGGTCAGAGTGCAGTGGTGCAATCTTGGCTCACTGAAGCTTCAACCTCCCAGGCTCAGGGATCCTCCTGTCTCAGTCTCCCAACTAGCTGGGACCACAGATGCATGCCACCATGCCCAGCTAATTTGTTTTGTTTTGTTTTCTTTGAGACGGAGTCTCGCTCTGTTGCCAGGCTAGAGTGCAATGGCACAATCTCCGCTCACTGCAACCTCTGCCTCCCGGGTTCAAGCAATTCTCCTCCCTCAGCCCCCTGAGTAGCTGGGATTACAGGAACACGCCACCACACCCAGCTAATTTTTGTATTTTTACTAGAGATGGGTTTTCACCAGGTTGGCCAGGTTGGTCTCTATCTCCTGACCTCGTGATCTGCCCGCCTTGGCCTCCTGAAGTGCTAGGATTACAGGCATGAGCCACGGCACCCGGCCGCCCAGCTAATTTTTATATTTTTTTGTAGAGACACGTTTTTGCTATGTTGCCCAGGCTGGTCTCGAACTCCTGGGCTCAAGTGATCCACCCACCTTGGCCTCCCAAAGTACTAGGATTACAGGCATAAGCCACCAATTCTGGCCCACAATACATATATTGGACAAGGGAGTTGTATCTACAAATATATAAAGAATACTTACAACACAATTATAAGACAAAAAACAAACCAAGTAAAAAAAAAAAAAAAAAAAAAACAGTCAACATGTCCACTAAGCATAGGAAAAATTGTTCAACATCATTATTGTTAAAGAAATACAATGAGCTGCCACCAATATACCAATTTAGATGGCCAAAGTGAAAAGACAGATAATAGCAAGTGCCAGTCAGGATATGGAACAAGGAGAATTGTCACACTGTGGTGGCAATATAAAATGATACACATACTTTGGAACGGTTTGGTAGTTTCTGGAAAAGTTAAACATATACTCACTGATTCAGACAACTCACTCCTGTGTATTAAGTCAAGTTAAATAAAAACATATGTCTATACAAAGACTTACATACAAAGTTTAATAGCAGCTTTATTTACTATAATCAAAACCTAGAAACAATTAAATCTCCATCAACAGGCAAATGAATTAACAAAAGTGGGTTTGTCCATACAATGGAATTCTATTCCACATATACACAAAAAGAGTCAATAACATATGAAATAACAAGGATGAATCTAAAAATAATTATGCTGAGTTTAAAAAGCAAGACCAAAAATAATGCATAATAATGTATAATTCCATTAATACAAAATTTTAGGACATGCAAACGAGCCTACAGCGACAGAAAGCAGATCATGCGATTACACTGGGAAAGGGGTAGAGGGAGGGTAAATGGCAAAGACCATAAGGAAACTCCGGGAGGTGAAAGAAGCGTTCAACACCATGGCTGTGGTAATGGTTTCACAGGTGGATATGTATGTCAAAACTCATAAAATTGAATACTTTGAATATTAGAAATTTATTACGTCAAGTATACCTCAATAAGTCATTTTTTAAAGATGCATGTAATCTAGTAGACAAAAATTGAGCCTAGTACACAATGACAATTTCAAAGTACAGGTGATGACTGAATAACATGAGCGTTAGGGGTGCCGACCTCCTGCACATACAAAAATCCACACATAACTTTTGATGCCCCCAAAAAAGTAAACACTAATAACATACTGTTGACTGAAACCCATGCTGAAAATACAGTCGATTACACGTTTCGTACATTATATATATTAAATACTGTAGTCTTGCAATAAAGCTAATGTTATGAAGGAAATCACAAGAGAAAATATGTTTACTATTCATCAAGTGGAAGTGGATCATCGTAATAGTCTTCCTCCTCCTCTTCATGTTGAGCAGACTGAGGAGAAGGAGGAAGAGGAGAGACTGGTCTTGCTGTCTCAGGGGTTGCAGAGACAGGAGAGGTGAAGGAGGTGGAAGGGGAGGTAGGAGAGGCGGCACACTCGGTATAACTTTATGAATATACTTTGTAATTTTTCTCTGCTTTTGCTTTTTCATTTCTCTAAAAATGTTTCTATATGAGTTCAATCCTTTTTCCACTGTTTGTGTTAGTTTTACTGCCAGTATCACAGAAGGGTCTATGTCATAAAATAAGTCAACATCAGTCTTGAGTAATCGGAATCCTTCTGCCACACTCTGATGTGAGCCTGTTTTCTGGCATTGCTTCTTCTATGTCTTCTTCCTCATCCTCTGGCACTGATTCGGAAGCATTTATCTGCATCAAGTCATTTTCTGTTAATTCCTTGGGTGAAGTGTCTATTCACTCTTGGATTCCTCTAAGATCCGTACCTTAAAACCCTTTACCCCCCACTCCACCTTTCATGTCAAATCCACAATCTCTTTCACGATTTCCTTGGTTGCCTCTTTCATAAATCCTATGAAGTCATGCACAACATCCAGACAAAGTTTTCTCCAGCAAAAATTTTGGGCTTGATAGCTTTCACAGCTTTTTATATGACAACAAGACATCTTCAGTGCTGTAATCTTTTCAGACTTTTTCTCTTCCATGGTGTCGATGATCCTTTCCGTATAGCACTGTGGATAATGAGCCTGAAAGGTCCTTACAATACCCTGAGCTAGAGGCTGAATTAGACTTGTTGGGTTTGGGGAGAAGCAGGCCACTTCGATGCCTTCAATGTTAAACATGTGTTCTGGGTGGCTCGGGCACTGTCCATATCAAAAGAACTTCAGAAGACAGTCTCTTACTGGCAAGGTACTTCCAGACTTTAGGGACCAAGCATCAATGGAATCAATCCATAAAAAGGGTTCTCACGGTCCAGGCCTTCTTGTTGTACAACCAGAAGACTGGCAGCCGGTGCGTATCATTTTCCTTCAAGGCGAGGAGATGAGCAGCTTCACAGATAAGTGCAGATCATAAACCTGACTGCCTTTGCACAGAACAACAGACAGAGTTAGCCTATTCCTCACTGTCTTAACTCCTCGTGCTTGCTTCTTTTCCTTACTAAGAAATGTTCCCTGTGGCTTTTTTTCCCCCAGAATAAGGCACTTGTGTTTGCATTTAAAACCTGTTCAGCAGATATCCTTTCTCTTCAATGATTTTCTTAACAGTGTCTTGGAACTCATCTGCTGCTTCTCGGTTGGCAGAAGCAGCTTCCCCTTCACATTTTGTCTTCACATTTTAAAGCCAAATCTCTTTCTAAAATTATCAAACCATCCTTGGTTGGCAATACATTATCCAGCTTTATATCCCTCCACCTTCCTTTTTCTTCAAGTTGCCATATAACAACTTCACTTTTCCCATAGACAGTCATATTCGAGTCTATGGGAATGCCTTTCTTATAGCAATCCTCCACGCACATAAAAGCTGCATCTTCAATATGAAATGAAAGGTGTTTCACAAAAAGTGCAAGATTTTCACACCTGCTGGTGTAGTTGCAGCAAGTGCTTCATGAATTTCATTTTATTTTCTTTTACAATGGTCCTTACACGGGATTCATTTATCTTGAAATGACAGGAAACTATATCTGCAGACCTCAAGCTACCACACATTATCAAGTAATTCAACTTTTTCTCATAACGTCATGACTTTTCTCTGTTTCTTGGGAGGACCTCCAGCATTACTAGTAGCACTTTGTATGGATTCCATGGTGTTATTCAAGGTTTATGGTTTGCACTAAACATGATGAAAACTACGCCAGAACCATAAGCGATGACTTTTTACTGCCATACACAATTTACTGGAGAGAGAACTGATCACACAGCGGTGATTGGCATCGCACGGTGTTTTAAGCAGATACTCGCAACACTTGAGCTCACTCCAATAGCAACAGTAGGTGGCTCTGAAACTATACAGTAGTACAGTATGTATTACAGTGAAGCTTAATGTGGTTATGATTTCATGCTGTGTCTTTACTGTTTGTGTACATTTCTCTCTGCTTTGAATGGCACCATGTATGGTCTCTGTGTAAGTTTTGATAAATGTTAACTTTTATAATAGATTTGTGTATATTTTATAATAGCAAATGATGAAATAGACTAGTATCTCTCTATATTTTATGTATTCATGATATACCTTTTTCTTTCTTTGGTACTTCTAGGCTATATGGTTTGTCTGAAAGCTTTTTCAAATTGTCACAAATCTTCAAATAATTTTAGAATATATTTATTGAAAAAAAAATCCAGGATAAATGGACTTGCACAGTTCAAACCAGTGTTGTTCAAGGGTCAACTGTAAAATCAAATAGGTAACTGCCACAAGAGGATACTAATAGTGTTGGGAGAGTTCTAGGATGCAGGAAGGCTTTATGAAGAACGAAGTATCTAATCTTGGTCATTCCAGATTACAAAGATGTTACACAGGAGTGAAAGGAAATGGGAGGAAGCATGTCACATCCAGGGAAGGCAGGAATTACATCAGGCTTCCACAAGAAGAGCAGGTGACTGCAGCATGACAGCTGAAGTCAAAGTAAACAGAGGTTTGTTCATTCCTTCCTATTTCTTTAGTCCACTTTTGTATGGTTCTAATCTGTACCATTACGCTGCATAAGAAACCTACAAATTATGATTCTGATCTTACTATTAAAGTCACACAGAATCCCCACTTTTGCAACAATAACCATAAAGTAAGGAAAGAATCAGATAGTCAAGTTCAAATACCAGGTCTACCTCTTACCTGAGGTAAGTTAGTTAACCTCTCAAAGCTTTAGTTTCCTCATTTGTAAACTGATAACAATAATAGAACCTATTATGCATAATTGTTATCAGGTATAAATGAGATAATGCTTAATGTAATGCCAGGCTCTCAAAAGAGAATATTACTATCCTGTTATATGGGAATAAACAAAGAACATGAGACAAAATGTAATTAATGAAACATCAGACATAAGTTTTCCTGCATCCTAAGCTTCAGCACTGACCTAACTAACTTCCAGTTTTGTTTTCTGTTAAGAATGGAGCTCCTGGTCAGGCACAGTGGCTCACACCTATAATCTCTGCACTCTGGGAGGCCGAGGAGGGCAGATCACGAGGTCAGCAGTTTGAGACCAGCCTGGCCAATATGGTGAAACCTCGTCTCTTCTAAAAATACAATAATTAGCCAGGTGTGGTGGCAGGCGCCTGTAATCCCACTACTCGGGAGGCTGAGGCAGGAGAATCGCTTGAACCCAGAAGGCAGAGGTTGCAGTGAGCTGAGACCGCGCCATTGTACTCCAGCCTGGGTGACAGAGTGAGACTCCATCTCAAAAAAAAAAAAAAAAAAAAAAAAAAAAAAAGCTCCTGAAATCTAAGTTTATACCTATATCTATTTGGAAGGTGTAACTTTCCTGTAACACAATGGTTGGCAAAATATGGCCTGAAGGCCATATCTAGCCTTCTACCTATTTTGTAAATAAAGTTTTATTAGAACACAGCCAGCCTGGTTTGTTTACATGTGGCTGTTTTCATGTTGTTAACAGTAGAGTCAAGCAGTTGTAACAGAAACCTTGTATCCCACAAAGTCTAAAACATTTACTATCTAGCCCTTTAATCTGAGCAAACCTATCTATATCCATCAACATTTATTCTACACCTATTACTCATGCAGCAATTAGATATCATGGGAAGGAAAATGAGAGCACACAATATGGTACCTGCTCTTGGCAAACTGCACAACTAATAATAGAATAAGTAAACTACAAAGATAAATGGGACCTTAAAAATGAGAAAACTGTGCTGGGTGCAGTGGCTCACACCTTTAAGTCCAGCACTTTGGGAGGCCAAGGTGAGAGATCACTTGAGGTCAGGAGTTCAAGACCAGCCTGGGCAACATAGCAAGGCCCTGTCTCTACAAAAAATAAAAACAGAAAATTAGCTGGGAATGGTGTCATATGCCTACAGTCCCAGGTACTTGGGAGGCTGAGGCAGGAGGATCACTTGAGCCCAGGACTTCGAGGTTATAGTAAGCTATGATTGCACCGCTGTACCCAAGTCTGGGCAACAGAGAAAGTCTCTATCTCTAAAAGAAAAAAATAAAAAATTTTTTAAAAAACAGAAAAAAAAAAAGAAAATTGTAATCCAGAGAGACTGAATAGTTTACCTAATGTTTAGTACATTATACATCACAATAGTTACATATATATAATTATATATAAACAATTTTTAAGATGTAGAGGTTTATTGTGACAGACTGCTAGTTTCTCCTAAAACCTGCTTTTCATTTTTCCACAGTAATAGAGTTTTGGCTGAGCAAAAGACACCCAGACACAGACTCTACTTTCCCATCTAGCTTGTAGCTAGGCATGACAAACTAATTCCTAGAAAAAGGAAGGTAAGCTAAAGTGAAGTACGCAACTTCTGACTCACTCACTTATTTTAAAATTGCTTGCTTGGGCTTCCTTTCTTCTCCTCCTATTATGGGTTTCCAACAGGTCAGAAACTCAGTTTTGGCAATTCAAATGGAGTGGCACATCAGGATGGGTGTGTGTATCTTTGAATGACCTCATGAGGCTGACTTGCCCTCCTAGCAGCATGGACCAGACAGTTACATGAGAGATAAATAAATGTCTCTCTTATTTATCCCACTGGATTTATAAGTCTTTGTTACAGCAGGTTATCCTGTACCCTAGTGCATGTGTCTGAGTGAGCAGGGCACACCTTTTCAATATGACTTTCCATCTGTAAGCTAGCCAATGATAACAGCTTAACACGTATACCTGCCCAGGCATTTTCCTATGCATCTCTTTTATACTAGACGATATCCACAACCATATGGAAAATCCTGAGCATTTCCGTTCCTGACTCAACAGATGCTATATATCTAAATTTTATAAAAGCTAATCTCAATTTATCAAAACTACCTCAAAACATTTAGAAAACTTTCACAAATTCAAATTAATCCTATTCCTTTAGATACATGAATATTCCATAGAAAAAGTTACATATATCAGAATCGATCATATTGTTCACTACATACATATAGATACCTTATAGATTGCTTTATGTACCTACACACACAGATCTTCTATAGCGCATGCCCATGAGATACACACAGCTATTTCATGCTTCTCCTGTGGGTAATGATTTACTTGGTCCATATACAAAAACTGATGTTTCAGAGGGCTTTAGTAAGTTTTTTTTTTTTTTTTAATGAGAAACATAGTAGAAGGCATCTGAAATTTCTAATGACATCAATATACCTAAGAAATCATTGAAAAAATGTGGTGTTGCTTTTGGATAGATGAAAATGAAGAGCAATTGAAGGCAATATGCTAGTATGCTTAGAGAGAACAATTAGGTAGGCAAAAACATAAAAAGCTCCTTGAAAGAGATCAGGCTAAATAAAACATGGGAAATTAATCCCTTGATCATGTTTCACAAAGAGACAAACTAGAGTGCTTTTGAAAAAGAAAAGAGGTATATCACTTGCCAGAAAGGTTCACCTGCATAGGAAATGACAGCTTTGGTGTTTCAGGAAGAGGAAAGCATTTGAGACTTACACAGATTTTCCTGGCTGGGAAGGAAAACAGAAAGATGAGAAGGACCCAAAGATGAGTAGCTAAGGTTATGGTAACATTAGGGAGGAATTAAGCTCACACCTGTAATCCCAGCCCTTTGGGAGGCTGAGGCAGGAGGACTGTTTGAGGCCAGGAGTTTGTGACCAGCCCGGACAACGCAGTAAGACCCTACCTCAACAAAAAATTTAAAAATTAGCTGGGTAGGGTGGTACACCTGTAGTCCCAGCTACTCAGGAGTCAGAGGCAGGGAGATCACTTGAATCTAGGAGTTCAAGGCTGCGGTGAGCTATAATAGTGCCACTGCACTCCAGCCTAGGCAACACAGAGAGGCCCTATCTCTGGTTACAAAAGAGAGAGAGAGAGAGAGAGATATTTCACTGTGGTAAAAAGCAAATGATTACCACCAGGTATTCCTGTGGAGAAGAATGAAAGGAAAACACCATGGTCTGAGTATGAGCAAAGGAGAGAATGGTGCTGAGTGCAGTGAAAAGGCCAAAAGGCATTCAGGGTGTGATAGACCATGCACAGATTTCACATTCCCATCAGAGCAACTAGAATGGGAAGAGGGCAGGTATGACTAGATTTACACAATCCAGAATCACTTAGGCTGTTATATGGAAAAGGGACTGGGGAAGGGCAAGAGGGAAGATTGAAAAATTCCTCAGGGGACAATTGCGGAGATATGCTGAAAAATGGCAAGGCTGAGGTCCACAGCTAGGACACTGACAATACAGATGGGAGAAGTAGCTGGACTTGAGGGATATTCAGGAGGCAGGCAGGGACTGATGGCAAGAATGGGGAGATGAGGGCCAGGTGCAGTGGCTCATGCCTGTAAGTGCAACATTTTGGGAGACCAAGGCAGGTGGATCACTTGAGGTCAGGAGTTCAAGACCAGCCTAGGTAACATGGCAAAATCCCATCTCTACAATAAATACAAAAAATTAGCTGGGTGTGCTAGTGTGTGCCTGTAGTCCCAGCTACCAAGGAGGTTGAGGTGGGAGGAACAGCTGAACCCTGGAAGTCAAGGCTGCAGTGAGCCCTGGGCCCACCACTGCATTCCAGCCTGGGTGACAGAGTGAGACCCTGTCTCAAAACAACAACAACAACTACAAAGAATGGGGAGATGAGTACCAAAGTTGTGACTCTGCAACATGAGACAAGTTGCCATTTGCAGAGAAGAAACAGGTTGAGAGAAAAATAGCAGATTCATGGACAAGTTAAATTTGCAATGCCTGTGAGATGATGTCTGAATGATTAAGGTTCAGAAAAGCAGGCAGATTCGATGGTATACATCAGAAAACAGATGCTTCTAGTTATGGGGGGAACATCCCCCATATGTGAAGGAATCCAAAACAGGGTGAGACAGAGAAATGTGAAATAAAACCAGCAATATGCAAATCATTCATATATTACAATAAATCAAGTTCTGGAAAAAATAAGACTCTAAGGGAGGGACTGAAAGGGATGAAAGTTATTAGACCAAGGTACATCAACGATTTAATTTACCAAAAAAGTTGATCTTATGTACAAATTAATAATTCAGAATTTTTCAATTTACAAGAGTTTTTGCAAAACAGTAGGTAAGGTAGCAGGAGTCTCAGGATTTTTGAACTTCCCTCCCCTCGTTAAATAGAAATAGTACAGTTCATTTTGGGAGGCCGAGGCGGGTGGATCACTCGAGGTCAGGAGTTGAGCCTAGCCTGACCAACATGGTGAAAGCCCATCTCTACCAAAAATACAAAAATTAGCTGGGTGTTGTGGCTGGCGCACCCCTGTAGTCCCAGCTACTTGGGAGGCTGAGGCAGGAGAATTGCTTGAACCTGGGAGGCAGAGGCTGCAGTGAGCCAAGATTGTGCCACAGCACTCCAGCCTGGGTGACAGAGTGAGACTCCATGTCAAAATAAAAAGAAAAAAGAAAGAAAGAAGTAATACTATTCAAATATATACTCAATATTTCATATTTAACTTTACTGGCTTTCATGTTACAGCCTATTGCTGGTATAAATTTTTTAGCTCCCTGTGTGGCCAATGTTAAAATAGTTGGAACCAAACTCTGTCATCACTAAAATACAATATAGCTTTCAGAAATAGTTAATGATAATTTGAACGAAAAAGAGATTATTTTCTGATGCGCCAAATTTGTGACTGATAACATTCAGAAAGTTAACATGCTTGCAGTTTCACAGGATAAATGATATGTTGTATTTGTCCTCCGTATCCAAAGCTGAAAAATAGGTGTTGATTTGAGAAAAATGTAACTCAAAGGAATTGAAAGCAAATATTAATTTACATTTTGGATATCAAAGAACAGAGCCATCAAGCACATAAATGAAGCATGGAATTTTAAAAAATCTTTCTACTTGAATAGCAAATACAGCATAAAAATACAGACTTTCATCTCACTAAATGATGTTTTAAGAATAAAATCAAAACACAAAACCATTTTCTCTTTAATGTTTTCTAAATAAAATATTATATATGACTATGCAAAACTAAATCGTTATCTTTTTTTCCTTCCTAAGGCCAATATGGTGAGATAATGGCTCATGGCAGACAACAAACACCTATGCCCCAACTAACTGTTCCCAAAACTACTGTCCATTAATAATCCTAAAGCCAAAAGAGGGTAATAATCAGAAAATTATTTTATATCTAAGAGCTCAAAAGATCAGATAGATGGCAAGAATCACTGAAGCACTAAACAGGATCACACAGATTTGAAAGTTACCATTTTGCATTTAGTTTCTTTCTTTCACATCCCAGGAAAGACAACACTATTTGAACAGATGCTTGTTTAAATAGTACGGGGACAGTAGAGGTATTCTTTGAGAGTTAGTTTACAACTTCAAGGATATTATTAATCACATACTCGTAAAAATTATGACTGGGAGGTGTGGACTGGGAGTCATGGATGACCTCTGGCAGAGTTCACCAGGTCCCATCTGTATGGGAAATCACGACCAGGCCACAGAGAAGAGGCCCCTAGGAGTGGCCTTCCCCTGACTGCCTGCTGCTTCCAAAACACTGCCCAGACATCAGCTAGACATGCTGCCAGGATCAAACAGAGGCCAAAAGCACTCTTATTTCATGAGGATTTCTAAATTCACTTTAACCGAATTACATTTTTGCTTCGAAGTTTCTCTATCTTAACAAAAGTTCACAATCAGCACAGGAAAAAAATATTCATATTTGAATAATTAAGCAGTTACCAAACAAGACAGTAGATTGTCTTACCTTTTCTGCCCTTCATAAAGCAAGTTTTTAAACCTGCCTATCCTTCAGAATTAGCCAGATAAGTAATATCTAAGTTCAAAATCCCAAGTGCATCTCTGTTTTTATTCTTTAAATATTAGTGGAGAGTGGGGGTACTTGCTCTTCCCTATTTTTTAAACTTTTTATTTTGAAATAATTTCAAAATGTAAAAAATAGTGAACAGAATTACTACATATGCAGGTTCTACAAATAACATCTTATCATATTTATTTACTTTGTCACTATTTTTTTCTATTTATACACAGATACATAATTTTCTTTCTGAAACATATGAAGGTAAGTTGCAGACAAGATGTCATTTTACTTCTAAATATGTCAGTGTACATCTCCTAAAAGCAAAGTATATCTCTTCTATAATCACAGTACAAGGATCAAAATCAGACAAGCCTAACAATGCTGACATTGCTATCACATAATCTACGGACCTTATTCAAATCTTACCAATTGTCCCACTTCTGACCCTTACTACAAAAGAAGAACATTTTTCTGCTGGTCCAGGATCTGAACCAGGACCACACGCTGCATTTAGTTGTCATGTGTCTTTAGTTTCCTTTGATCTACGTAAGTTGCTCAACTCTTGTGTTTCCTGACCTTGACGTGTTTGAAGAGAAGAAGCCATTTATTTTGTAGATTGTCTTTCAGTTTGGTTTGTCTGATATTTCCTCATGATTATATTCAGGTTGTACATCTTTGGCAAGAATATCACAGAAATGGCTGTTGTGAGAGGAGCATCTTTTGTTATTCATAACAAGCTCCTTTCAATCATACCTGAGTTTATGCTAATGAGACGACTCTTGGAGGATGGGAGCAGATGGCCAGAGGATCCAACCATGTGATTAAGGAGTTGGAACTTTCAGCCCCATGCCCACCCTCCAAAGGGGAGAGGGACTGAAGAATGACTTGATAACTAATGGCAGATTGATAGGATCGATCATGCCTACCTAGTCAGGCCTTATAAAAACCCAAAGACAAGGATCAGAGGACTTGTGGGTTGGTGAACACATGGAAGTTTTGGAGGGTGGGGCATCTGGAGAGGGCATGGAAGCTCTGCATCCCTCCCCAAAACCTTGCCCTATGCATCTCCTCCATTGGGTTACTCTCAAGCTGTATCCTTTATAATAAACTGATAATAGTAAGCAAAGAGTTTCCGTGAGTTCTGAGAGTGATATTGCAAATTACCACCTACAACCCTCATCCTTGGAATCACTTCACAAGTGCCTTTACTGAACCAATGTTGACACTTTCTATCTAGAATGTGCCACATTCTACAAATCAACTGCAGTAAACTCTCCTGAAAATTAATGAAATGAAATATGAAAGAGGGCAAGACAATAAAGAGACATAATCAAAGACACTGTGTAACTTTGGGCCACAGATGGGATTAAAAAATAGTAAAAAAAAAAAAAAAAAAGACTCTGAGGGACAAACTTAAATATGGACAAGACATGAGATGAAACTGTTAAGTTGCTGTCAATTTTCCTTGGAGTGTAATGATGGTATTGTACTTTTTTGCAGGAATGAAATGGCCATTGCAAAAATTATGACACTCAGAAAAATCTGACCTACCCAACTTTATCTTGCTGTTAACCTCCAAGCTGCCCCTGTTCATTGCTGGGTGTAGGCCATGCTAACTGTAAGATGATTTAATTTATACTTTAACTGTAAAACAATGATAATAGCCCCTTCCCAAAACAAACCCCCTCCTTGCCTGGGGAACAGACAGTATTTGTAAAACTAACATTAGAAATGACGGCTCAGGAGTCATGCAGCCAGACCAGTAAACTGGCTCAACTAGTTCTGTGATCTTACCCAGTAACTGAAGGTAGCAAGAAGACCCTGCCTCAAGCACCTATAATTTTATCCCCAAACCAACCAGTCAGCATTCCCCACTCCCTGGCCCCCTGCCCACCAAATTATTCTTTTAAAACCCTAGCCTCCAAATTTTGGGGGAAATTTATTTGACTAATAAAACTTCAGTCTCCCGTTTAGCCAGTCCTGTGTTTATTAAACTCTTTCTCTATTGCAATAATGCTGTCTCAATAAACTGACTCTTATCTGTGCAGCACACAAGAAAAATCCAGTTACAGGACCATGGTCTTCCCCTTAAGAAGCCTGATAAAGTATTCAGGAGTGATGTGCCATGATGTTTGCAACCTTCTTTCAAATGGATCAGGAGAAAAACAGAGGAGAGAATGGAGGGAGGAAAGGAAAGAGGAAGGGTGAGAAAGGAGGAGGAAAAGGCAAACAAAGGGAGAAGTAGAAAAACAAAGCAAATATCAAAAAAGTTAATTAAATAATAATCTAGGTGAAGATTATACAGGCATGCACAGCACTATGCACAGCACTATTCATTCAACTTTTCTATAGTTTCGAAAATACCTAAAATTAAAAAGTCTAAGAGAAATGTGTCAAGAAAAATCCCTCTTTGATAAATCCTTTGACCTTAAAAAAAGAAATCATTGTGATATGTAGATGTCCACACCTTTCTCTGTGCTCATCCAACACAATTTAAAATATTTTAGGATGAGAAGACGGTTCAAGTGATATGAGAATATCACTTGACTGCAAATTGCTTTTCTACTTTAACAATCCATACGGACAGGTCTTTAAGTCACAGCTACGTAGTATTTTACAGTAATAATGCATTGTAATTTACTCAGTCATTCATCCATTTAGTGGACACTGTGGCTGATCAGCATTTCGGCTACTACAAACAATGTTGTTGTAAACGTCATGGTGAACAAGCTCATAATTCAGTTTTTTAACTCTATAGGAAAGATTTACAAAAGATGAACAGCTGGGTCAGAGGGCATGTACTTTTATTTTAACATCTAACACCAGATTATTTTCCTAAAATACTATAACAAGTGATACTGCAAAGATGCTTGAGTGTGTCCATCCCCTTTAGGTCACCTACACAGGACATTACCAGTCTTTTTAAAAATGCTGCCACTCTGAGGATCATTTGAAGGCAGAACAAAGTGAGGTACTCTCGACAAGAGATACAGAGACACCCATGAATCCTAAAGCAGTACTCTTTACTTTCAAAGGACCAAGAGAGGTAAGAAAAGGAAGATATGCTAGCCTCTTTCTTAAACTCCCACTACACTTTTTCAATCCCCCATTGTGGCACCTATGAAGCTATATTAATATTATAGTTATCTTTTCATATGTTTTTCACATCAAGTATATTAGTAACTCCTTGAAATCAGGGATAGTATCACTCGCTCACTCATTCATTCATCCAACAAACATTTATTAATCATCTAGCATGTGTCAGACACTGCTAAGCACCAGTAATATGCATGCAAACAAGATAAAGATCATCAGTGTCCTCATGTGCCTAATATTCTTATAGGATAACCCAACATTTCACAGTTAAGTACACAATTAATACTTTAATTTTACAGTGATGGTAAATGCTCTGCAGAAGTATTCGAACAGGGTACAATGAAAGCATATAACTTCAGCGCACAGTATTTGAAATTACCTAAAATGGTCTTTCAATATTGTTTATCTTTGGTTTAGTAAATTTCATATGACTAATGGATTGATAATGTGATTTATAACACATAATTTTTATTTTTATTTTTTTGGAGACAGAGTCTTACACTGTTAGCCAGGCTGGAGTGCAGTGGCGTGATCTCAGCTCACTGCAACCCCCACCTCCTGGGTTCAAGCGATTCTCCTGCCTCAGCCTCCTGAGTAGCTGGGACTACAGGCACCCACCACCATGCCTGGCTAATTTTTGTATTTTTACTAGAGACAGGGTTCCGCTACGTTGGCCAGGCTGGTCTTCAGCTCCTGACCTCAAGTGATCTGCCCTCCTCAGCCTCCCAAAGTGCTGAGATTACAGGTGTGAACCACCGTGCCTGGCCTTGATTTTTAAATATATGGTTTTATAAGTGTGAGGAGAGAGGAAGAAAGGATGAGAACTAAAGTTATTGAACAACATAAGCCAGTGTGGTGCCAAGCCCTTTATATACTTAACCTCAGTTAATCCTCACCAGTAATTTATACGGCAGAGACTATCACTCCATTTTTCAAATGTGGAGTATGAGATTCAGAGAGACAAAGTCATTTGACAAAAATCACATAATTTTTTTTTTTTTTAATTTTTTATTGTTGTTGTTGAGACGGACTCTCACTCTGTCGCCTAGGCTGGAGTGCAGTGGTGCAATCTTGGCTCACTGCAACCTCCGCCTCCCGGGTTCAAGCAATTTTCTGCCTCAGCCTCTCGAGTAGCTGGGATTACAGACGCACACCACCACCTGACTAATTTTTGTATTTGTAGTAGAGATAGGGTTTCACCATCTTCGCCAGGCTGGTCTTGAACTCCTGACCTCACGATCCACCCGCCTCCGCCTCCCAAAGTGCTAGGATTACAGGTGTGAGCCACTGCGCCTGGCCAAAAATCACATTATTATTAAATGGCATCAGGACAGGGGCTATGAACCCAGCTTTGTCTGGTTTCTGTCTACTACATCACAGTAATTCAAAGGCAAAATTTCAGACTAAGCCTGGAAAAATCTACCCATACAACGAAACACATTTTTTACATGTGACACGTATAAAGTTAGGAGAATAATGGCAAGCCTACTTTGTATTTCAGTCACTTAAAAACTAGTAACTGGTGAACCTATATATATAAAGTATAGTAAGCAAATTAGTGGAAAAATGTTCATTTAAGTATAAAACATGACAGGGTATTTATGTAAATATGAGAGAATACTCCTTTCAGAAGCCAGATAGAGTAGATAAATAACTTCTAGTTTGGACCAAAACTAATCTAATATTTTGACAAACTGCCCAGATGCCATGTCACGCCACTATGTCGTATTATATCAAAGTTTAACAGAGATGTGTTTTGACAAAATATTCTTACTCAGACTCTCAAATTCATGGATTTACTGTTCAAGCACATTAGAGTACAACTTAAATTAACCAAAATCTAGTATTTCAATTACCACAATAAAAATGCAGAGACAAAAAGGAAGAAAATCCCCCAATACTTTAATGTCCTCCAGGAATAATCTTCCCAAGTAACTTATTTATGTCTATCTAAACTCACATATATAGATAAACATAGATAAACTCACATAAACTGAACGTGTGTCCCAAATACGCACTAAAGGCCTCTCCACAGCAATATTACTTCTGTAAGAAAAAAGACGCCCTCCTCAAGGCCTATGTAACAATCGTGTACTGGTTATATAGAGAAATACAGACGTTGGGTATATGGAGAAAATATGCATTTGCTTAAAACAGTGAAAACAGCAAAGTTATGAAGTCAGAAAATACTCCATAATCAAGGCTTAAGAAAAAAAAAAGTAGAAAATGAGCTAGAAAGAATGTGAAGGGGATTTTTCCAGTTTTTAGATGCTGTGGATATTAATGTTGCTGATTTTCTTTTAAGTTACACCTAGGCTCACTTGAAAGCTTATTATTTTTTGTTTTTCATTTTTTTGTTTTTTTGAGGTGAAGTTTGGCTCTGTCACCCAGGCTGGAGTGCAATGGCACAATCTTGGCTCACTGCAACCTCTGCCTCCTGGGTTCAAGTGCTTCTCCTGTCTCACCCTCCTGAGTAGCTGAGACTACAGGCATGCGCCACCACACCCAGCTAATTTTTTTGTATTTTTGTAGAGATGGGGTTGCTCCATGTTGGCCAGGCCGGTCTCGAACTCCTAACCTGAAGTGATCCACCCACCTCAGCCTCCCAAAGTGCTGGGATTATAGGTGTGAGCCACCGCGCCCAGCCAAAAGCTTATTATTTTTCTTTAGTTCACAAGGATGAATCACTAGCACACAAGATTAATTAGAATCTCCATCACTTGTTAGTTAACAAATGGAAAGAAAAAAGGGTAATGCTAAAAGGGAAGGGGGGAGGCTGAGGAAGGAGAATTGCTTGAACCCAGGAGATGGAGGCTGCAGTGAGCCAAGATTGCACCACCGCACTCCAGCCTGGGCAACAGAGTGAGACTCCATCTCAAAAAAAGGTAGGGGGGAGTTGGCGGTGGGGGATGGGAAGGAAGACAGCCTCCTGATCTAACAGGGAAAAACTCAAAGAGAAAAGGCAAGGGCAAGTGTGGATTACATGATGTAATTCAATATTATTAGATAAAAATAAGCAGGGAAAGGTAGATGTGAAAATACAGTCACTGATTACCCTGGGTACTCCTGTACAGTTGTACAAATGGTTCACCGCACAAAGGTACTCAGTCAGGGAGGTAAAGCAAAGGCCTGACATGCTCCTTTGCTTAGCTGGGCTTCCTGTCTCGGAGAAGGATGTGCCCTGAAAATAAAGCACTTTTTCTTTTTCACACAAAGCTTCAGTCCATTTCCTGGGTACCTAAAAGTTGTCTACTGCAAAAAGAGGACTTTCAAAACCTTCATAAAAGTTCCATTTGGTCCTGAAGGGGACTGTGCAGTCTTACTCCACTACTATTGTACCACTTCAGCCTCCAAATGTAGCCTACCAGCCTACTGTTACATCCAGAGAGCCACTAGAAAAGGACAAAACTATACAGAAGCCAGTCTTGCCTATGGAATGCTCTCTGACCACACTATTCTTTCACAATTCAGTGTGAACTTATATTTTAAGTCTGGTGTTAAAGCCTGTTATTCTGAAGATGATGATTTATGTTGCACTAAAGTAAGCTTTTCATTATTAATGGAAAGCTGCTAAAATTTAGAATGAAATTTAATTCCTTAGGGGTATAAGCGTAACTGTACTTTGATTATTTCAATGTAATGGCTGCTTCTAATTCATTTATCACTATACATGCTAAAGGCTGGTAGTCTCGCATTTGGTCAGGCATTAGAACTATCATATATGAACAGGAGGTAACAAAACTGCACTTCCTAGAAGACAGTCTGTAATGTGTTCTAATCACAGAAGCAAAGAGCTATTCCCTCTTTCCCCAAATTAGTCAAATGTAGGTCACTACACTTCTATCACCATACATTTTCAAGTTTTCTACTTTAAAACAACAACAGCAACAGACACTCCATACACAATAATCTAGCAAAATTGCTCTCAAACTGCACTGGTCAGTGGTTCTTTACTTTGGAGGCTCTCATTTCACACACAATACATAATTGTACCCACAAAATATTAGATGCTCACCTAGGAAAGATCATACATTGTAAGTTTAATATCTTAAGAAGTAGATGTAAAGTATAGGAGTGCCAAGGAAAATGAAACCCCTATACTTAGTATGGTGGTTTGATGGATGGAAGCTTTTCTTATTTCTCTTTAAACACACAGTGAGCAAATGTGCCGTGCCATATTCTCATTGGTAAACCGAGGCTGTTCTCTGGAACTGGACACCATATATAAAAACCAACGAGTGCAAATCTTTGTTTTTACCTCGAATAACATAGTTATCCAGTGCATCTGCCATTCTCTTCAGTGCCTCAGTTCTATCAGAGCCATATGTGATTAGCTAAAAACAAGCAAACAAAAAACTCAATATATATATATTTAGAACAATGTTAAATGATTCATTTTAGTAAAAATTAAAATATTTCATAACAGATATCGAAATATATCTTGAAATTTTATAATAGTTCAGTTTTCAATATGTCAATTATGATTTTTTAAGTATATAAATATTAGAATCAAGCTATTTCAGACTTTTCTCCTACATTTCATTATCATAGTAAAGAGTGATTTTACAAAAACAAAAATGTAACAAAAGTACAGAAAAAATGTAAAAGGAGATACAGCTAAATGTGAATATTTGAGATAGGATTTGAACATCTAGGGTAGTGGTGAGGATTAGATAAGACATTTTTTCCCTATTTTTCTGTGGTTTCCAAGTTTGATACCCTGAACAGCTAACAGTTTCTTTCTTTACTTTTTATTTTTTATTTTTGAGATGGAGTCTCACTCTGTTGCCCTGGCTGGAGGGCAGCAGCGCAATCTCGGCTCACTGCAACCTCCGCCTCCCAGGTTCAAGAGATCCTCTCGCCTCAGCCTCTTGAAAAGCTGGGATTTCAGGCATGTGTAACCACGCCCAGTCAATTTTTTTGTATTTTTAGTAGAGACAGGGTTTTGCCATGTTGGCCTGGCTGGTCTCACACTCCTGACCTCAGGTGATCCACCCACTTCAGCCTCCCAAAGTGCTGGGATTACAGGTATGAACCACTGCGTCCAGCCCTTAACACTTTCATAACTAACAAAAAAAGTAAAGTCTCAAAAATAAAAGTATAAAGAAAGAAGACGACTTAGAAATCATTCGCAGTTTTACACATAATATATACAGAAGCAAATGGTACTTTTTCAGAAATCAAAAAAACAGAAAAGTCTTACCATTCTACATGATTTAGTGCCTACTTATACATATCTCTCTAATTTAGCAATGAAATAAGACCTTAACTATTCATTAAAGATTTTTCTGACAGTTATTTTAGCCAATCTATAGATTGTCTTTATTTTAGTAGGTTTTACTAGCTCTTCAATATCAAGCAAATTTGAAAATTAATTTGTAGGCCATTTTTCTGAAGAGAAAAACATTCATCTAAAAATTGAATATTTAAAAATCAACCTACAATATTTTTACATAGTTTTATTTTTAAATTAAATGGTGGTTCTCTATAAACAAAAGACCTAAACTTTATTTTAATACTACCAATAACTTAGGCCAGGCACGGTGGCTCATGCTTGTAATCCCAGCACTTTTGGAGGCCGAGGCGGGCGGATTGCTTGAGCTCAGGAATTCAAGACCAGCCTGGGCAACATGATGAAACCCCATTTCTACAAAAGATATAAAAAAATAGCCCGGCATGGTAGTACACGCCTGTAGTCCCAGCTACTTGGGTGGCTAAGGCAGGTGGATCGCTTGAGCCTGGGAGGTCGAGGCTGCACTGAGCCAAGATTGTGACACTGTACTCCAGCCTGGGTGAAAAAGTGAGACTCTATCATTTAAAAAAAAAGCACTAAAACCTTAACTGAAAAAAGAAAGATAAAAAATGGTTTGTTTACTGCAACGACAACATTAAAAAGGACACTTGGGGAAAAGCCATCTCGAGAAACAGGGTTCAATAAAGAAATCATTCCTCAATACAGATGTATCACTTCAGAGAACACAGATTTTCAAAATAAAATCCATAATCTGGCCGGGCGCGGTGGCTCACGCCTGTAATTCCAACACTTTGGGAGGCCAAGGCAGGCAGATCACGAGGTCAGGAGATGGAGACCATCCTGGCTAACAAGGTGAAACCCCGTCTCTACTAAAAGTAAAAAAATTAGCTGGGCTTGGTGGCACAAGCCTGTAGTCCCAGCTACTAGGGAGGCTGAGGCAGGAGAATCGCTTGAAGCTGGGGTCGGGCGCGGAGCTTGCAGTGAGGTGAGATCGTGCCACTACACTCCAGCCTGGGGGACAGAGTGAGACTCCATCTCAAAAAAATAATAATAAAATAAAAATAAAATCCACAATCTTAATTATTACAGCATTTTAAATTTTATAAGGTTTTAAGCATTTAAAGATGCAAAAGTTCAAGGTTAAAGATCCAAAAATTCAATTCATTTATTCTGGAAAGTCAAACTTCAAAAAGACAGGTGGCCAAAACGAATCTTATACTCTTATATCAAATCTACTTACGTAATTGGTAATTTGTAAAAACTGAAGAGAAAAGATCAAAAAGTACTCTAACAAACACTGCCTATCAGCCCAACTCTTGCCATTCATTCATACTTTCATCTCAGGTAATTTCCGCCAATGGCCAAAAAAGAAACCTAATTCCTTCTCATTGCGATGAGTTAGGGTGGCACCATTGGTTAGATGTTTATTATTACTACCGTTCATGCACATGTGTGTGATGGTGGTGATATGACATAGTTTGGGAGGAGGAGTACTGCAAACTAACATAACGCTGAACTTTCTCTCAAGAGAAAAAACTGCTCTGCTTTCGCATTACATCAGTGCATAATTAGTTGTTCATAGCATATGATGCAGATAAAGGCCCAGTTCCAGACTTTTTAAATATCACTGATTTTTCAGAAGAAATCAAATAATCCATTTAAGAAATTAAACTAACTTTTGAAATCATAGGATCATAATAAATGCTAATATCACTTCCTGGTTGGATGCCACTGTCAACTCGGACCTGGGAGAAAAAAAGAAAAAAAATAAAAGTAATTCATAGTGTGTAGATACTTTTTTGTAATCACAAATTTCATTTCCATGGAGAAGATGGATAGAGAATTTCAATCTCAAATAACATTTTCAGTTCTGGAAAATAGGAAAACAACCTAAAATCTTGATCCGTTAATATGCAATGCAACACATTTTTTGGTCTGCCACTGAATGAAGAAACTAAGAAATAGCAAAAAAAATAAAAAATGAAGACTTCCTATATCACTATGCCAGGATGCTGTGGCTCTCTGACGGCGTCTTCCTGCTGAAGCATGGCATGGACGATGCCCTTGCTAACTGCACTCCCCACCGGACCCTTCTAAGCCCGCCAGTGAGGCCCCTAGTCAAGCCTGCTCCTCAGCTCCATAGGAACGTGGGCCTGGGCCTTTCATGTCTGTAACACTTTCCTTTTTTGCCTCACCCTCTCCACTGTAAAACACTATTTTTCTGTTAGTGTTGGTCCCCTGAGGCTTTAATGTTTACACAGCTTTTCCTATGGCTTTGCTTTGTAAAGCCCCAATTAGAGTTCTGATTTTGTGATTTTCATGGGGTGTGGGGTAGGGGGATAGCACAAGTTCAAAATATTCTTTTGAAGAGGCTGATTGCTGTTAACCAGCCAACGAGTGAGTTAGTACATCGCTGATTCTTGTTTTCATTTCCCAGTTTGATACCAGCAGCAAGGCACGGAGGTTAGCCATGCAAAACTTTAAAAATGAGCAGTTACTGAGGACAGAATATTTATTAAATTATTTGAAAGAAGTTTTGGAATCTGAAGTATTTAAAAGCTAATCAAAATACTTCAGACCGTCAGGCACATCCTAGGGGTCTTGAGGACGGAGGAACTGAATCAAAGCTGCTGGAACAGCAGGACTTTGATGCCCAACGTTGTAAAGGGGTGGGAAGAGAAGAGCGGAAGCTCACGTAGCCTTCCACCTGTGGGAAGAAGCCTTCCTAATAAACAGCAGCTCATCTGTCTGCAGCAAGGCAGAAAAAGGTCAACACAGCGGCTGTTAGGCCTTTAATATTTTAATTTAGGCAATTGTCAAGGGACCACATGTAGAACCTCCTGTCTAGGATATCCACATGAGGGTATAATGATGGCTTTATTATACGGTGACATCAGAAGACAAGCTATAGTTTCATTTTCTTAAAATTCACACTACTATTATTCTCTTTGTAAGGTTGTAAAAGGAACACTGTAACATACCTGAGGGGCTTTTATTTCTGTATTTGCAAGCACAAACAAAAATACAGATATCTGTGTTCGTATTCACATTCATATACAAAAATCTTAATTTTAAACAAAAATGATTCAGCACACTTACGAAATATACTTGGCTTTCTATTTTCTGAAAACATATTTCAGGACATAAACTGATGTTCTATGAAATTCACAGTGTTGACAAAAACTAGAAAAAAATTAATGGAGCAGCTTTAAAAGCAATAAAATAACAATCTACCTTTTCCCCACATTAAATAGCCCCAAAATGGCAACTAGTAATCAGGTTACATAACAGAAAAGATATCTGTGAGTTTTCATTTTCTTAATTTTAATACCAAAAAGTGAAAGAGCTAATTTGACCACTATGTCATCTTTAAAACCATAGCATTCTTGCTAATGCTGTGTTTAAAAATAAGACTGATACAAGTTCTAAAACTTCTGACTTTAACTACATCCTATCAAATAAGACTGATACAAGTTCTAAAACTTCTGACTTTAACTACATCCTATCATTTGCTAGATAAACTGCTACAAAGCTAGGAGGAACTTAGATGTTCAACCCACAAATAAAATAACATAGACAATAAAGAATATTTATTACATTCTTCTATAGTTCCTTACTTAAAACTTTTGTTGCCTTGAATAATATCATCCTATAAGGTGTTACCTAGAGCTCTTAAATGTAACTGTGTTATTTACTAATATTATGATCACAGAAGTTATATCATCTTAACTTTAAAATACACAGGATAAAATCAAGATATATATAATCAACATGTATCTTTATAGAAGCAAATCAGTATTTTCAATTAAAAACTGTACCACAGTATGAAAACTCTGATTTATAATTTACTATTTATGCTGTTTTTTCCAAGTAATAATCAGCTATATTTTTATTTCTTAACAACCAATGTGAAGTCAGATCAAGTCTCCATTACTCCATGAAAGGCTATACAAATTTGCACCGAAAGCTTTAAGAAAAAAGTCAAATGAAATCAGAACCAAATTTCTGAGCAGAACAAAACTGTGGTCTGAAAATAACAAATTTACAAAAGATGATGATCAAAAATAAAAAAGGAAATCTTCACCTCTGCCATATTAATAAATGTCAGCCTTAATGAAGCATGTGAAAAGTACAAACCATAAGTTAGCTCTTAAGTAGGCATTCTCGTGACCAAAAATGGTAAGAGCCAAAAATTGTTTTCTAAGGTAAACTGACTGCTCTAGTTTTAATAAGGCAAGGAAGGAAAACAAACAGTAACAACCACAACAAAACACCCAAGCACCTCTGTACGAGATTCTCAAACCATTGCTCAGAAACCTCTCGCATAATTAAAATTTCTGTCCTCAGTACCACAGTGGACCCTGTGAAACTATAAGACGTCTCCCACCCTTCATTCTCAATTCACCTCTCCCCCTAAGCACAACTCCCAGCCCGCCATGTCTACCTGACAAGTGACAGCCCAATCTGATTAAATGCTTCCAAGGGAGGGGACTCGTGGGCCTCCATGACAGGCCAAAAGTGATCACCATGGAGATACATAATTACAGCTGTCAACGCATCTACTGTCCTGCTGACATCAATTTGATTGCTCCCAGCAATAATGATAGACAAAGCTTAGTGTGCACTCTCCTGCACCCAATCACTTTATCTATTCCTTGGTCCATTTAGCTGACATGCAACATTCACACAAGCAAATAACAGCAGTAAGCAGAACATTTAAGGCATTTTAATTGTTTTTTCTTTCTATGGATGGCTCACAACTGCAAATGTTATTACATAAAACTCCTGCTGCAGCATTAATTGAAGAAAGATTTGGTGGGACGAAGACTGTAGGGGGTATAGTTTGTCCATTATCACTTGCACTTTCAACAGGTCTCACGTTTGAAAATTGCAAATTGCAAAAACTTGCAAGGGCAAAATGTTTGACATCTTGTTAGCTATTACAACATGGTGAAAACTTCTAACGACTAGAGTAATCATTATGAATTCTTATTTAATACTTCTTTTGTTTGATTAAAGAAGTATTTAGATATGTCCCTATGATACTTGTTTTCTCATCTGCTATTTAACGTCACATAATGCCTGTTAAATCTTTACAATTTTTTTTCTGCCTTCTGGCTTTGAACACAGCATGGAGTCTCCAAGCCTAGAAAGGGTCAAGTCCCTTTAGAAAGCACATGGGCAAAAACAATTTAAAAAGTGAAATAAATCATATATCCAATAACATCTTCAGATCTAGAATTCTTCCTGTAATCTTTCACCATCTTCATGCCGGTAATCAAAATGAATAATTTGAATATTCACAGATGGTACAGCCTTGTCATCTACTAGCTAACATAATGTCATATATATATGCGCTTATTACCTTGATTAAGAAAAAGGGTATGTCCTTGTTCTTTTTTTGCAACAAAAACTATTTTTAAAATAGCTATTAAATATAGAAGAGCTATGGAATAAAATGGACAGTGGCCACTTTTCTTCATCTGATATAAATAATATGTACTCCTTAAAGTCCATGAGGTTTAATAGACTGAGACACACTTTGTTTGCCTTAATCAATTCAATTTCCTTAAATTTCAATTAAGGAACTGATTTTGTGCTTGAATTTCTTGACAAGTGACTACATAGCAGGGTTGGATTAGTTCATTGAAAAGATTAAATTGTAACACAAAACATCATTTCTCATTCTTAGGATTCACAGTCTTTTTTATTATAATTTTCAAAAGAATTGGGAACACTGTAAGCTATCATTTATATCATCAGATGTCTCCAGGCTTCCCCTGTCCAGTGGCTCCTGACTTTCTTGAATACCGCAAAACACTGAAAAAATTTTGTTTTCAACACAAAAACCATGATTCCCATGAATTTCACTTGTCCTTCAATTTACACCCTTTGGTGTTGACATGCTTTAACATAAAAGTATGACATAAATCACGAGTGTAACCCCTCAGCTGGTATTACAGCTTAATGACTTACACCAGGTAGATGTAATGGCTCTTGGTACTGAGACAATCTCCCAATAGATGGTAAACCAAAAGACTTGTAGGGGTCCTGAAAGTTCAAAGGAAAGGAAGCACAGTCTTTGAAATATAAATCAGCACAAGTAAGGTTAAATATTTACACAATGAAGAACCATTTATAGGTCTATTTTCGACATACGGTATTTACCAAATCACAGATTTCAGAATATTATTGTCTTTTACTCTAGACAACTTAGAATGTACTTAAAAATCAAACAGAACTGTAAGCAGAATTTAGCCTGACCTTGTTCATACTTTATTGAAATTGGTAAAATTCCAACATTTTATAAAACTTCTTAGAATGCCTTGGGCAAAAAATAAAATAACCTAGGCCCTACATCAAAACATACTCAAGTTTAGAACAACAAATGTGGTACACTAAAGATATTTGTTTTTCTTACTTCTCAAACAGCTCACATATGGTAAAACTTGAGAATTTGGGTTCTTCAAATAAAGACCTGAAAAAAAAACTTTGCACATGCTACTAGATATGTACTTCATTTGTAAATATCTTAGATCATCAGAATAAATAGGTTCAATGTCATAAGAATGAAAGCAATACTACTTAAAATATGAAAAAAGCAAGAGCAATACAGTCATGCCAAAACATATTTTTGAACTCCCTGAAAAATATTTCAAACCAGCTTTCAGTATTCTTAAACACAGACATTGATTTATTTTTAATCTTGACAGACATTTTTGCTGTCGAAAAGTAAAAATAGTACAAATGTTACCTTGCATTCTTGTTTTAGTTATTTGAAAAAAGCATTTAAAAGTACTGAACTGAGAGTTTATGAGTAAAACCCATAATTAAAATTATAAATTATGAGTACAAGTTTTACTTAAAGCTTTACAATTTAAATTTTGATTGTTATTTTCATATAATAATAAAGGAGAAAATTATACAAAAAACAATGTTGGGAAAAATTTTAAGTATCCAATCAACAACTAATGTGTACCCAAGGTGGGCGCTTAAAAAAAAACCCGTGGAAATAAATGTTACTTCTTGTTAGTGTTGTTTGAAAATAAACAAAGAAAATGCAAACAAAACAAAAACCATGGTCCATTCAAGCTCAAGAATATTTAACTAATGCTTTGTTGCCTCTTAAAGGATTGGTAGCTATTTCCCCATCTACGAATAAATGACAATTAACTAAACCCAATTATTTAAAACTATCTGGAATTAGGTCAAAATTATCTAATTTTTTTCTGGTTTAATTATGGATTGCACAATCCAATAGTTGGCAACGTTATAAAACCCTAACTTTACCTCATTGTTTGGCTATACCAGGTCTCGTGACTCTGGACACAACCACCATCCTTCTTCCCAACACCATTCATTTTTACCTCAGCATAAACCCGACATTCAACTGCCCAGCCGTTGATGGGAATATCAGCTTGTTTGTGTCTGAGAGGGTAGCCCTTAGCAACACGGATCATTTCTTGGACTAGGTCCAGGCCAGTAATGCATTCTGTGATAGGATGCTCAACCTGCAAAGCCAAGGTCTGCCAGTCAGTAGGTGTAGAAAAAGATAAATAAATAGAAACAAGAAAAATCACAAAAGTTTTTGGGTAAAATGAAGTTAATTAGATGTAACATTAAAACATACTTGACTAAAAACTCTTGAGCTAGGGGAATAACATGAAAGAATGAACACAATACACAAATCATAAAAAAAAAAACTAATGCCTAAAAGTATTTGTAAACTATCTGTATTATTTTTCTCAATTTTGATTTATTTGTGGTCCAACAATATTTAAGAATTTTAATTTTGAAACTAATTCTTAACCATAAAACTATACATTTATTTCACTGCAATCTTCGATGTGGTTGATAATCAACCTATTCTGCAGCACTTAACATGGCATCTAGAGGGGCAGCTTATGATTTTCCAAAGCGCTAGTCCACCCTGAGTCTCACCCACTTGCATGCTTTCACTAACCCGTCCTGACAAGCAGCCAGATTAGTGTAATCTTGCATCAAGGCAGCGTAGCAGAAGGGAGCAGATGGATCCTTCAGGTTGCTTTCCCTCCACACTGACTTGGGTAATGCTTAGCAGGCACAATTGCAAAACAGAGCCAGTGTGATCGCTCTGCCCTCTCAGCAAATTGCTGATAACTACTTGGGCTGATGCTGTCATGCAAGTACCTGGCCTTCTGCACTAACACAGGAGATATGTATGTACAAAAACATGTGCTGACTTATAGATACACAAACAGGGATACATGTCAACATAAACTTGGTGGATCACTTAGAAATTCTTAACCTTGAGTTAAGAATTTAAGACTTTAAGTTAATAATTAAGAATTTAATTCCACTTAAGTCACTGGGAAAGAGTGAATTATCTACCTTTCATCTAAAACCTTGAATAAGTTCTAAGAATTTAAACAAAACTTTGGCCACATCTGCTGCTTTGATGCCATTTTTTCCTCATAAAAACTAAGTATCTTCTAAATGCACTTCACAATAGTTTCTTTATCATGACATGTCATATTTCATACACTCTGACACAGGAAAAGGTCAGTGAACAAACGAATTATCTTCCCATCTTCAACTACACTAATTGAAGGATAGGACTTAGTCATTATAATAATCTTGAAGCTTATTATAAGCAGACAATGCCATAGTCTTAAAAAAAAGCTTTGTAAAAATAAACAGATGGCATCCATAATTAGCTTTGTGTGTGTTATGAGTTTGTTTACAGTTTCAACAACATTTTAAGACATTTTGACATAATTTTAATGACAAATCATCACTAAAATAAGCATCTACCCTTCGTAAAATAAATGTGACACTAAATAAAGATCTTATTAGGTAGTTTAAAATATACATTTTTGAAAACAAATTATGATTTTGTAAGAACCAAGACTCTATAAGATAAATATAATAAGAAAGTAACTAGCAAAAAAAAAGAAACCCTCTATTATTACTAGAAACCAATTTCATGTGAGAAAGCATCTCAGCACTCTACTCAAGAGGTGAACCTGGATGGGTGTGGTGCTTCACACCTGTCATCCCAGCACTTTGGGAGGCCAAGACGGGAGAATCACTTGAGGTCATGAGTTTGAGACCAGCCTGGTCAACATGATGAAACCCCGTCTCTACTAAAAATAAAAAAATTTAGCCAGGTGTGGTGGCACACGCCTGTAGTCCCAGCTACTCAGGAGGCAGAGGCACGAGAATTGCTGGAACACGGGAGGAGGTTGCAGTGAGCCGAGATTGCACCACTGCACTTCAGTCTGGGTGACAGAGCGATACTCCATCTCAAAAAAAAAGAAAAAAAAGAGGTGAACCTACTATGTGCCAAGTGCTTTACATCAATACTATTCACACATCCCTGATAGACGAAAAGACAACTTTAAGAGTTAAGTGAACCATTCAGTTTCCTCTTTCTATGACCAGTGCCCATATAAGCATATACCATATACAAGGCAAATAAATATATATTGAATGAATGAACAACAAATACAGATTCACACCTATAGTAAGTGGTCGAGATGGAGCTGGAACTTATCTCACTGCAGAGATGACGTTATCTTCCTGATCTTCCTGACAGAAATATATATGAAAGAAATGTATGCATAAAAGTATATGCAATGGCTATACAATTATGTATACATATCTTTTTAAAAGCATATTACTATCAAGGTTTCAAGATCCAAATTTGAAGATGGATCTATAACTGTGTAGGAAAATAGGTACATCAGATCCACTTTGAATGGGATCCAAAAGTAGACCCACTGTGTTCTAAACTTAGTCATATAACAGATCCATAACATTTTACAGTCTAAATTAGGGAGCTACAAGTAATTCAAATTAGAAGCAACTAAGCAGATAACTAAAGCTGCTAAAGGTAAAATCCTTACTAACAGAAATTTTAAAAAACATTTACCTTTTGACAAGTACTGCATAAGTCCACAAAATAGTCTAACTTGCTTGAATTTTCCAGGTAAAAGAAATCAACTTCTTTAAAGTAAAACTTAAAATTTTAAACATTTTCGAAAGAAATCCTTCTAAATACATAGGATTCCAAAGCTACTCCACAGGATATGAAACCTTTCCTTTAGACTGTGTTATTACCAGAAATCTTATAAGTACAACATTGCTTAAATAATCACAAATATCCCTCTATTCCCAAATGCTTAGCAACAGTTTCTCTCTATAAGTTAAGCTCAATACTTAAGTGATAGAACAGGGTTATATGAAGGAACAAAAGGACGGACGGAAGGAAGGAAGGAAGGAAGGAAGGAAGGAAGGAAGGAAGGAAGGAAGGGAGGGAGGGAGGGACAGAAGAACGGATGGAAGGAAGGACAGAAGGACAGACGGAAGGACGGACGGAAGGAAGGGAGGGAAAAGATGGTTAACTTGACCAAAAGGTTATAAAAATAAAAAACAAAAAAGTCAAAAATTGGTGTGTGGTAAACCAACAAGTTCATCTTGTCCCACTTAGAAGAAAAATGTAACTACAGAAGTCTGATGCTAATAAGCATCTGTTGTGAGGGCTATTATGTGGGGGGAAAAGGTTTCTGTGTCACTTCTATTTGGGAAACACCGGGTTAATCTCAGTTCAACAGATTGTTTAGGAAAGACTCTTGTCATTAGCATGCCCGTATGTCCTGTGACTCTCCTAGAGAAGGGCCTTGTGCAGCACTTCCTCCACCTTTTGCAAAGTACCTTTATGAGTTGCCAAGTCCATGGAACACACTTTTGGAAACAATGCCTTAAAAACATTCAAAATACAAGATGGAATTCCCTTATTGTTACTCCATCCTCAACACACAAATATTTTAGAACCTGGTTTCATATGTTTTTCCTACCTGACAGCAATGCGCTCATTCTAAAAAGCACACAAATCAGGGATCCACCAGAGAGCACTGTTTTGCATTGTTAACATATTAGCATGTGAATATATAAATCTTGGGATTTAGTGAGCAACAGTAAGCCCGAACCCCCCTGCCAAAAAAAAAAAAAAAAATCCCATTCACAAAAAAGGAGTAAGCCCTACCAAGTCATAATACCTGAGTCCTCAAAGACAAATTTCTCAAGGGAGTGCCACACTGCAGAGTCTAACAGTTGTTGATAAATTCATTTGTATTGGTTACATCCCTAGCTCACCATGAATCTTTTGTTCAAACACGTACAAAAAATTATCAAATGCCATATTATAGGACATAATCATGCCTCATAATATCCCATGCCATTATCATCCTCATGGACTAGAATAAATATGTCTAGTTCCATACACCTACGCTAGATGTTAACAATCGGCTGGCTTTTTATAGATCTACTTGCTATTTTAATTTAGTTTTGTCTTCTTAATCACCATCAAGCTGTCACTATTAGCATTGTGTCCAAACCTCTTACCACTCCCTCTTGCTCATCTGTTGCTTCAAATTTATTTCCCAAAATATAACTAAGCTTGTCAAATGCAACTGTGAGGTAAATTAGGTTGTGCTTCATCTCTGAGTGCTTAATGTATCTCATTTCGGTAGCAGAATAAGCTTAGGAAAACTAAATCTCCTTGGCACTGTGCTGTTACCTACGTCATGATTCTAAAAATTATAACAACAAACTCTGACATTGCCATTGTCATCTTTAGCCTATTCCTCATTAAATACAAACTAGGAAGTATGCTAAAGTTAGTGAGTGAAAGTATGCTGGGCTATTTACAGAGTCTCAAAGTATCTCCCTATAAGATACTTTATCAAGGACAAATGGAAAAATAGAAAGTCTACAGCGTAGAAACGCCAGAGACACCTCCTTAACCAAGCCAACACCACCAATAACGGGATAAAGAGACACTTCATGCTACCAACATGGTGCTCACAGACGGACAGTGTCAGTTCTGCAGTATTCCTGCCCAGAATGCAAAGACTGAATCTAGTACACAAGAAAAGAGACAAACCTAAAATGAGTGACATTTTATAAAATAAATGCTTTATGCTCTTAAAAAATGTTAAGATCACAACTGACCAAAAGACTAAGGATTATTCCAGATTGAGAGAGAAGAAAGAGATATAGCAACTAAATGCAATGCAGGATGCTGAGCCAGATTTTTTTTTTCTTTTACCACAAAAGGCATTAATGAGGCAACTGCGGAAATTTGAATATAGTCCCTAAATTGGACAACAGTAATACGTTAATGTTCAAATCTTGATTTTGATTATGGTGCTATACAAGAAAATGTACTTGTTTTTAGGAAGTACAGACATATTTAGGAGTAAAGGGGCACCAGGCCTGCAACTTACTCTGAAATGTTTCCAGTAAATACAGATATAGATAGAAAGATAAAGCAAATGTGGTAAATATGAGCAAAGTGTATTCAGAAATTACCTGTAATATTTTTACAACTTTTCTGTGAGTCTGAACTCATTTCAAAATTTAAAGTTAAGAAAAATATGGCAGGGTACGGTGGCTCACCCCTATAATCCCAGAACTCTGGGAGGACAACCCAGGTGGATATCTTGAGCCTAGGAGTTTGACAGCAGACTGGGTAACACGGCAAAACCTTGTCTCCATTAAAAAAAAAAATACAAAAAACTTCAGCCAGGCATGGTGACGCAAGCCTGTGGTCCCAGCTAATTGAGAGGCTGCGGTGGGAGAATCACCTGAGCCCGGGAAGTCGAGGCTGCAGTGAGGCAAAATCGAACCACTGCACTCCAGTCTGGGAGATGGGACTGAGACCCTGCCTCAAAAAAATAAAAAATAAAAAAGTTACTAGAAATAAAAACAGTGTCCCTAGAAAGACTTGTTTTTCATACTACAAAACATTATTAAAAATAAAGACATCTGACTTGATCAACATTCTTGTCAGAATCCTCCCACTATGTTAAATAAAAATAGTTATACAATAGCAGATAGTTTGGCGGTATGTTTCCTCTGACCTAAACTTTTAAATATTTTACTGTGATGTTTACCTAATAATTCCTAACACTTTCAGGATCAGTAACTGAGTAACAGGCAAGTCATCCTGAAGGGGAGCAAGATTCAAGGAAATTTTAATTATATACCTGAGTTGACTTGAAATGAAAAATTAAAACTGAGGAAAGTCAGTTTTAAGGGAAAAGGGAAAAAGTCACAACATGTAAAAAGAAGTCAGAAGGATGCACTGTGTGTCAACTTGGCCACTGTGAGGAGGAGGCTGATGAGAAGTGTTAAAAATTCCTTCAACAGTGGGATATTTGCAGTTAGAATTGTTTGGCAGCTGGTAAGTAGTGGCCCAGCTGCTTAGTCAAAGCAGAAACTGCCCCTAAAAGTGTAAGGCCCACCATAGATAAGTATAACCAACATCAGTGTGGCACTTTGAAATGTACAAAATCCTTCCACACATGCACAAACTTCTTCAATACATCACTGTCATTTAATAGAGAAGGCATAGGAGATTGCTCTCAAGATACGGTGTGGTGAGAGAATGGTGAAATTTTTTGTTATCAAAATAATGTTCTTTTAAATTAACAAAATTTTAAGTGACATTTTTATTCAATATATCCCATCTAAACTGACAGATATTACAAAGACTTTTTTTTTGAAAGCTGTCTTTTGTAAGCAGAACTTGCTGGATTCAACTTAGCAAAGTAGTTTAGTGTGATTACCCATTGAAATATGAGGAAACTGTCCCATTACATAAAATTCAGTTTCATAAGTGTGTGGCATAATAGGCCTCTGTCTTTGTAGTTTGTTGCTATTCCAGCCTGAAAGGATGGTCAATGCCATTATTTTTGGTTCTGCTCTGTCTGTTCAGAAAGATTCTGCTCTTTCTGTTCACAGAACGGAATCTAGCATGTACCTACTAAAATTCTGAAGCTCTACCTCCTGAGAATACAGGATTTCAAAATAAAGATCTAAAGTTATTAGATTTTGATCCACAGCACTCAAGGATAAAAAGCATGTTGGGAAATAGGCCCCAACACATCACTCCTATAAACTCACCTTGGAAATAATGGTTATATTCAAGAGTGACCATAAAAACTGAACAGATTCTATTACAGGGCTCCCCTGATGACCCCAAGAATAATAATCACATGAAGAAATGATAAGGAAATTGTTATTGGCTAAACTGTGTCCCCCCTGCCCCAAAATTCCTATGTTGAAGTCCTAGACCCACTACCTCAGAGTTGACCACATTTGGAGGCATGGTCTTTAAAGAGGTGATCAGGTTAAAATGAGATCATCAGAGTGGGTCCTAATCCAGCATGACTGGTATCCTCGTAAGAAGAGAAGATCAGGACCCAGACAACACAAGGCACAGAGGAGAGGCCACAGGAAGACACGGGGAGGGGATGGCCACCCACAAGCTATGAGAACAGCCTCCAAAAGAAACCGACCCTGTTGGCCCCTGGATTTTGGACTTCCAGCCTCCAGAACTGTGAGAAAACACATTTTTGTTGTTTCAGCCACGCCAGTGTATGATACTTTGTTATGGCAGCCCTAGCAAACTAATACAAAGACCAGTTTTAAAAAGTTAAACATAGATCAAGAGTCCAGAACTCAGACAGCAAGATCGTTTACAATATGCTTTAAAACAAAATCCCAATTGTAAGTGCCTGAAAGGCTTACCTATACATATCTGTACACCAAAAACTTCTTTCCTTCAACTCTCTACTAAGGTTCAGTAAATAATAAGGAAGAGTATAACACATCATACCTTCCATCCTCAGTTTCCCAGCACAAAATATGCCCAAACAGCCCAACTCTGGCCTACTCTAAACAGCCTGAGAGCCCTGGCCTCTATCACTTTAAATATAATCAAAAAGGTCAACATTTGCTCACATCCAAAATGTCCCTTCTGACACGAATGAAATTTTACAATTAGTTAGAAATCCTTTTCCCAATAATTTCTCCTCATTCTTTCTACCAAACACTCCAACTCCATAAAAGACCAAAATCTTTTCATCTGGCAAGTCTAGAAATATTTTTTTTAATCCAAAACTACTCTGAAATTAGAATATGGTATTTTTTCAATTATAGTCAATTGTTATAAACCAGAATTTAGGTTGCAGTAGTTTTTAATTTTTAAACAAATGCAACACCCAAGGGCAAAATCAAGTTGCAAGAAAAGTTTCTGAAATCCTTCTGGATATAAAGGTTCCCTGTGATGCAGAATTCTCCCTGATGAGATTAGAGTGTGTGGCCCTCATAGAATTCAACAATCGCACTGTACCTTTCCTTCCATGGTAAGAGGAGATTCCTCCTCCACTGCACCAATCAATATAAGCAACTGACTAAGGCTAACAAAAGTGGGACAGTTTACCCGTCTGTTCTCAAAGATATGGACAGCTGACTGACCATGTTTGGGGTTTTAATTACTTATTAAGATTTTATTCCTTTCTATTTGGGAATTTTCTAACTTCTATAGCCTTTGTAGACTATACAGAGGTTGCTTTTCCAAAAAATTTAAATCTAAAAAAACCTAGCACCTAGCATTAATTACACACACACACACACACACACACACACACACATACACGAATTTGGAAATGTGTATTATTAAGGGTCCTAATATTAATCTTAACACAAAGGCCTAAGCCATGTAGTAAATACTTTTCTCTATCAGCTTCATTTTTGGAAGAAAAGATTTCAGCTTCCATTTTTCCTCCCAGACTCTTCTTACACAAACACCCTTTAACAAAAAGGAGGTCTCGGCCGGGCGCGGTGGCTCAAGCCTGTAATCCCAGCACTTTGGGAGGCCGAGACGGGCGGATCACGAGGTCAGGAGATCGAGACCATCCTGGCGAACACGGTGAAACCCCGTCTCTACTAAAAAATATTAAAAAAAAAAAACTAACCGGGCGAGGTGGCGGGCGCCTGTAGTCCCAGCTACTCCGGAGGCTGAGGCAGGAGAATGGCGTAAACCCAGGAGGCGGAGCTTGCAGTGAGCTGAGATCCGGCCACTGCACTCCAGCCTGGGCGACAGAGCCAGACTCCATCTCAAAAAAAAAAAAAAAACAAAAAGGAGGTCTCTTTAAAAGTAGTTAATATTTCAAATATGTTTGTTCACATGTAACAATAATTTTGCAGTTAACTGACAAGAGAATGAGAGACAGTTATTATTTAATATGTGGCTAAGTCTGCCATCTTTTCAGATGTCAGACAGGCTTTATATTAACGACAATAGCAATAGCAATAATGTTAATAATAATGACAACAGTAAGAGTAAAAATGTCAACCAATATATAACAAACAGCATGCAAATGTTATGGATAAGATACTCACAGTTAGCAGAAAGAATGTGTGCTCAGTATAAACCAGGTACTAATTTGAATATTTAAACTATATTAACTCATTTAATGCTGACAATCCTATACAGCAAATGCTACAATTAATGTCATTTTACTAATGAGGAAATCAAAACATACAGAAGTTAAGGAACTTGCCTATGGTCATACAGCTAAGTAGGAAGAGAACTAGAATTTACTTGCTCTGAGTGAAAATAGTAGATGTTTGCAATTAAGAAAAACAATGATTAAATGAGTTCTCCATTAGTCAGTTACAGTTGTTCTAAAACATTTTACAATTTTGAATCTCACTGAATGTCTCCATAAAAAACTATATATCTGACTTCATAGGGTTTACAGACTTCCCTAAAGCTCGTGAGAGATCCAGATAACCCAGGTTAGCTATTCCTGCTTTGGGATCCTGTCAAAACCAGCCTGGCTCCCACCTCTCCACTCCAAACTCCATGCTGTCTATCTCCCCAGAGTTAACAAGCAGCTGAGGACACGGGAAGCACCAAGATCAAGGGAGAAGATGAGAGCCAAGAACTGGGAACAGGCTCTTCTCCCTCTCTGGCTGAATGAAAACTGGAGACTAGCTTCAGAGAACTCTAGGGGAAGAATGTGAAAGGAACACATCAAGGACATAGATTGGCCTGCAAAGAGTCATGGACCTCGGGGGAAAAGTCAATAAAGGCTCCAGATGGGTCCATGGTCTCTTTGCCCAGGAATCCAAGTAGTCAATAAAAATTAGCTCAATTCTGTCCTTGAGATGAGAATGCTAGGAGACATATGCTCTTCCAGGCCTCTGGAGGAGATATGGTTGTGTCTTCAACCATTTGAAGGGCTGCTGTCACTTAGAATAGTTCAAGAAGCAGAACTCAGTATTGATAACCCCCAAACAACCACAGCAAAACCACAGCAGGGGGATTACTACCACGAGAAAGAAAAAAACATTCAGAATACTGATTACACAGGCCAAGTGAAACAGAGCTGCTGAAGGACAGGGAAAATACAACTTTACCCAAAAAGCAGTAAAGGCACTTAAAAACTTAAGGAGTAGCAATGCACATACGTGCATGTGCACACACACCCCGTGTCCTCCTTCCATTTCCCCAGGGGATTGGTCCCAGGACCCCTGTGAATACCAAACTCTACAGATGCCCAGGTCCCTGATAGAAAATAACACGGTATTTGCATCTAACCTATGCATATCAAAAGACCCGTACCCTTTTCTTTTTTTTAAGAAATGGGTCTTGATCTGTCGCCCCAGCTCAGTGCAGTGGCATGATCATGGCTCATCACAGCACTGATCCCCTGGGCTCAAACAATCCTCCTGCTTCAACCTCCAAAAGTTCTGGGATTACAGGCATGAGCCACAGCACCCAGCCCTTCCCATATACTTTAAATCATCTCTAGATTACTTATAGTAATACAATATAAATGCTATATAAGCTGTTGCTGTGCTATATGGTGTTTTCACTGGCATTTTTTCATTGCTGAATTGATATTTTTATTTTATTTTTAAATTTTTAAGCCACAGTTAATTGAATCCACAGATGCAGAACTAGTAGGTAAGGAGAGCTAACTGTAATGCACAATTAGAATTTCTGAGCTAAAACAATGGGATTTCCCAATTGCACAATTTAGTCAGTTACTTCAAGGAGAGGATAATCACTGCTGCAACCTGAATTAGTAACCTGGAAGATCAATAAAGAAATAATGTCAAGAGACACAGCATAAATACAAAATGACAGTTATCGTAAGAGAAATCTATCCAGTAGACTTAAATTGCAAAAACTAAAAGTTTCACAAGGAGAAGAAAATTGCTGAGGGAAAGAAATAGTTAAATAACAGAAGAAACTTCCTCTGAAATGAAGCAATACTTAAACCTGAACACTGAAAAAGGGCATGGACTAAAAGGCAGGGTTAGCGTATACAAACACACACCAAGGCATATCCTGGTTGGAAAAAAAGTCCCTGAATTCCAATGATTAAAAGAAAATTAGAGCCAGGCACAACGGCTAATGCCTGTAATCCCAGCACTTTGGGAGGCCAAGCTGGAGGATCACTTGAGACCAGGAGTTTGAGACCAGGCTGGGCAACAAAGTGAGACCTCGTCTCTACAAAAAAATTCAAAATTTAGCCAAGCGTAGCAGCATGCACCTATGGTCCCAGCTACTTGGGAGGCCGAGGCAGGAGGACTGCTTGAGCACAGGAGGTCAAAGCTGCAGGGAGCCAAGGTCATGCCACTGCACTCCAGCCTGGGTGACAGGATGAGAAAAAGAGAGAGAAAGAGAGAAATTTAAAAAAAAAAAAAAAATCGGGCAAACTTTCAGACAGCAAGACTACATTATCTCTAATGGGAAAGAAATGAGAATGACACCAGATATAATACTAGAAGCTAGAACACAGCTGAAATTCATATACTCCTGAAAGCCAAGAACCGAAACCCAATCCTGATCAAGAATCCTGTACTCAATCAAAACAGTATTCCCCTTTCAGGGCTAAAGAAACATAGTTGAGGATGTGACATTTCAGAGCGTATACTCCACAAATTCTACTGAAGAAATTTCATGAAAAATATGCGCTACATAAACAAATGAACTAGGGCAGAAATCTCAAAAAAGAAAGATGAAGATACAGCAAATAATGAAAGATGTGTCTGGGCTGTACACACAGAAGTTAAAAAAGGTCTTTGGAAACACAAGAGATAAACTACAAAAGAAAGTCAAAAATAGCTCAGAAGTATTAAATTATCTTAGCAAATCTTCAGTGTTGGAAAGTCGAGGGAACTAGTTACATCATCTTTACAAATGATAGAGAAAACGTCTGTCTGAATAGAACAATAAATAAAATTTTAAAGGACAATAGAATTTCCAAATTATCAATGGGAAACAAAAGGGATAATTAACAATTATTTCAGCAACAAACAGAAGAGGAAAAACAAAATAGAAGACAAGAAAAAAACACTTAAAATATAAGATAAAATAAATAAAATCAAGTATTTAAAATGGGAAGAAGTAAATTTTCACACTAAAAGAAAATGTTGGATTAGGTTCTTAGAAAATTTTTTCAGGCTGGGTGCCAGCGGCTCACTCCTGTAATCCCAGCACTTTCAGAGGCCAAGACAGGAGGACCCCTTGAGCCCAAGAGTTCCAGACCAGCCTGGGAAATATGTTGAGACCCGCTGTATACAAATACATACACACACACAATTTTTTCTAAACTAAAAAACAAAACAACTAATAAAGAAGGCTTTAAAATAAAGGACCAGAAAAAAAAGGAGGAGATACAATATGATATGAGTCAGAGTAGGATTTGAGATTAAATATTTAAACAAGATGAACATTCAGGCAAGAAAAAAAGGCACAGAATTCATGTATAAGAGCCATAAACCCACATACATCAAATTACGCTGCACACAAATATGTAAAAATATGCATTAGGAATGCAGAGAAAACTTAAAGACATATACTTCAGTATAACGTGAAATTACATGATGTCTGATATCTGTGTTAAAATACTCCAGCCAAGAGAAGAACAACTGAGAAAAAGAAGGCATACCTGAAACAACACTGGGAAGTAAATAGGAAGCTGGTTGCAGATCCCTGGGGCTCTATTCTACTACTGTTGCTATTCTGAAGTACTTCTGTATGTGTGAAAATTACAATGAGGAAAAGAAAGTGTGGCCGGGCGCGGTGGCTCAAGCCTGTAATCCCAGCACTTTGGGAGGCCGAGACGGGCGGATCACGAGGTCAGGAGATCGAGACCATCCTGGCTAATACGGTGAAACCCCGTCTCTACTAAAAATACAAAAAACTAGCCGGGCGAGGTGGCGGGCGCCTGTAGTCCCAGCTACTCGGGAGGCTGAGGCAGGAGAATGGCGGGAACCCGGGAGGCGGAGCTTGCAGTGAGCTGAGGTCCGGCCACTGCACTCCAGCCCGGCGACAGAGCGAGACTCCGTCTCAAAAAAAAAAAAAAAAAAAAAAAAAAAAAAGAAAGTGAGACAGACACACAAAGGGAGGAAGGAGGAAGGGAAAGAAAAGAAGGTGAAAAGGAAAGAAAAGGAAAGAAGAGAGACGGAAAGAACCAAAGAAGGAAAGAAGGAAAAAAATGCAAAGATGTCTTGGATACGAAGATTTTTGAGGCAATGAACCTATTCTTATGATACCATAATGGCAGATACATTTGTCCAAACTCACAGACTGTGTAACACAAAGAGCAACCTCAGTGTAAACTACAGACTTTAGTTAAAAACAATGTATCACCAGGTGCTCTGGCACAGGGCTATAATCCCAGCACTTTAGGAGACAGAGGCCCCAAGAGTTTGAGACCAGCCTGGCCACATAGTGAAACCTCGTCTCTACAAAAAAATACAAAAATTAGCCAGGCGTGGTGACGTGTGCCTGTAGTCCCAGCTACCTGGGAGGCTGGGGTGGCAGGATCGCCTGAGCCCAGGAGTCCAAGGCTGCAGTGAGCTGGGATCTCACCACTGCACTCCAGCCTGGGTGGCACCAAGACCCCCATCTCTAAAAACAAACAAACAAACAAACAAAAAACCCACAATGCATCAATATTGGTTCATCAGTTGTAACAAACGCACCACACTAATATGAGACACTGAGTAGAGAAATGGTGTGGGGTGAGGGAGGGGCATATGAGAACTCTCTGTACTTATATATTCTATAAACCCAAACTGCTCTAACAAATAAAGTTAGCTTTTAAAATTATGATGAAAAACTCCACCTATCTCTTTCTTAAACAGATTCAATTTTTAAAGGGAAAGAAAAAGAAGAAAAGATATATAGAGGAATTGAATAAAACAATTGATAATCTTAAATTTTAATAGATGATATTCCCTCATAAAATTCTGAAGGTCTACCACAGAAAGATGTTTGAAGTCCTACAATCATGAAGGATACCAGTATCAAATGGTTTGCATCTGAGTTCTAATTTCAAATATAAGGGTAACCTTATTACCCATTTAAGAATTCAAATACAGTACCCACAGGTATCTCTAAAAAATAAATTTTTGATTTAAAAAACCCTAACTTTATATAAAATGAATCAAAATAAAGAACTCATTAATCATGAAGCTATGGTGAGATGCTGACAGTGACCATAAAGAGATAAAATACACAAGTAAGATGAAAGCTCTAGGAGAACCATGCCTACAGAAAAGAAAGGAAATGCTACAATCACATAGAACTAATAATAAAACAAGCAAACATGAAGAGTTAGAAAGTAAAGACAGCAGGATTAAATATAAGCATGCCAATTTCCATTACATTTGTAAAAAAGAAACAATATACTCTTTCAGGCTGAAATATGAAGAAAAATGATGACAAAAATATAAATGTTTTTCATAATCACTTTTCTTATTAACAACATATTTTAGTTCCACGTCACTGGAAGGGAAAAAAAGAACATATTTTAGGAATTAACCTATCTGTGGAAAGTTATAAACATCTATCTTAATAGTCCAGCAATTCCGTCATTCTAATTTCTTTTTCTTCTGTTAAATGTAAATATAATAAGCTAATCTATAGGCTAATTTTTCATATGGAAAAATAAAAGTCATGAGAAAGGAATAGTTCTACTAGATACTGTTCTATAATATATAGCTATAATACCTAAACCAGTGTGGTGCTAGGAGATGAATAAGCAGAAAAATTAAAAAAAGAAGAGTGAAGTAATAGGTCTGCATACATCTGTGATTTCAGTATGTAATGTAGATAGCACTTCTAATTATTACAGAAAAGACTGATTATTCAATAATTGTTGGAACAATCAGGTAGTCATTGGAAAATAAAATAAAATGAATTCCAAATGAAGATTTCACCATGAAAGATGAAATATTTGAAGAAAACATGAAAGAAAACAGTTTGATTTCTCATAGAGCACAGAAAGCCTAAGTATATCACACCAGAAATCACAAAAGAGAAGATTTAAAAATTAAACTGCATACCAATAAAAACTTTCTATATAAGAAGAAAAAATATATACAAAGTTAAAAAGGCAATAGATAAGGAAAAATACCTAAAAATCATATCTGTTATGTTTTCATATATGTATTTGTTATCCTGCCAGGACATTAAAAAAAAAAAAAAAAAAAGGTTTTTCCTCCCTTAACTGTCCTCCACCTTATCCAATTTGTCTCTTTAAATTAGCCAATCGGAACTAGTTTAGCCTGTGCGGTCTAACCCTAGCCAACAAAGGAACGACGCAGCAGCAGGGGCCATGTGCATCAGGGATAAGAACCCCTTTCCCTCCCTTGTCTAAGTGTGCGCTCACCATTGCTCCATCTGTAAGGGCACACCCTTCTATAGAAGAACCTTGCCTTGCTGAGAATTAAAAAGAAAATCATATTAAAAAAAAAAAAAAGCTTTTTGCTGAATCATAGATCAGTGCAGTTGTTTACTCACAGAACATCTTAGCCCCATTCCTCATACCTCACTTCCCCATGGGGCAGTGTAGTTAATGGCCTGCTTCCCCCACACATGCAGAGGAGTATGCACCTCTAGAAAGGAAAGCTCATCAGTGACAGACTGGATTAAGAAAATGTGGCACATATACACCATGGAATACTATGCAGCCATAAAAAAGGATGAGTTTGTGTCCTTTGTAGGGACATGGATGCAGCTGGAAACCATCATTCTCAGCAAACTATCGCAAACACCGCATGTTCTCACTCATAGGTGGGAACTGAATAGTGAGATCACCTGGACTCGGGAAGGGGAACATTACACACCAGGGTCTATTATGGGGAGGGGGAAGGGGGGAGGGATTGCATTGGGAGTTATACCTGACGTAAATGACGAGTTGATGGGTGCTGACGAGTTGATGGGTGCAGCACACCAACATGGCACAAGTATACATATGTAACAAACCTGCATGTTATGCACATGTACACTAGAACTTAAAGTATAATAATAAAAAAAATTTTTTTAAATAAATAAATATATATATATATATAATAATTAAAAAAAAAAAAGAAAGGAAAGCTCAGACTATCAAACTCAGAGCTTGTAGAAGAGTTGCTGGCATATCTGCCCCTCCTCAACTTTTGGTGGTGGGGATAGGGGGGTGAGAAGGTGATGTGGAGAGGCAGCACAGCTCTCTGGGGAGGGGCAGAGAAGGGGAAGGTCTCTATTTTACCAGCCTGGGCTGTCAACAAATGGCTTCAAGGGCTCTGCCTTTAGGGTTGCTACCCCTTAATCCAACTGCCAGGGTCTTTGCTCAGAAAGCACCTGCCCTGTAGACCTATGAAAATATTCACAAAGCCACTCCTTTCTGACAATACCACAAAGGGCTAATGTCCCCCGAAAATAAACAAATACCTACACATCAATAAGAAAACCCAAAGGGCAAACGATCTAACAGTCAATTCCCAGAAAAGGAAATATAAATGAATCTATAAAGAAAAATTCAACTTTATCATGATAAATAATGAAAACAATATACCATTTTTCACTATCATACAAAGATCAAAAGGCAAAAAACACTTTCGGCCAGGGAGAGAAGAAACAAGCTCTCCTTTAAGAGGTAAACTGATAAAACTTAGCTAATTTATAAAAGCACATATATTCCCAGCAATTCTACTTCTGCACGTGCAAAGTGGATATAAAGGGTCACTCATAATTGCATTATTTGGGATAGCGAAATACTGGGAAAATTATCAATAGAGATCTGGTGAAATTATATGACTGTTACATCCCTATGACTCGTTATTAAAAGTCATCAAAATGAAAAAGATAATGCTTTAAATTAGGCATGGAATATTCCCAAATTAATACGTTAAAAAAACAAAGGTTCCTTTGACAGAGGAAAAATAAATGGCTGTGATAAAAGTGTGGTATGCAGAGTAACTTTTCCATTGTAGACTCTTATGAATCACTAGATTTTTTTAAATGAAGTATTATAAGTTCTGAGTATTACCATTCAATAAAATAAGAAACTAAAATTATCCCAGCAAATTACATACATAGTAGTCCCCCCTTATCCTTGGGGGACTTGTTCCTAGGTCCCCAGTAAATGCCTGAAACTGTGGATAGTATAGAATATGATTGCTTTCAATTAGAACACTTTTCTACTCATGTCTTATACATACATTTTACTGTCTTTTCCATCTTAACTAAGCACTTACCACGCACTGTGGCTATAACTTTTGAAGTTTGACTTTTGACAGCAAAAGTAGCACCAATTTCTTTTCCTTCTTCACAATGCCACCGATAGAAGATTCATCCTTACCGCAGATCTTAGCAACCTTAGCACATGACTCTTTTCTTTCCTTATTAAGCCTAGAACTTTCACCTTTTCACCTAAAGGAAGCACTTTCTGGCTTCTCTCTGGCATATATGAATTGCCAGCAACAATACTCGTGCGTGCCGGGGCCATTATGAAATAAAGTAGAGGGTATGGAACGTAATTTCCTAGCAAGCTATCCAATATACAAAACATAGGTACTTAGATAGCCTTGACCAACTGCACAGAATTATTTGATAAAAATATCAACTTCAGGATGGGCACGGAGACTGACGCCTGTAATACCAGCACTTTGGGAGGCTAGTGGGGGTGGGGGGGACAGATCATGAGGTCAGAGATCGAGACCATCCTGGCCACATGGTGAAACCCTGTCTCTACTAAAAATACAAAAATTAGCTGGGTGTGGTGGCACACGCCTGTAATCCCAGCTACTCGGGAGGCTGAGGCAGGAGAATCACTTGAACCTGGGAGGCGAAGGTTTGCAAGCTGAGATCACACCACTGCACCCCAGCCTGCTGACAGAGTGAGACTTCGTTTAAAAAAAAAAATTCAACCATAGGGTCTTATAACAGAAATGACCATAGCACAAACTTGAACAAACTTATAACCTGAGATAAATGAGCCAAAAACAAATGGGAAAAAAGATAACATAAGAACACAGTAACAAACTGCCCATTTGTTAATTCCATAAATACTGATAAGTACCTCAATTAAAAAATCTTGTATCCCTTGGGTCTGGAAAAGAATACAAATATTTTGCAGTCATCTCAAATTGTCTTCAAAATCAAATTATAAGCTGTTATTCTCATTATGACAAAATAAAGTCTCCACTTTAACCAAAAACATGATTTCCCAGCTAATTATCTAATTAAATATACTTAGTTATAAAGATATATTTTAATCAAAATCAAATTAATCTTCAAAAGAAAAATTCTGTCACTTCTAAAGATAGTCACAAAATAAAATATAGGCTACAAAGGTAATTTCAAAGGAAGTATGAGTTTTGAGGAACAATTACTGAGCTACTATCTATAAAAATGCTGCAAGTATTTATAATATTGGTCTCAAAATGCATCTAGATAGATCACTTCTGCCACATTTAATGAAAATCAGCCCCATTATTTGATAGTTACACTTTACAATGAAAATGCAGCAATGTTTTTAACTTTTTACACAAAACTTACAGATTAAAATTGTGGTGATTATATTCATGTGAAAATGGTGGGCTGGCAGTCAACTTTCCCTCCAAACTACTTCTAAGGTATACTCTTACACTGCAGAATACAGACGGTTAAAAACCCTATTCCCAGACTCCCTTACAGCTGAGGTTTCCATGTGACTGCATGAGGTTCTGGATGTGTCAATCAAGTGCATATGCATGAAATTTGGAAAGGAAAAGTGAGGTAGCAGTGATGCACAGACTGTCATTCCACCGCCCGCTCACTGCTTTTGGGGGGTGTTGAAAGTCAGGACACAAACTTATTTAATCTATAGGGATAATGTATCTCTAAAGCCATCAGCTTGGAACTTGGGCTTACTGGGGACTAGAAAACAATTGGTGGGGAATGTGAGATGCGGGAGGTCTTCTTAAAAACATCACGGGGTAAGAATATAGGAAGGAATCAGCCAAAACCAAGATGAAAACACAGATTTGCAAACCCAACACTCAACACCATTTCTGCCCTAAAGTCATTTGCCATTCCAGGAAAAAAGGACTATGAATATTAGCTATACTTTTGGTGGCGTCAAGAAATCAAAAGCATAACCATGAAGACAGGAGGCCACCAAAAGTATCAGTTTATCAAAGAACCCTGATAAACTACCCCCACTTTCAGTGGGCACCATAAAGGAATGCAACCTACAGATAAGACTGAACTGGAATAAAACCAACCATTCTCTAGAACTGCAACTGGGCTGTGTATCCCTTCAGGAGTTCAAGGAACCTTACACTTTGAGCTTAGATTGCTGTAGTCACAAAATACTACTGTCCATAGGCATGCAGCAGAAAAAATAATTGAAAAATCTCTATAAGAAAGAATCCATCATCCTGGGTTTTAATTAATCAATAAAATAACAATTTTTAAAATAACTGTATATGACAGTATAATAACAAGGCCCAACAGGAAATCAACAGCACAACCAAGAAACAGCACAAAAAACAGATAACAGAAGTAATCATAAGACGTCATATGTCAAAATATCAGACACGTACTACAAAACAAATAAGCTAATTATGTTCAAAAAACAAAAGCCAAAATTGAAAATTCAAATAGGAGACAAGAAAAGATAAAAGTCAGTGAATCATACTTTTAAAAGAACCAAACAGAAATTTCAGAACTGAAATATAAACAATTGAAATCAGGAACTCAATAGGTGATTAATTAAATACAGCAAAAGGGAAGGGAAGAAAGACAGAAGAAATTTTCCAAAAAAGATGAAAAATATCAAAGAGGGCATAAGAAACATAAGAGATATAATAAGGAGGTCTAAAATGAAAGTTATAGGTTTATTCATTTGTGTGTGTGTGTGTGTGAGATTGTTCCAGAAGTAATGGTGGAGAATTTCCAAAAAAATATTAAAAGACGTTAATCCACAGAAAAAATATTCAATAAATTCCATGTACACATGTATGCAAATCAGCGAAAAGTTAAAGAGAATCTAAGAGAAACAGAAATTCATAAAGGCTACCAAAAGCAAAAAGCAATTATGTCCAAATAAGCAGAATACAGAATGAGTGGTGAAGTCTCGCCAGAAACAGTGAAATAATATTTTCAATAAATTGAAAAAAATACTAGCCAAACTAAGATTTCTAATTATTTCTTTTTTTTTTTTTTTTTTTTTTTTTTTTTTTTTTTTTTTTTTTTTTTTGGTACAGACAGGTTCTATGTTACCCAGACTGATCTTGAACTCCTGGGCTCAAGGGATCCTCCCACCTCAGCCTCCCAAAGCACTGGGAACACAGGGATGAGCCACTGCACACAGCCAAGATGCCTAAGAGGAGTAAACACACATTTCATGAACGAGGCAACACAAAGTCATTGGCTGTCAACAAAAAGAGTTTGTCACAAGTAAACCTCTAAAAGAAACTACCAGAAACAAAGTAGGACAAACAAAAGGTAAATATGTGGGAGGAATGGAATGAATGATGACTAAAATAATAAGAGAAATGGCTTTGAGGGATAATTGTACTCAAGTCAGGAGACAGTAAACGGACTTTAAATGTTTTAAGCTCCCTTGTACAGTCTGGCAGCTCAGGTGAAAACATACTGTTATCAGATTTTTTTTTTTTTTCTTTTTTTTTTTTTTGAGACGGAGTCTCGCTCTGTCGCCCAGGCTGGAGTGCAGTGGCCGGATCTCAGCTCACTGCAAGCTCCGCCTCCCGGGTTCACGCCATTCTCCTGCCTCAGCCTCCCGAGTATCCGGGACTACAGGCGCCCGCCACCTCGCCCGGCTAGTTTTTTGTATTTTTTAGTAGAAACGGGGTTTCACCGTGTCAGCCAGGATGGTCTTGATCTCCTGTGGTAATGCAGAGGTTCTACCAAAAGATCAGAAATATTTATAACCCCCAAACTTGTACAGGAAAAAAATTAAGTGATAAATACTGCAAAAGAAAGAAAAACAAGGAAGAAGACCAGAGATTGTACAAGAAGAAAATACTTTTTAAAATTAGAAATTTAAACTCAAATATACCAGCATTTCTGTTAACTTTCTAAGGAGCAAATGGTCAAGACACAAGACGAAGATATCAAACTAGGCTGAAAAATTATACACTGCTTACAGAGGCACATATGAACTGTCTTCATACAGGTAGGTCGAGAGTAAAAGGATGAAGAAAGCCACAGTATGCGAAAGATAACCATCAGGAAAGAGGTAGAAATCCACCTGGAGCCCAGACCATCAGCTTCCCAACTGCTGGGGAGCGGCAGGGCCACCGCGGAACTCGCCTCAAAATTCAAGGACACAAGGTCTGTCTACCACTAAGGCACAGGGAACAGAAAACAGCCCTCCTGCACCCATGGGAGGGCTAACCAGGGCCCAAGGGAGTCTCCCCCTAGGAAAGAGGCACAGGCATAAAGACACGGCTCCCAGGAAGCACGGGGTCAGAGGCAAGCCCTCAAGCTCAGGATGAAGCAGGCATGCAGAAACCCCACAAGCAGCCCCTTGGTGCACATGTGAAAACTACAGCAGGAATGCTTTCAGCTCGACCCAGCTCATGCCTGCAGTGACTCAACACGCCCTGCCACCCACCCCGTCCCCCAAAGGCCTAACAGAAGAAGAGCTGACACTGTTTTTAGGCATAAGTATGCCTTTCTCAGTCTCTCCTGTTCTACTCCACCCCTTAGTCATCAGCCCATAATTCCCCCACTCACCCACCCCAGTCCTAGGCAAGCACGATTTATTTATCTCTGTAGGCCACATGTGTTGTTTGAATGGTGTACTGGACTGAAGAGGGTCCTGTCAAAATTCACATCCACCTACAACCTGTGACCACGACCTTACTTGGAAACAGGATCTTGGCAGAGGTAATCACATTATGATGAGGCCGTACTAAATAGGAAGGGTCCTGAATCCAATGTGACTAGTGTCCCTATAGAGAACCGGAACTCTGGACACAGAGATGCACAGGGAGCAGGCAACATGACATCTGAGGCAGGGATCAGAGTTATGCTGCCAAAGCCAAGGAACACCAAGGACTGTCAGCAACACCACAACCAGGAGAGAGGCATGGAGTGGATTCTCCCTCCAACCCCCCAGGAAGGACACACTCAGCTGGAACCTGCATGATAGACTGTGGCCTCCTGAAGCATAAGAGAACAAATTTCTGTTGTGTTAAGCTACAGTTTACGATCATTTGTTATGGTAGTCCTAGCAAACCAACACAAATTTCATAAAACTAGAATAAACTATCTATAGAAATCTAATAGATAAAGAAATAGTGGCATTTTCTTAGAAAACGTATCATACAGGAGTTCCATGAAATAGCATGAATCTCACAAATACCATGCTGAAAAAAGAAGCCAGGCACAGAAGAATAAATACTATACAATCCCATTAATATAAAGTTTTAAAAAACAAACAAAAGCAATAACACTGCTTAGGTATGTATAATTCAAAGGAAGAATGATATGAAAACTGAGGGTTCTGAGAAGTCAGATAGGAGACAGCTCTAGGGAAGATGGAGGGGGAATCCGAATCATTGAGAAGGGGAAGAAAATGACGCTGGTGTAAAAAGAGGGGGCTGTTTTGTAAATACTTCTAGACCCAGTTGATGTTTACATTGATTTTTGCTTTATAATAATATGTTCAATTATACACCTGTGTTCTATGTATGTTTCTGTATAGTTCACAATTTAAACAAAAGAAAAAAGGGAAGGAGGAAGGAAATAAAGCCACCAGTTACAACGCCGGTAGCTTCCTGAGATTTGGTTAGAACTAAGGAATATGTCCCCCAAAGCCAACAGTTCCAAGGGCAGCCACTTGATTCTCAACCTCCTCACTGTGGCAGAGGTGCCGGTTCCTCTGGGAGCCTGGCTGGGTGGTACAGCAGTGGGGGTCACTCCGGAAGTTCACTCTGGGTACCCTTCCTTCCTCCATCCTTCCAAAGATTTTATAATCACTGAATTACTTCCTATTTATAATAGCTAGAGTAATTTCTCTTAACAGCACATACACACTGACAAATACAGTTCATCTAGAAAGGTTCAAGAAAAAAACAAAGTGGTATTTCCAACATAAAGTATTAACACTGACAAAGCAGAGGTCTAGATACTGAACTTTAGAGGGATACTTATCCGTCATTCCTAACAGATGTCTTAGCACAAGCATAAAAACTAAATTTTTTTTTTTTTTTTTTTTTGAGACAGAGTCTCGCTTAGTCGCCCAGGCTGGAGTGCAATGGCGCGATCTCGGCTCACTGCAAGCTCCGCCTCCCGGGTTCACGCCATTCTCCTGCCTCAGCCTCCCGAGTAGCTGGGACTACAGGCACCCGCCGCCTCGCCCGGCTAATTTTTTGCATTTTTAGTAGAGACGGGGTTTCACCGTGTTAGCCAGGATGGTCTCGATCTCCTGACCTCGTGATCCGCCGGTCTCGGCCTCCCAAAGTGCTGGGATTACAGGCGTGAGCCACCGCGCCTGGCCAAAACTAAATATTTTTAATCCTTTGGGTATATACCCAGTAATGGGATGGCTGGGTCATATGGTACTTCTAGTTCTAGATCCTTGAGGAATCGCCATACTGTTTTCCATAATGGTTGAACCAGTTTACAAACCCACCAACAGTGTAAAAGTGTTCCTATTTCTCCACATCCTCTCCAGCACCTGTTGTTTCCTGACTTTTTAACGATCGCCATTCTAACTGGTGTGAGACGGTATCTCATTGTGGTTTTGATTTGCATTTCTCTGATGGCCAGTGATGATGAGCATTTTTTCATGTGTCTGTTGGCTGTATGAATGTCTTCTTTAAAGACACATGCACACATATGTTTATTGCGGCACTATTCACAATAGCAAAGACTTGGAATCAACCCAAATGTCCATCAGTGACAGACTGGGTTAAGAAAATGTGGCACATATACACCATGGAATACTATGCAGCCATAAAAAAGGATGAGTTTGTGTCCTTTGTAGGGACATGGATGCAGCTGGAAACCATCATTCTCAGCAAACTATCGCAAGAACAGAAAACCAAACACCGCATGTTCTTACTCATAGGTGGGAACTGAACAATGAGATCACTTGGACTCGGGAAGGGGAACATCACACACCGGGGCCTATCGTGGGGAGGGGGAGGAGGGAGGGATTGCATTGGGAGTTATACCTGATGTAAATGACGAGTTGATGGGTGCTGACGAGTTGATGGGTGCAGCACACCAACATGGCACAAGTATACATATGTAACAAACCTGCACGTTGTGCACATGTACCCTAGAACTTAAAGTATAATAATAATAATAATAATAATAATAATAATAAAAGAAAAAAAAACTAGTAGGCTGGGCGCGGTGGCTCAAGCCTGTAATCCCAGCACTTTGGGAGGCCGAGACGGGCGGATCACAAGGTCAGGAGATCGAGACCATCCTGGCTAACATGGTGAAACCCCGTCTCTACTAAAAATACAAAAAAAAAACCTAGCCGGGCGAGGTGGCGGGCGCCTGTAGTCCCAGCTACTCGGGAGGCTGAGGCAGGAGAATGGCGTAAACCCGGGAGGCGGAGCTTGCAGTGAGCTGAGATCCGGCCACTGCACTCCAGCCTAGGCAACAGAGCGAGACTCCGTCTCAAAAAAAAAAAAAAAAAAAAAAAAAAAAAAAAAAAAACGAAATATTTAACACTTTACGGAGTTAATTTTTTAACTTTTATAAAACAAAAAGGAGTGGAGAAGGAAGGGTAAAGTACAGAGGCATGGAGAGGAATAAAAAACAGTTGTTGTTACCTGGAGTCTTGTATTCATTTCCAAGAAATAAAAATTCTTCTTCGAGTCCACAAGGAACTCTACGGTCCCAGCAGAGGAATATTTTACTGCTCTAGCAAGAGCTACAGCTTGTTCTCCCATTGCTCTTCGAGTCTCCGCATCCAAAAAAATGCTACATATACAGAAAAAGTGTTTGTCTACATTTTGGACAAAAATAAAGTTATCTTTTGTGTGCATTACATAAACGTTTTCTTAAAGTTTACTCAGATATAGATCATCTATATCAATTTAAGAATTCAAAATATGATGCTTTATATACGTTTTATAATATATGTTGACTATATTATTAAGCATAACATGCTTAAATAAGTCAACTTTGGATTTGTATAAAACTAACATTTGAACTTTTCACATTACTCTGCAACTTCAATCCATTTACAAAATATAGTTTAACTTGCCTGCCTGAAGGTGGGTTTGGTATCTTGAAGCCAAACATGCAGGATTTAGTGGATATATTGCTGATTCTTGTTATCTCTTCAACTTTTAATATTTAACATATATACATATATATTCAGAATTGCTTCGAGCCAAAAACTGGGAGAAAAATAACTTCTTAGAAACTAACATACACAATCAATCCTCATTGTTCATGGAGTCCATATTTACAAATGTGCCTACTTGCTGAAATTTATTTGTAACCCCAAAATCAATACTTAAGGCGCTTTCATGGTCCTTTGTGAACAAGTGCAAAGAGGTGAAAAATGTGAGACTCCAGCATGCTAAGGCTAAACAAGGTGATGCGCTCCCTTCCTGTTTCAATGCTCATACTATAACAAGCGTCCTTTTCAAGGTCTATTTAGTGTCACTTTTTTTTTGCATTTGTGTGTGTTTGTGTGTGTGTGTGTCATTTCACTGTGTGAAATGGCCCTCCAAGCATTGTGCTTAGGTGCTGTCTGGGGTCTCCATATGCAAGAAGGCCAAGAAATACTGTCTGGAGAAAATGTGTGTGGAATAAGCTTCACTCAGGCATGTGTTAGAGTCTTGTTGGCCAGGATTGTGAGTTCACTGTTAACGAATCAACCACAGATATTAAATAAGAAATACACATAAAACAAAATTATGTGTTAATCCACTGAGGAAAATGTTATGAGCAAAGGCTCGCAGGAACCTAACACTGTATTTCCCCTGGGGCAATTATTCAGTGTAGACTAATTCAGTAATCAAGGTGACTTTGGAGAACATAACCGCCACAAGTAACAAGAATCAGCAATATATCCACTAAATCCTGCAGGTTTGGCTTCAAGATACCAAACCCACCTTCAGGCAGGCAAGTTAAGCTAAAATGATTTCAACAAACCCTGAAAAAATATCATCAAACCACTTCTGCATTTTCACAGATTTTGCTTCTATGAAAGAAAGGCTCTGAGAAACAAAACATTGACGACTTTTCTACTTGTGGGTTAAAATTATTCTCAAATGAGCAGGATTGAGACAGCATGCTAGAAAAGCTTTATTATGGAATAGTATAATAAACTTGCATGAACCTGCCTCCAATATATAGTAATTATTAATCCATAGCCACTCTGGCTTTATCTGTGCTACACGCCCACTTCTCTACCAGGCCCACCCTTTATTCTTTTTAAAGTGAATCTCAAATTAGGTATCATTTCACTTGTAAAAACATACATACCTGTTTCTATGAGACAAAGTACTCTTTTGTAACACAACTATACAAAAAACAAGAACTTCTTAAAAACATTTAATATCCACTTCTTAAAAGCATTTAATATCCACTTGGTATTCAAATTTCTCTATCTCATAAATATCTTTATACAGCTGATTTCTTTGAATCAGGATCCAAATAAGGTCCAAAACTGCATTTGATTGGTTTTTGTATCTTAAGACTCTTTTAATCTGGAATGCCCCCTTCCCCATTTTCTGGCCAAGGATCTGGTCATTTTACTGTCTCATTCCTCCCATTCTTGGTTCAACTGCCTGCAACTCCACGTTGTCTTTTAACACTCACATTACATTTCTATTTCATATAGATTGCTAGTTAGACTCAGAGCCTTGAATATATTCAAGTTGGCCTGGGGTGGGGGAGGGGGAAGAGTTCACAGGTGGGAAGTGTACTTCCTACTGTCTCCCTTTTGGTGACATTAGAATAAAATAATGGGTTCAAGTGTTTTGAATCTTATCAATAATATAGTTTGCATTAAGCTAATGTATAGACATAGATGACATTTCAATAATAATTGGCTGACAAAACTAATGCAACTAAAAAAAAAAAAAAAAAACCAACTAACAATATCATAACATTTGGAGAATCTCAGTGCAGTTGAGTGAAACTCTCCTTCTCCTATTTGATCTTGCCTTTGTCCTTTTCAAATGCCCTGCTAGATACCCAGAGATATGAATGACCCTAACTAGCATTGCCCTCAAACCACATTAGTAGATTATTTTTTTTTTAATTAATTTTTTTTTTTTTTTGGAGACAGGGTCTTGCTCTCTCACCCAGGCTGGAATCCAGTAGCATGATCTCGACTCACTGCAACCTCAACCTCTGGGTTTAAGCACTCCTCCCACCTCAGCCTCCTAAGTAGCTGGAACTATAGGCACACACCACAACAGTCAGCTAATTTTTTACTTTTTTGTAAAGATGAGGTCCCACTATGTTGCCCAGGCTGGTCTCAAACTCTTAGGCTTAACCAGTCCTCCCACCTCAGCCTCCCAAAGTGCTAAGAGTACAGGTGTGAGCCACCGTGCCCAGGCAATTCTTATTCTAGGGACTGAAGACTGCACATTCCATTTATTTTAACATTTCACAGTGTACAAATACATATCAAGTCAGTATTAATGATGAGTTCTAGTTTTTTCATTTCGATTCCTACTGCTGTAAATTTTCCTTTTTTTCTCTAAATAAGTAGATATGGTATTCATTATGAGAAGTTTACATTTCTAGACAAAGAGAAAAAACAAACAGATTTTATGATTCAAAGTTCCCAGTCTGGGAAAGATTTCTATCCCAGGTAAGACTTGAGTAGATTTTGACTAAAAACAGAAGGTTAATTGAATTGGAATTGATAATGCAGTCAAGGAAACAGAAAATTACAAGACAAGTGTGCTGAAGACTCTTACTGTTCTACCAGCATCCTTTTTCCCCTTCTTCCATACTACAGTATTACAGTACTACAGAATTAGTTCTAGCTCAGCACACGGTTTCTTAAGAAAAAGATACTTATAAGTCTCCCTAGCTAAGTGTCTAACTTCAGATCAACACCAAGTAATTAGCTTCGGCATCTTCCAGGATCTTCCTAAAGACACAGGAAGAGGATTCCCTTTGGCTTTTCTTCTTCCTCCCTTCTTACATCCTGGTCCTGGGCCTTGAGAACTAGATGGCCACATCTTATATAAGCTACACACTTCTGGCCGGGCGCGGTGGCTCAAGCCTGTAATCCCAGCACTTTGGGAGGCCGAGACGGGCGGATCACAAGGTCAGGAGATCGAGACCATCCTGGCTAACACAGTGAAACCCCGTCTCTACTAAAAAATACAAAAAACTAGCCGGGCGAGCTGGCGGGCGCCTGTGGTCCCAGCTACTCGGGAGGCTGAGGCAGGAGAATGGCGTGAACCCGGGAGGCGGAGCTTGCAGTGAGCTGAGATCAGGCCACTGCACTCCAGCCTGGGCGACAGAGCGAGACTCCGTCTCAAAAAAAAAAAAAAAAAAAAAAACTACACAGTTCTTCACAGCATACTGACTGGCGTGTAAGCACAAGCATCCCATGAGAACAGGAAGTGGAAGCTGGCAGTTTCCCAAGGCCTGGGCTGGAAACTGGCATAGCATCACTTCTAAGTAGTCTATGGGTCAAGCATTCACATAGCACAGAATCAAGAAAAGGGAACACTGATCCTTCCCCTCACTGCTCAAAGAGAAAAATGTCAAAGGATTTGGGGTCCATGCTTTAAAACTAATACACCATGCTATATTTTTAAAAACCAATATAACTAAAATAGATTTTAATTTTTAACCATTACTCTGGGATTAAAAATACACTCACATTCTCACTATTTTCAGAAACTATATAGGCATTATGTCAAGATATGCTAGCTCGGCTGATTAAAGCTACAATAAGCTATATTTCTTAGTGTCTGGTAATTAAAAATTACTAGGAACACTCACCTGAGGATTTTTAAGAACAAAGAGAATACCAGAGTATATACAAATAGCAAACTAGCATCAAATTAGAAATGAGGCTCCATACACCAAACTCATGAAAGGTGCCCTGGAGAAGTACCCAAAGTGGCTCTGATAATTCAAGGAATTTCCAAGAACCACACTCCAAAAGCCTTTCATGGTAGGATAAATTCAGAACCAACTTTATGAACCCTTCACCAACATGAAAGTCTAGAAGGCATATATCTCAGAAATCCCATGAAATACCATCAGGTTCCATACTTCCTAGAAGCCTGCAGAAGTCATAGTTGGTTGTCTACCCAACTTCTCCTCTAATAAAAACCCACTTCTTTTTCAAGTATTCTCTCATTTTTATACATTAAAGCACTGAAGAAATCAAGTAACAAGTTCTTAATTATAAAAATATGCAGTAAGAGAGTCCACATGAACATTAGTGCAATTGTAGCCAATAAAGCAAACAAATACAAAAAGAAATGTGGCTGGGTGCAGGGGCTCACACCTATAACCCCAGCACTTTGGGAGGCTGAGGTGGGCTAATCTCTTGAGGCCAGTTCAAGGCCAGCATGAGCAACATGGCAAAACCCCATCTCAACAAAAAATACAAAAATTAGCTGGGCATGGTGGCACTCGCCTGTAGTCCCAGCTACATGGGAGGCTGAGTTGGGAGGATCACTTGAGCCTGGGAGGTGGAGGCTGCAGTGAGCTGTGATTGCACCACTGCACGTTAGCCTGGGCAACAGAGTGAGACCCTGTCTCTGAATGAATGAATGAGTGAATGAATGAAATGCATAAAAGCAGCCACTTTATAAACGTTCCCTGGGAGAGACTTACCTTGGTGCTTCCTCCACCACCTTCTGATTTCTTCTCTGAATTGAGCACTCTCTTTCATTAAGCCACAAAGCATTCCCATGTTTATCACCTAGAACCTGAAAGAGCAATACCATTTGAAAAACCATATAACCACACCCACAAGGTAGATGATGGTTAATATTTTCCCCATGCAACATCTCTTGGTTTTTAATACTCAAACCTCATAGTATATACATACCTCTCAAAACATTATTTTGATTCATGTTAATAGAGGAAAACTTTATTATTCCAAAGCTCAATGAAACATTTTTATCAAAAAGATTTGAGGAAAAAGTGTTCATATCACCTTTCAAATACAATGAGTAAAACATGAGAATCAGTTGTACAAATTTTGTGAAGGACGCTGAGTGTTAGTGAAGGGGATAAACATTGGATGTCAATGTTGCTGAGGACTGCCACCGCAGCTTTATTACAAACATCTGCTTGAAGTTAACATTATTGAATGTCTGTTGATTGGGAAATGACACTGCATGCATTTACATCCAATACGTAATCTGTTATTTATCTATGGATGTCTTTACTGTGGTTTATTTTTGTTCTAGGAAACTGGTAAAAGGTCTGGAGTTAATATACAACACATTATAGTTTTTCCCATTTGCGATACTCGTTGAACATCTCTAACCTGAAAATCTGAAATCCAAAATGCTCCAAAAGCTGAAATTTTTTGACATGATGCTCAAAGTAAATGGTCACTGGAGCATTTTGAATTTTCAGATTAGGGATACCCAACCAGCAGGTATAAATGCAAATATTCCAAAACCCAAAAAATTCTGAAATCTGAAACACTTCTGGTCCCAAGCATTTCAGTTAAGAGATATATTGAACCTGTAATGGAAAATAAGCTGAGATTGCCAGATAAAATACAAGATATCCAGCTACATTTGAATTTCAGATAAACAATGAATAATTTTTTTCTAGCTATGTCCCAAGTACCACATGGAACAATGATTTAAAAATATCATTGTTGATCTGAAATTCAAATTTAATATGTATCTTTTTCAGCTAAATTCGGAAACTCAAAAGCAGCTCTTTATTAAAGTTTTTGCCTACAACATCTCATTTTCAGAAATGGACCAATCTATTTTCAGATTTAAGAAGCTGATGTATACTTCCAAATACATATATTAGATTTACAGAGGTAAGATCTGTTTTAGAAGTCAAAAGGCCAGGCACTAATTTTAGTTCCAAACAGCTATGCAACTTCTTTGGACAAGTCATTCTGTTTCTTCGTGCATTATAAACAGCAGATAGTATCAGTCTTAATATTTTATATGGCTGCTGAAAAAAAACAAATAAATAAATATTATGGTTATAATTGGTAAAATGTAAAATAAATAGTTAATATATGACTGTAAAGTTAATTTTTAGGAACAAACCCTTTCTGAAACTCAAGAATGATTCCAAGCAATGAAGGAAAACATAAAAGCAATAAAATGCCAATAAGTTGGAATTTTCTAAGACTCAAAGGTGGCTGCATGAAGTAAATCTAAACATATTTGAAATCATTAAAATAACTCTCAACCTCTTTTTAAATTCTAGTTGACCAGAAAGTAAAAGTAGACAGTCTCCAAGCAATAAAGCCAAAATAACCATGAATTCTCAGAAATATTTCCAACTATAAAATATCAGATTCATATACAGAATCAAGAGTTTGTTCTTCTCTAAATTCTGTATAGTCTCCCAGTTCATTTTTTTAAAATTCTGTGCACTTACTAGGCATTCAACAAAAATGATTTGGTGATTATTTATTCCATTAAATAAATGAGGAAGCCATGTAATCAAAAAACATTATAAATAAATACTGCTTTTAAGAGCAGTTAATCCTTAAATGCATCATGAGTTTTTAAAAAAATTTATAGGTTTACACATACTGAATGTAGAAAAATCTCTAAGTTATACTGCTTCCTGAAAAAGCTTTATTTATTTATTTATTTTTTTTTTTTTTTTTTTTAATTTTTTTTTGAGACAGAGTCTCGCTCTGTTGCCCAGGCTGGAGTGCAGTGGCCAGATCTCAGCTCACTGCAAGCTCCGCCTCCCGGGTTCCCGCCATTCTCCTGCCTCAGCCTCCCGAGTAGCTGGGACTACAGGCGCCCGCCACCTCGCCCGGCTAATTTTTTGTATTTTTAGTAGAGACGGGGTTTCGCCGTGTTAGCCAGGATGGTCTCGATCTCCTGACCTTGTGATCCGCCCGTCTCGGCCTCCCAAAGTGCTGGGATTACAGGCTTGAGCCACCGCGCCCGGCCGAGCTTTATTATAATAGACTATGTCACATAATGCAAGCCCGTTGGTATCCCTAGACCCAACCCAGGAAATGCCAGTAGTGCCCTGGTTGAGAAATACTGGTTTACGCCACAAAGAGAGGTGCCATTCATGCTGCCAGTACAGTTTCATTGTGGAAAGGACATAGTATATAATGGCTTATGTGAAAAATAATAGGTGACACACACATATATATACTTCATAGACTATGTACAGAGGAATAGCCAAGAAACAGTAACAGTGCCTGCATTTAGGGACAGAAACTAGAGGACTTAGAAATAGAGTAAAAGGGATGCTTACTTTTTATTGATTACCCTTTATCATGTGCAGAAATTACCTAATATAAATAAATAAGTGAAAACTAAAGAAAAGTAAATTAAAAACCCTTCCAAGTATAGATCAGATATGAGAACATCTGTGTTGCCTACTTAAGTTACTGGGAGGCATTTTCACCTATGTTTGAAAATGTCACCCAGGCTGTATGCCATGGCTAAATAAAATAAACTAAAAAGCTGATCTAGATATGTAATTACTTAACACAAAATAACAAACATTTATTGAGTATTAGTAAAGTGAAAGACAATGGTCTGGTTGCTGGGGACAGCAAATGAGTAAGACCTACTCTCTACGCTCAAGGACCTCACGGCCTATTAGGAAATTCAACTAGTTAAAGATAAAACAGCCTACCTAAGTGGTCTTCCAGTAGTGTGAACAAGTGCTAGATGGGGAATACAGTGAAGGACAAAATTAATTCTGCCCCTAGGATCTTACAAGAAGGACAATCTAAATATCTCCCTTAAATTACAGATTTAAAGAGCCAAGTGTCTACTCAACACCTACACTTAGATATCTAATGGGCATTTCAACCTTGATTTGTTCAACTTTATAACCGGATTTCCTCCCTCGGAAACAAGCACATCTCACAGTCTTTCCTATCTCAGTAAAAGGCCATTCCATTCTTCTTATTTCTCAGGCCAAAACCCTAAAATCGCCTTATTTTTTTTTCTTGTACATAACATCCATCTATTAGAAAATGTGGTCTACCTTCACAAAATACCCAGAATTCAATCACATCTTACCACCTCCACTGCCAACCCTATGGCCCAAACCACCATCATTTTCTCAGCCAAATTACAACAGCAAGAACCTCAAAAGGGATCTCTCGGCTTTCATGCTGGCTCTCAATTGCTAAGAACGAATGACTACTGTGTGCCTCCCTTTCTTAACTGTGTCAAATAGGGGTATTTATTGGAGTGTCATATCCTTTTCTCATCATTGTACACTGGATGAATGAATATCAGACTTTAAATTCAGGTATTTGCACCAGAAGAACTGTTCTTGAAGGACCATACATAAGAAGTCTCAGGCCAGGCACAGTGGCTCATGCCTGTAATCTCACCACTTTAGAAGGCTGAGGTGGGTGGATCATTTGACGTCAGGATTTTGAGACCAGCCTGGTCTCAACATGATGAAATCCCACCTCTACTAAAAATACAAAAATTAGCTGGGCATGATAGCACAAGCCTGTAATTCCAGCTACTCAGGAGACTGAGGCAGGAGAATCACTTGAACCTGGGAGGCAGAAGTTGCAGTGAGCCAAAATTGCGCCATAGCACTCCAGCCTAGGCGACAGAGCAAGACTCCGTAAAAAAAAAAAAAAAAGGTCTCATCCAGACCTGGACCAAGTTGGAATGGAAGTTGCATGTATTCTGTTTATGACAGGGCATGATCATTGAGGGCCAAAGAATGGGTTGTGGTAGGTAGTATCCAAAGATGACTCCATGTACAACACAAATCCTGGTAGTCCCACCCTTATATAATTCCATCCAGCAATGATTCTAGACTGGGAAGGAACTTTGCAAATGCAACAAAAGTCATTTTGTGCCGGTTCTGAGCCTAAACCTTCAAAGAGTAGGACAGTGATTTCAAGCAGCTCTGACCAGTGACAAGAATTCTGGATATCCTTGTAGAAATGCTACATGGAGAAGACATGTACAGATACCCCAAGACTTCACAGAGAGAAAGACAAAGGCCCCACTGCCCACCAAAGTGTCTCAGCCGAGCTCAGGCTTTACACCATCCTTCCAGGGCACCTAACACGGGACACTCAGTCAAGTCACAGTATAACGACTGCCCCAGAGAACAATGTGTAATGCAAAAGCAGTGGCAGCTGAACCCAAGTAACCCACAGAATCATGAGGAATCGTTAAATGTTGTGGTGTGCTTTGTGGGAAAACATACTATAACAAAAAATTGACCATTTTAACCATTTTTAAGTGTACAGTTCGGTAATCTTAAGTATATTCAAATTCTTGCATAGCCTTAAATGTCGTTTTAAATCACCACATTCTGGGGTGGCTTGTCACTGAGCAAAAGGTCATCAAAATACACAAAATAAACAAGTGGATTTACCAAAGATACCAGATCCGAAATAATATTTATAATAGAAAATAACGTTTATAACAGTATCTAAAATTATAACAGTATCTAAGCTATACTGCTTCCTGAAAAAGCTTTATTATAATAGACTATGCCAATAACGTAAGCCTCAAATATCTAAGAATAAATCTAATGAAAGATACACAAAACCTCTACACTCAAAAATACAAAACAGTGCTGAAAGGAATTAACAAGACCTAAATAATGGAAGAGATATTCCAGTTCATGGATCCATGAAAATTCAACGTTGTAGGCTGGGCACGGTGGCTCATGCCTGGAATCCCAGCATTTTGGAAGGCCGAGGCAGGCAGATCACTTGAGCCCAGGAGTTCGAGACCAGCTGGGCAACAAGACAAAACCCCGTTTCTACAAAAAAATGCAAAAAGTAGCTGGGTGTGGTAGCACACGTCTACAGTCCCAGCTACTGGGGAGGCTGAGGGGGAAGGATTGATTGAGCCTGCGAGGCCAAGTCTGTAGTGAGCCATGATTACACCACTGCACCCCAGCCTGGGAGACAGAGAGAGAGAGAGAGAGAGAGAGAGAGAAAAGAAGGAAGGAATGAAGGGAGGGAGAGAGAGAGAGGGAGAGAGAAAGAAAGAAAGAAAGAAAGAAAGAAAGAAAGAAAGAAAGAAAGAAAGAAAGAAAGAAAGAAAGAAAGAAAGAAAGAAAGAAAGAAAGAAAAAAGAAAAAAAGAGAAAAAAAGAAAAAAAAGAAAGAAAAAGAAAGAAAAAGAAAGAAAGAAAGAAAGAAAGAAAGAAAGAAAGAAAGAAAGAAAGAAAGAAAGAAAGAAAGAAAGAGAGAGAAAGGGAGGAAGGGAGGCAGGGAGGCAGGAAGGCAGAAAGGAAGGAAGGAAAGAAAAGAAAATTCAACATTGTTAAGACGTCAATTCTCCCCAGAATAATCTCTAGATTCAATACGACCCAAATACAAATTTCCCATCAGATGGGGTGTGTGGGAGTGGAGGTGGAGGTGGAGGTGGGAGTGGGTGGGTGTAGGCATAGGTGTCTGTAGGGGGAACAGGTTGACAAGTGAAGTCTAAAATTTTCATGGAAATTCAAATAACCTAAAAAGAATCAAAACTATCTGCAGAAAAACAATACATCTAGACCACTTACAGAATCAGGTTTCTAGATTTATTATAAAAGCAAAATAGTTAAGACAATGACAAAATCTCACTTAATTTGCAACAAATGGTCACTGCAATAAATGATGCTGGAGAAAGTGGATATCAGAATTTAAAAAATTAATCTGACCCTGCCTCACACCAAACAAACAAAATAATAATAATTAAAGGAGAGTAACAGACTTAAATATCATACCTAAAACAAAAAACTACTAACTAGGGTACACAAAGTAGACTTAAACTTGACTTCACTATAATTCAGAACTTCTGTTCTTTGAGAGATATTATTATCAAAGTGAACAGGCAAGCCGCATGAAGGGAGAAGGATACACTACACGTACATCTGACAAACGACTCATAAGCAAATAGATACAGAACTCTGACATTCCAATAATTTTTAAAAATCTAATTTGAAAAAGGAAGGCAAGGATGAAAGTTTGAGAAGTCACTTCACAATATAAGCCATTCAAATGGTCAATAAGCTTATAAACAGATGCTTAACATCATTATTCATCCGGGAAATGCAAATTAAACAGACATATCATCACAAGTCCACTAATAAGGCTAAATGTTTTTAAAAATTGAAAATATCACATGCTGGCAGGGGTGGCATTAATGGAAACTCTCATGTATTTCTGGTGGGAGTATATATTAGTACAACCAGAGTACCCACTAAAACTAAAAATAACCTTACTACGTAATCCAGTAATATCTCTCCTCAGTCTATCTGAGAGATGTATATACGTTCATAAAAAGACATCGCAATTTATTTCTAATATAAAGAAACTAAAAACCCAAAGATCCATCAATAGGAAAATGGATAAAATACAGCTGAGTCAAACAATGGGAGGGCACAGAGCAATTCTGAGAAGCAAAGGACAACAGAACCTCAGGGAAGAATCTCAAAGACACGATGATGTGTGAAAAAGAAGACATGATAGAGTACATCACCGGATTTCATCTACGCAATTTAAGAACGAATCTATGACATCAGATAGGAACAGCAGTTACTTTTGGTGGTGACGGGTAGGGATGGACTGGGAAGAGGTGTGATGGGACATTCTCTATCTAGATATGGATGGTTGTTACACAATTAGATGTGTGTGCATAGAAATTGTCTTGAATTGTACACTTAAGATTTATGGATTTCACTGTACATATATATATGATATACAGATGTCATATATATACAATATCTCAATTTAGAAAATCTTTTTAAAAAGGCAAAAACAAAGCCTGCTAGCCTTGGAAATAAACTGTGTTCAATGTTGTAAAACATCCAACTGATTATATAAGTTTGGATATTTTTTCTCACTTTAGAAAATTTGAGGATCTAAATGTTGATTTTCTACCCATAAATAATATCTCTGTAAAGTGACCATTAAACTTAAAGAACAAACTGACAGAATCTAGGACTTTTTATATCATGCCCCTGTCAGAAAATACAAGGTCAGCAAAAAACCTTTTATTTATCTGGTTCTCTCTCCACACCAAATTGAGATTTTAAAAAATACTTAAAATTCGTTATTTCTAATTTGACATTTTTTTAAATCAATTTTAGCTATTACATATCAATTCATAGTCATAATGTATAAAATTCGCATGAAGGCATTTTCAACAGGCAAATGAAAATTTCAACAGACTTGTCTTCTTCCTTGTTTTATTTTAGGAAATCCATTTTGTTTTACCACTTTAAGGATTAATATCTTAAACTGAATAGAAGAAATGATTTACGGATCTCTATACAACCAGTTCCTCGCAGAACACCTGTCATAGCAAGCTATATGGACATTTGGTAAACTGAAGTAGTACAGGAGTCCAGGTCAGGCACTTTTCTTTTTTAAAAAATGCCCTATAATGGCCCAGTCTTGGAATGACATAGCCTGGTCAGCTATCTCGGGAATGCTTTTTTTGGAGGTAGATTTTTGTTACCATTCCCAATCTCAAGCAGCATCCTAGCACTTTAACAGAAAGTACAACAGATTCCAAAGGCAGGTAATCGATTTATTTTGTACGTATCAAAACAATTCACAATCATTGTAAATGGAAGAAAAGATCATTCCAATAGGATTAAATGATATTATTTTAAAGTCACAGTAATAAAAAGCATTCTAAATGTACCAACCTGGACTTCTATATGACGAGGATTATCAATAAATTTTTCTATTAGTAGTCTATCATCGCCAAAACTAGAAGCAGCTTCTTGAGAAGACAATCTAAAACCATCCCTGCAAAAAAAAAAAAAAAGAAGAAGAAGAACTGTCAGACTAACAAAACAAATAGAGCTATCATTATAAAAGAAAACATATCAATTAAATATTTATTTTGGCTTATTTTGAACAAAGCAAAAAAAAACTTTACTCAATGTACAAATAACTAAGTTAATTTTGGTTGACCTGCAACTTTTCCACTCCCTAACTCTGTGACCACGGATGAGTTATTTAACTTCCCAGATCCTAGATTTTCCACTGAAACAGGAATGCCGATACTTTACCAACTGCTAAATATGAATTTTTTTTCTTTTTTTTTTTTGTTTTTTTCTTTTTGAGACGGAGTCTCGCTCTGTCGCCCAGGCTGGAGTGCAGTGGCAGGATCTCAGCTCACTGCAACCTCTGCCTGCCGGGTTCAAGCCAATATCCCACCTCAGCCTCCTGAGTAGCTGGGACTACAGGTGTGAGCCACCTCACCCGCTTAATTTTTGTATTTTTGGTAGAGACAAGGTTCCAACATGTTGGCCAGGATGGTCTCGAACTCCTGACCTCAGGTGATCCACCCGCCTCAGCCTCCCAAAGTGCTGGGATTACAGGTGTGAGCCACTGTGCCCAGCCTAAATATGGTATTTTAATCAACCATACAGAGCAAGTAAAATTAATTCCATTTCTTCAACCATAATATACCTTAATTCCACTAGTAAAAATATAAAAATACATCTGTTTGATTCAGAAGTCAGACGATGCAAAGAAAAATGTAAAGGGTTTAGTACCTGCATGACTGGAGTGGAACTACAGCAAATACACTCATTGAGACTGAACATCCAATAGGAAGATTCTCAAGAACACTGCTTAATATTTTAAATCCACATCTTGAAATGCAACTGCCTCCCACATACACCCACACAGATCATTACAATTTTATCTTCTATAAAATTGATCAAAATTAGTATACAAAAGTATAGTTTTTTAAAATAAAAATATTGACCTAATTATTGCTTTATATATTTTGTTCACAAACTATAATTTAAATCATTACTATTAAAATATGCCTATTATTCAAATAAAATAGACTCATTTGACCAATGCATTAAAAACCCAAACTTGGGCGGGCACAGTGGCTTCCCTGAGGTCAGGAGTTTGAGACCAGCCTGGCCAACATGATGAAACCCCGTTTGTACTAAAAATACATAAATTAGCTGGGTGTGGTGGCCCATGCCTGTAGTCCCAGTTACTCAGGAGACCGAAGCAAGAGAATGGCCTGAACCTGGGACGCAGAGGTTACAGTGGGCAGAGATTATGTTACTGCACTCCAGCCTGGGTGAGAGTGAGACTCCATCTCAAAAAAAAAAAAAAAAAAAAAAGGAAAAAGAAAAAAAAAAACTTGCTTGCCTAAAAGTAATTGAGCATATATTGCCGTCTATCCATTGATAAACTCAGCATATAAAATTTAATTCCTTTACATTTAATAGTTTCTTAATCTGAAGATTAAATACCTATATTTAATGTACAACATTAAAATCAATTCTTCTATTCCCCAAGTGGCAAATGGTACATCTAGTATTATTAGAAATAACTCTCCAATTTGCTTATTTTTGTGCTTTAATTCCTTTTATATTTAATAAAGTTTCTTAATCTGAAGATTAAATGTCTGCATTTAACGTACAATACTGAAACCAAATTCTTCCAGTCCTTTAAGTTGCAAATGGTCCATCTAGTAATATAAGAAACAACTATCTGATTTGCTCGTTTTGCGTTTTCTTTAATAATGTCAGCTCTATTGCTCTATTTGTTTTGTTAGTCTGACTGTTCTTCCTTTTTTTTTTTTAAAGCACGGTTTTTCATCTCAAGAGCTGCTTCTAGTTTTGGCGATGAGAGACTACAAACAGAAAAATTTAATGATAATCTTCGTCATATGGTAATCCAGGTTGGTACATTTAAGATGAGTTTTAATTCTCACAACTTTAAAATAATATCATTTAATCCTACACTCCACCTAGTAATATTGGAACTATTTGCAGCCAGGCACCGTGGCCCACACCTGTAATTCAAGCACTTTGGGAGGCTGAGGCGGGTGGATTACCTGAGCTCAGGAGTTCGAGACCAGCCTGGGCAACATGGTGAAACCCTGTCTCTACTAAAAAACAAAAAATTAGCCAGGCGTGGCAGCATGCGCCTGTAGTCCCAGCTACTTGGGAGGCTGAGGCAGGAGAATCGCTTGAACCCAAAAGGCAGAGGTTGCAGTGAGCTGAGATCGCACCACTGCACTCCAGCCTGGGCAACAAAGCGAGACTCCATTTCAAAAAAAAAAAAAGGCACACACACACACACAACTAATTTGCTTGTTTTTGTACAACACTGCAAGTAAAAGTGATTAGAAGAAAAATTTTAAAACATTGCAAAAAACTCTTATTTCTCAGAGGTCTCAGAGGAAAGGTATCAGTCCTCCATTACATCATTGATTTAGGGGAATAAAGTTTAGATCTCAGGAGGCTGCAAACTTCAAAGAAACTGGAAGCAAAATTAATTAGTTTTCAATACAATACAATCAACTTTTTATTAGATTGGATATAACAACAGAAAGAAAAAATATAGCACTTTACAGTTTGCCTCCACCATAATGATTGAGAGCTTTCATTTTGCATTTAAACCCACACCACCACAAGTAAAAAGTCAAAGTCACCAAAATAAAATAAACAGCAAGTTTGAAAGCATTGCCAACAACATATTTTAGAACTCATGGGAAACTCTTATTATGAATATCATTTGTGACATTCAATTATACATTCATTCAATAAGTATTTACTGAACTTTGTACCTGGATATATTTCAGATGCTAGGAATACAAAAATAAAAGAGAAATTGCACTCACAATGCCAAAAGTCTTAGTGGGGATATTCAAAAATATAGACACAATTTCTCAATCATGCGATACACTTCATTTAAACTTGAACAGGGAAAACAAAGTCAGAGACTACTATGAAAATATCTAAGTGAACCTTCAACAATCTTCATAATTCTCACCCAAATTTACTATATAATAATTACAGGTTGGGCGCAGTGGTGCATGCCTGTAATCCCAGCATCTCGGGAGGCCAAGGCGGGCAGATCACGAGGTCAAGAGATTGAGACCATTCTGACCAACACGGTGAAATCCCGTCTCTACTAAAAATATAAAAATTAGCTGGGTGTGGTGGCGTGCACCTGTAGTCCCAGCTACTCAGGAGACTGAGGCAGGAGAATCGCTTGAACCCAGGGGGCGGAGATGGCAGTGAGCCAAGATCGTGCCACTTCACTCCAGCCTGGGTGCCAGAGCGAGACTCTGTCTCAAAAAAAAAAAAAAAAAATTACAGTTTTTTAAAAATCTTTCAGATGTCCTACAGATTCTAAGACAAGTCATAGATGCTACTTCCCCCCCCCAAAAAAAAATAGGAAAGATGTTACAAGAAAAAGACAGCCCTTAGGATAAAGGAATAATGCAATTAAGCACTAAATTTTCCTTTGTACCTGAAAAATAAAATCTTTGTGGATTATGTAAAAACCAATTACTTTCTCCAGAGGGAGAGAGGAAAAGAAGGGGTGGATAAGTTGTGGCATGGTGTTCACGGTTAGTGGCTCCAAAAGACAAGCACAGGCATGTTTGCAGTACTGTTCTTTCCCTTTTCAGGTAGTTTTGACTTTCCAAAATAAATAAGGGATATAGAGCAACTTTTTAAAATGAGGAGCTTGTACTATTAAATCTAATAGTCACGCCTGTGTGGATCTCAAGTTTTCTGAGATAGTTTATTTATCAAGTTGAAGAGAGTAACATTTTAAGTAGAAAATTATTCATGTATTTTTATTAATTTTATAAACATGTTTTGAATCAATGTGCTATTTACTTGCCAAGAAAGAGCTAAATTATTTACACAATGATGCCTAATATATGAATGGATATGGTGATTTCTCAAAATATTAAGCTCTTAAATTAAAATTTATAAATCAACAGCAGCACAGCAAACCTCACTTCCAGGAAACTATAAAGAGTAATCTGCACCATAAAAGAGTATATTACTAACAGTAGCCCTGGGGAAATGACTAATAAGAAACCTGAGATCCTAAGATGAATAATGAAAAATAACCGCTAAGCATTCAGTGAAATTGCTATGTAAGTACTGTGCAAAATAGAAAAACAATGAGAAAAAAATCTGAAGTCCACAAAATACACATTTCTTGCAAAACCATTGTGTTCGACTTCTTTATGATACCATTCTTTCCCACAAAATGGGCTGTGGCAGATTGTCTTTTCCAAAGATGGCCACAACAGTATCTCCCATTCCACATGCTCTTCTAAGAATCTCGCCCACTCTCTCATGAAGACGTGGAGACTCAGTCCCCTCCCCTTGAATTTGAGTAGAAGCTGTGTTCACTGGAGGGAAACCTGTGTAACTTCTGAGACTGGGTCATAAAAAGTATTCTAAATTACAGTAAGAGTGCATTCCATATAAAGGACACAGTAATTTCAAACTCAAGGAAAAAGAATATATTTCACACTCTAAAATTATCAAGGTAATTCACTACTTTTATGCACTAGCAAAGGAAAGCAAGTACATACTGAGGTAATACATTAAGTCTCAATGAAATTATAACTGCTTTTAAATATAGTTGGTTTAAATCTTTAGATGACATTTAGAATTATATAGCCAAATCTTAGTAATTTCTGCCCAGAAAATAGAATCATGACTGTAATTTTTAAAAATATACTGTAAAAACAAAAAGAAAATCCTTTGTTAATGTTTAAAATAGTAAAACCCTTTCTATAATAAGATAATCATCATCAAAATATAAATAAGGAAGGTTTCCACATAATTTCAATCTTTTTCCCATTCAAAAGTGTAAAAATTAGATGGTTACTATAATTACTCCATTATGCTTTTGGTATCTGTTTACCTGTCAGTCTAATAAAACTCTAGTAACTGCAGTTTTCATCAAAAGTGTATTTTGGACAGCCTCTCACCTGGTCTCTTCATCATCCCAAGCGATGCGCATGCCTTTCCCACCACCACCTGCTGAGGCCTTGATCATGACAGGGTAGCCTAACAGCAGGGAAGAATTAGACAGAAGTTCAGACTTTGATCATAGGGATGTATGAACATGACAACTGACCACATGTTCAATAACGCAGAAGACAATAATTAATTTATTTAAAAGTTCCTTTCTTTAGAGTCAGGAAAATAATACCAATGTAATAATGTATTTAAAAAATGAGAGTGTGACCACTATAAAAGAAAAAAGGGTACTTGTACCAATAAACATAACATTTTCCCCAGTAATAAAAGCTAAGAAAACATACATAAATTAACAGTGGAGTCCAAAAACAGAAGTACAGTATTAAGTAACCAAAGAGATAAGAAGCAACTTATATAGCACCAACAAACGTGTCCAAAACTGAGGTTTGCATGCATAACAAACTAAATTCCCTTTTTTCAAAAATGGCGATTTTCAAGTACTTCAGGTATTTTCATCTGAAGAGTCACAGAGAACCCCTACCGCTTTTATCAGCAAGAACTGACATGATGGTACTGGGGAAAATCCAAACATGGCTATGATACTATGGGCTGGAACAGAAGCTCCAGGGCTCACTGGTATCAATGGAGAAGCTATTCCACTGTTCCATACATTCAACAGGGTGTTATGAAAATACAAAGGTCAAAACAAAGGATACTTCCAGCTAAAGTTTTAAACTCATAAAATTGTCATCAGTTACATGATTAAGTATTTAGTTATTATACAGTAAAATTTTTGACAGCAGGAGTCATTTATAACGATTTATCAAGAAAAGTGTGTAAACGTCCCCTTTAGATGTTTTCTAAAAACAAGGTAGAGATACTCCTATGTTTGGGACCATTTGTTTATGATCTTTTCTAAAGAAAAAAGAGCTCAGTGAGCCTTATCGATCCTTCCTGGCCTGTGATGCTCTAACGGCACTCAACTCAAGCTATAGGATCCTTAGAGGCAAAGGGAAGCAAAAGCCAAACGTCACAGACCTTTTGAACCCCAAACCACAAAACATCACTCTTAACTTCAACTTCGTTAAAATGGCACCTGCTTCCTAAGTGTTTTACAATTAATTTAATTTAAAATTTTTATATGTTCATGATGTTTATATGGGCTGGTATTTTTGAAACAATGTTCAGTGCACTGAGAAGAAAGATAATATGCTCTTACATTGGGAGCCTTCAAATCCAGGAAGACAGAGGCAAAGGACCCAAATAATTCTATCACCGGCTATTCAAAACAGAAAGGATCATAGAGAGTAGACAGAAAAATAATTAAGAAAAGTGTATTATCAGAAGGGCCATCTAGGCTGGGCACAGTGGCTCATGTCTGTAATCCCAGCACTTTGAGAGGCTGAGGCGGGCGAATCACGAGGTCAGGAGATTAAGACCATCCTGGCTAACATGGTGAAACCCCATCCCTACTAAAAATACAAAACTTAGCTGGGTGTGGTGGTGTGCATCTGTAGTCCCAGTTACTCAGGAGGCTGAGGCAGGAGAATCGCTCGAACCTGGGAGGCAGAGATTGCAGTGAGCCAAGATTGCGCCATTGCACTCCAGCCTGGCGACAGAGCGAGACTCCATTTCCAAAAAGAGAAAACAAAGAAAGGGCTATATAAATGATGCTAAGAAGAATGAGCAGGACTTGAACATTTCAGGCAGGAATAGTGGGGAAAACAGAGGTGGAGATTATAGGACAAGTTTAAGGAATGAATAAAACAATTCAGTTGAAGTACAGAGTTATCTGCAGGATGGTAGGGGAAAGAAAACACAATAGAAAACATAGATGGGTACAAAGTATGCAAGATTGTGCACGCTTTGATTCTTGATTCTGCACGAGTTTTAATCCTGCATGAGAGAGGCAAGAATGGTATTTGTCTCATTCATAATAATAAGCATAAAATAATCAGAATGAAATCAGTAGAGAAGAATTAGCCTGTTTTAGGGGAGTGAAAAGGCCCAATCTAAAAATTTGAAACTGGTATACCTGCAAAATCCTGTTTACAACAACATAATAGATCCTTACCCCCATCCTCTCAAAACAATATTTTATCAATGTATCATCACAAACCATTTATCCATGTAACAGGAAACCACTAGAGCTGAGAGATAGCCCACATCTCCACTACATTCAGTTCCCTCTGAGGATTAGGAAATTTGCAGTTTTTCTGGTTCCAGTTACTAATCTTATTTTAGTCATTTACTGTGGACCCTGGACTACACAGTGATTTCTGAATTTTGATTTGTGAATTTGTGAAGGCCTCCCCAGCCATGTGGAACTGTGAGTCCATTAAACCTCTTTTTCTTTATACACTACCCAGTCTCTGGTATGTATTAGCAGTGTGAGAACAGACTAATATACCTCCTTAAAAGGAGGTGAATGTCCTAGTAGAAGAGATTGCTTTAAAAAAAAACAAAAATCAAGCCCTAGTGCTCTTCCCAAGTTTTTCCTCACCTTCCAGGTCCTCTCATTGGATGCTTACTGCTACTACCTTATCTCACCCCAGACACAGAAGTGACTCCCCTACTGACACTGCACCTCCAACACAGAGATAGTCTCCACTCCTTATTCCCTTCTGCACAATAAAAGAGGCACTAACACTTCCGAAAAGAAATTTACTAAGTACTATATGAGAAAATACATGAAGAAAATACAGAAACTTAGGTTAGCAAAGTACTACAAAGTTTCCATTCCTACTTTTCTGGACTCAGTTTTCAAGGGCACGTTTAAGTGCAGGAGAAGATATCTTCTCTGGGTCCCTCACCTCCCAGCTACCAGTGTATCTTACTTTCTACCACAAAGCAAGCAGTCTTCTTTCTAACTCTACTATCAAATTTGTATTCATCAGCTTAAAAAATGTTTACTGAGTATACACTATCAGGCTTATCTGGCTCTCTGCAGGCTACGAAGACCAGCAATTCAGAAAACTCCCTGCTATCTAGCAGACAATGATATACAAACATATACGCATCTAAATATATGTGTGACTCAGGTGGACTGACTCACACCTCTAATTCCGGCTACTTGGGAGGCTGAGCTGGAGGGACCACTTGGGTCCAGGAAGTCAAGGCTGCAGTATTTATGTATGTATGTACATATATTAATATAAATAATAAGTGAATGTATGTCTTATATACAATGTAAGATAGTGATGGCTGCTACAATAAAACAACACGGAGGGAATAAATGTAACTGAGTGATAGGGTTACTGCTCTTTGAAAATGCTTCTCTGAGAAAACTGGTATTTAAACTGAGAACCTAATGACGAGATAGAGAGAGCACTCTGAAAATCAATGAGGGGGGATGAGTCTAGACAGAAGGAACAAGTTGGAAGGTGTGATACAGGAAAGGGAAGTACCTAATACAGCATTTTAAAAGATCACTTTGGCTGCTGTGCAATGAATGAATTGTGAAACAGCAAAGGTAGAAACAAGGAGCTGATAAGGAAGCCTTTGCAGCAGTCCAGCTAGCAACAGAGAGAGAGAGAAAGACAAAGACTAGAGTTAGCGACAGTTTGGATGTGAAAGATAAGGGGATGAATGAAGGAAGATTCTAGGCGCTTAGGAGATCTTCCGTTTAGTTATGGATTCCAGGTTAAAAAGAATTATCTTTTTTGACCAACTGATAATGTCATGTTTACCTACTCAAGACATGATAAATAACCTTACTTTTCAAGCAAAATCCATGCCACACATGATAGCACAACCTGGTAACTTAAAAGCTGATAAAGTGACGCCCTATCGATGCAACAGGGGCAAGCCATATAATAAAGAATCTTACGTGGTTTTCTCGCCCTAACTTCTTGAATTAAAATTTCATAGAATATACTTATGGGAAAGGAAAAATAAAAAGAAGGGAAAAGAAAAGTATTTCTTAGGAAATGTCTTATTCCTAATATAGCGGTACGAATCAGAAATCTCTCATGGATCAAAGAGAAGATGTGATGGGGGGTGGGGGTCTTCTTTAAAACCAATCGCAAAACACCTATAATTAACACCAAGGCCTTTGTCTCCTCAAAGAAAGGTCCAAGGTAAAAAGAAAACAGAAGATATTTCAGGAAGTAGAACAGTCCTCTAGATGGACAGAATAGGTCCTAATATGGGTTATAGGACCTCAGAAGAGAAAAGACCCCCCCCACTTCAAGAAGGAACTCGGACAGAAAGGAAAGAAATCCCCAGATGAAAGTTGCATATGAGAATTGCATAGAAATCAAATAGTACGTGTTGCTTTGTTTCATTTCTTTATGCTCCTCTAATGTAAACTAGTTCACTTGCCTTTTGGATCCCCTCAGCCTCCCTAGAAGGGAAGGTGTGGGTTTGTGTTTGTTGTTTTGTGTTGATGGTGGGGGGTGCTCTTCATGACCATGGTATTTTTTAAGAATCCAGGGTGGCTGTTGGATAGAATATTCCACAATTTGAATATACCTGATTATTCACTCATTAAATTCCAGATTTTTAAGAAATCTTAAATACAAAATAGTTGATATTGTATCCTCGAGTTCTTCCATCACATCAAAAGTAAAATAAAAAGTCAATTTATCCCAAACTGATAAAGTTTGATTACTTAAGATGGCATCCATTAAATTTCCTCACAGAAAGTACGCCATTTTTTTCTTAGCAAATAATCTGACATTGATACATTGAAACTGTGATGATCCTATATCCAAACAATTTTCACCCATTATTAAAAATGAACATTAATGACTCCTGCTTTAATCAATATCTACATTGTTCACTGCACGATGATTAAAAAAACATAAAGACAAAGATCTTTGCCTGTCTTCTTTGTTGTTTCTGCAGTGGCTGAAACTGCCTAAAGAATAACATGCAAAGTAACAGTTACTAAGTAAATGTATTAGTTAATAATCTGAGCAGCTGTAAGTCATTATTTTTACTGCTGTTCACCTATGAACATACTGCAGCATTATGCATTTCACTGTGAATGGACATTCAGACTCTATCCTGTTCTATTTATGTAACAATGGTCCTTTGAATATTTTTGTACTTGTTGTCTGGAACTTTGCATATGAGTTTCCTGTATCTATGCAAAAGAGTACAACTGCTGGATAGTACAAAACTCTTATAAATTATTTATTTAAAAAGATCAAATCTATTCACTTTTCTTTATCTCAGTTATCATAATACTTAATCGTAATACTTACACAAACCAGCAGTCCAGGACTCTTGCACTGGCCTACTAGCAGAACTCCCTACATTTGCCCCGATCCAAGTCACATAGCGGTCAGTGAAATTTTCTTAAGGTATATATACTATCATATCTCTCTCCTGCCTACATCTCTCATGGGTTTACATTATACTACAAAAAAATCATAGATGTATAATGAAATAGAAATTATGAACCAAAGGATAGGAAGTGTGGCGGGTAGACAGACAGCATAATATAAACTTGTCTAATCAGAACACCAGAAAGGGCTATGCTAGACTTGCCCTAAGAAAACTTTTTTAAAGCCTAAAAGGCCTTAACCTAAACAAAATTAATGTTCCTACTAAACATCAGTATCTTTTAAACAAAGGTAACAAAATCCAAACACACAATATAACATTTACAATGTCTAGAATCCAACCAACAATTAAGAGATAGGTGAAGACACAAAATGTGATACATATCAGAAGGAAAATAGCTGACAGAAATAAACTCAGAAATGCAGACTCTTAAAACAGTTGTTACAAATATCATTATAAGTTACAGCTATTACGAATGGGTAAAGTGATTTAGAGAAAAAAATAAACATGATGAAGAGATAAACAAGAAAAAAATAAAAATTGTGAAGTTGTGAAGTTAAGTTTTTAGATATTAAAATGACTAAAAAGTCCAATATTATATAAAAAGAATTATATACCATGACCAAACGGGATTTAGTCCTAGTACACAAAGCTGATTCAACATCTAAAAATCAGTTAATGTAATCCATCACATTAACAGGCTAAAGAAGAAAAATCATATGATCATATAAATAGATGTAGAAAACGCATTTAACAAAAATCAACAATCACTGAGTTCAGCAAACTAGGAATAAAGAGAAATTTCTTGTACTTGATAAAGAATATACACAAAAAGCCTACAGCTAACATCACACTTAATGACAAGAAACTGGATGCTTTCTCCCAAAAATCAGGAACAATACAAGAACGTCCCCTCTGACAACTCTTATTCAACATCTGACTGCAGATTCTAGCTTATGAAGTATGTCAACAAAAGGAAATAAAGAGTAAACAGACTGGGAAGGAATAAATAGAACTGTCTTCACCAGTGAATAATATGACTGTCTATGACAGAATTCCAAAAAAATCAGCAGCAACAACAAAATTCTTGGAACTAATAAGCAATTATAGCAAGGTTACAGAATACAAATTAATATACAAAAGATGATCACATTCCCATATACCAGCAGTGAACAACTGGAATTTGAAATTAAAACAATGCCATTTATATTAGCGCTAAAGAAATAAAATAGGCATGAATCTTAAAATATGTACAGTGTATCTATGAGGAAAACTACAAAACTCTGATGAAAGAAATGGATGAAAATCTAAATGTACAGATAATCAATTTACATGGATAGGAAGACTGAGTATTGTTAAGATATCAATCCTCCTCAATATGATCTATAGGCTGAACACAATTAAAATCAAAGTCCTAGCAAGTTATTTTGTAGATATCAACAAACTGATTCTAAAGTTTATATGGAAAGGAAAAGACCCAGAATAGACATCACAATATTGAAGAAAAAAAACAAATTCAAAAGACTAACACTACCCAACTTCAAGACTTACGATAAAGCTACAGACATCAAGACAGTATGGTATTGTCTAAAACAGACAAATTACTCAAGAGCCCAGAAATAGATCCACACAAATACAGTCAACTGAACTATGACAAAGAAGCAATGGTAATTAAACGGAGATAGTCTTTCCAAACAAAGGGTACTGGAATAACTGGATATTCATTATGCAAGAAAATTAATCTTGCCACAATCCTATATCTTTCGCAAAAATTAACTCAAAATGGATCTCAGACCTAAATATACATTGCAGAACTACAAAATTTCTGGAGAAAAATAGAAGAAAATCTAGGTGACTTTGGTTTAGCAACAAATTTTTACATATAACACCAAAAGCACAAACCATTAAAAACTGACACATTTAGCTTCATTAAAATAAAAACTTCTGCAGTCCAAATAACATTCTTGAAAGAATACAGACATGGTCAGGTGCAGTGGCTGATGCCTGTAATCCCAGCACTTTGGGAGGCTGAGGTAGGCAGATCACCTGAGGTCAGTTCAAGACCAGTCTGGCCAACATGGCAAAACCCTGTCTCTACTAAAAGTACAAAAAAAAAAAAAAAATTCAGACGTGTGTGATGGCAGGTGCCTATAATCCCAGCTACTCAGGAGGCTGAGGCAGGAGGATCACTTGAACCTGGGAGGCGGAGGTTGCAGTGAGTAGAGTTCACGCCACTGCACTCCAGCCTGTGCAACAAGAGTGAGACTCCATCTCAAAAAAAAAAAATAAAGACATAAGTTCTAAACTGGGAGAAAATATTTACAAAACCCATACCTAAGAAAGAACTTGTATCCAAAAGATACAGAGCTCTTAAAACTCAACAACAAGAAAACAAATCACCCAACTGAAAAACGAACAAAAGATTTGAACAGGCATCTCAATAAAAAAGAAACACAGATGGCAAATAATAGTATGAAAAGATGCTCAATATTATATGTCATGAGGGAATTGTAAACTGAAACTATGATATACTACTATGCACCTATTAGAATGACTAAAATCCAAAACACTGACAACACTAAATGTTGCCAAAGATGAAGGACACCTGAAGGAATGTCTCCAAGTTGAAATTTCTATAGCAAACACTGAAACAACAGAAATAGAGTATAAAATTTCCAACATAGTAGAGCGGGGAATGGGAAGGGAAAATAAAATAAGAACAAGAGACTTTTTTTTTAAGTCATCATCAAAAAGAAGCCAAGAAAGAAAACAGAATCCAAACAATGGAACAAACAAACCCCCCAAAAAGTAGAATACATAAATAAATCAAAATATAATTTTAAATACAATAAATATGAATGAACTAAACTCTCCAGCTAAAAGACAAGCTCCAGCAGGCTGAATAGAAAAACAATAAAATAAAAGTCCAGTCCAAATTTCGATGTGCACTTATAAAAGACACACCTAAAACAACAGTTCACTGGCAGATAAAAAAGATAAAGAATGATACAAGGATAAAACAAAAATAAGCTTGTTTAGGAATATTAATATCCTAATTAGACTTGAAAACAAAAAAATTAGTCATTATGTTTTGATAGCTACGGAAACACGATACACTGTAATATACCTATTATCTAAACAAGGACAAAACCTAACAAGCAATGAAAAATTGGAAAATCCACTTTTTCAAATATAGGTCCATCAAATATCCAAAAACGTCATAAGAAGGCTCGATGTGGTGACTCATGCCTGTAATCCCAGTACTCTGGGAGGCTGAGGCGAGCGGATTACTTAAGGTTAGGAGTTTAAGACCTGGCCCAACATGGTGAAACCTCATCTCTACTAAAAATACAAAAAAATTAGCCAGGTGTGGTGGCAGGCACCTGTAGTCATAGCTACTCAGGAGGCTGAGGCAGAAGAATTGCTTGAACCCAGGAGGCAGAGGTTGCAGTGAGCCGAGATCATGCCAATGCACTCCAGCCTAGGTGACAGAGCAAGACTTTGTCTCAAAAAAAAAGAAAAAAAAAAGGCCGGGTGCGGTGGCTCATGCTTATAACCCCGGCACTTTAGGAGGCAGAGGCAGGTGGATGACGGGGTCAGGAGATCAAGACCATCCTGGCTAACATAATGAAACCCCATCTCTACTGAAAATGCAAAAAATTAGCTGGGCATGGTGGCAGGCACCTGTAGTCCCAGCTACTTGGGAGGCTGGGGCAACAGAATGGTGTGAACTCAGGAGGCGGAGCTTGCAGTGAGCCCAGATCGTGCCACTGCACTCCAGCCTAGGCGACAGAGCAAAACTCTGTCTCAAAAAAAAAAAAAAAAAAACCACTCAGGCCGGGCAGAGTGGCTTATGCCTGTAATCTCAGCACTTTGCGAGGCCGAGGTGGGCGGATCACCTGAGGTCAGCAGTTCAAGACCAGCCTGGCCAACATGGTGAAACCCCATCTCTACTAAACTACAAAAATTGGCCGGGCATGGTAGTGGGTGCCTATAATCCCAGCTACTCAGGAGGCTGAGACAGGAGAATCACTTGAACCCAGGAGGTAGAGGTTGCAGTGAGCCAAGATTGCACCATTGCACTCTAGCCTGGGCGACAGAGTGAGACTCCATTGTCTTTAAACAAAAGAAAAAGAAAAAACCTCACTAGAAGTTTTGAATATCCTAATAGGTAGGTTTGACCTCTTGAGTTATCGATAAGACACTGCATATAAGAATTTGAGAATATAAATTCTTTCAGGAACATACAGAATGTGTATTCAGAGTGACTTATTCCTTGGCCATAAAGCAATTTTCATCAATTCTGAAAGATTTTTAAATGAAAAAGATGATAATCTCTGACCACAAAGCAATTAAGTTAGAAATCAATAATACAAAAAACTAATTTATTTTCCGTTATTTAGAAATACATCACTAGGCTTGGCATGGTGGCTCACACTTGTAAATCTAGTACTTTGGGAGGCCAAAGCAGGAGGATCAGTAGAGCCCAGGAATTCGAGACCAGCCTGGGCAACATGGCAAAACCCTGTCTCTACAAAAAATACAAAAACAGCAACAACAACAAAAATTAGCCAGGAGTGGTGGCTTGTGCCTGTAGTCCCAGCGACTCCAGTGGCTGAGAGGGGAGGATCGCTTGAGCCTAGGAGGTCGAGGCTACAGTAAGCCATGATCACACTACCGCACTCCAGCCTGAATGACAGAGCAAGACTCTATCTCAAAAAATTAGAGAATTAAAATACATCACCAAATAACATATGAGTCAAAATCGTAGCAGAAATCTGAAAATACTTAGAAATGAACAATCATGAAAAATATATGTCAAAGTTATTAAGTACAGTTCTCTGCCCAGATCCCTAGTTTAGGACATTGCCCCAACTGTTGGAAGTATTGTCAACCAACAGCTGATCTGTCCTCAGCTTTCTGCCTAAGGTCATGCCCCTTCCTAGGGGCAGCCTACACCCACTAGTTAGTTGATACAGGTGTATAATGGCTGAATCCTCTTGCCCAAATTTGGAACAACTATGAAAGACCAATAAATATTCACAGCTCTCTAAATTATTAGCTGATGCCTTTGTTGAGAGAGAATCAATTCAACTTTTCCCTTGGCTCAGTTTCCTTCATTCCCCCTCAGGTACTGGTCCCAAAAGTATTTCCCCCAATAACCTTCCAAAGTCTACCTCCAAGGGATTGCAAGCTATGATAAGAGGGGTACATTTGGAAAGCCTATTACAGTGATGTAGGCAAGGGATGACACTACCTTAAACAAAGAATAGCACCAGAAATGCAGAGAAGTAGATAAATTCAAGAAATATTTAGGAGATGATGGTGATAATCTGCAAATTTCAAAATCACACAATGAGATATAATAGTAAACACCTCGTCATGAAGAATATCTTATTGATGATTATCGAAATTGAGGCTTTTCTATATGATCTATGACATTGCAGATAGTGGAAACTCCATCAGCCTTAGCCACTGAATAAGGACAGCACAGAACCAAACACCTCCTTCGCACCCTACAACCTGAGAAATGAACATAAAGAATGAAGAAAACCTAAATCTGTGTTGTTTAGAGTCACAGGGGAGGGGCAATGAAAATGTGGTATAGTCGAGCTCTGGTGAACTAACGACAACTCCGCAAACTCTAATTAAATTAGCATATTACTACAGTTTTCCAACGAATCCAGTTCAGAATCTACTGGGAAATTTAGCTGCCATGCACCACGTGTTGACTACACTGAAAAATTCCTGCTGTAGATACAAACAAGGAAATACACCCTACTATCAATTCATTACTCACTTCTCATTTGATCATAATTTTCCACTGATTTTATTGTTATCTTTAAGTCACAAAATAGTTACATTTAGTTTCATCATTATCAATTTAGTTTTGGAGTATCATTCGAGTTGGCACACCTCAGACTGAGGTAATGCACATTTGTGTCAATACTATTCGGGGTCTGTAATTATCCAGTAACTAGTAAACATATATATGTTGGAGTCTATGATTTATCCAAATCTCTACTACTACTGCACACACATGCACACACAGCCTTTCCTCAGTTTGTCATACACATATATACAAATAACTACATAAACATATTTAAATAAGACTGAATCAATATTCAGTACCTATAAAGATATAATCAAGATGTATTATACACTAAACAAACCAGTACATGACACTATTTTATGACACTATTTCTTTGGCAGATAAAAGCAAAACTGATTTTGCCTGCCTATTATTTCTCTCTACTTAGGCAAATAAAAATACTAGATCCCTAACTCTGCTCCAGGGATCGGAAATCAGTGCATTTCAGTGCACAGATTACAGCAAAACGCTTCACACACAGGAAGTTTCCAAACAAAAAAAGGAATTTTTTTTCACATTACAATGTGTTTCCACATTACTGCCTGAATGTTATGCACAGCCTTTTCCAAGAGAGTAACAGAAAAAGGAAAAAAATGGTATACACAAATGACTAACAATAAAACAAGAGAAAGAAGATGAAGGACTGAGAGAAATAAAAAGAGGCAGAAACAGCAAATTTAACAGTAAAAGACAGAAAAAGAACCTGTAAAATTATGCTTAAACCCAAATGTGCATGTTGGAATAATAAAAGAAAATATAAGCACCCACTGGAAAGGAAAGAAGAAAAAAAGCCACAGAACACATGTTCCTCTCTCCCAGGGAATATCATTCTAATCTCAAATGACCACATCACTTCAATAATAGGAAAACAGTAAAATAAACATCTCATTATTTAATGGATTTCACAAAGATTACTTTAATGCCATTTTCTTTAACATAACTTTTCCTTAGGCGTTTGTTATTCAATCTCCTTAAATATTAAATGTCTTCTCCTGAAGACCAAATTGGCAAATAAATTAACAAGATGTAAGATTGTGAAGAAGGGTATAAATTGTAATGTTTTTGCAAAGCTTTCTTCCATATAACCTTAACTCCAGAGTCATACATAACATGTGAAAATTTTTCTAAGCTGCATGAAATAGACAAAAGAAAAAGATTTCCGACTTAGCCACATATTTTATCCCTCTTAAGTATTAACAATTGGTTGTATATAAGCAACACAAGCAACTTTTTAAAAAAATGTTACATTATGCCAAATGGAAGATGAGAAGAATAGGCAAAGGCAAACAGCCAGGGTGGAAAACAAAGGACTACCATAGCCCCCACACACTAAGCAGAGACAGAGCAGAGGCCGTCAGAAGACTAATAGTAAAATAAGTCAAACGGGAGAGCCAAACTTTCAAAGAACATAAGATGTCATGGGAACAGGTTAGTGTAAAGGCAATAAAGTTCAGTAAAAGACTTTCATATATTTGAATCTTAGATTCCTACAAATCTCTGTTAGTCCAACCTAATGAACACAAGGACGGCCTACAAGAATTGATGACTAGTAGTCATTAACAAGTATATACACAATTTATTTGAATAATCCTAGATCATGTTGTTTCAATTATCTATTTGCTGAAAGTTTATAATGTTTTGCTTAATATTCCTTCTTTTCCCCAGGTATCTCTATTATAAAACTGAAGATTAAGGGGGAAAAGGGAGAAAATTATAGCCAAATTCTGGTCTATAAATATTACAAAAAAACTTTAAAATATGTGATTGCTTAATTCATTTATATACACATGTATACATATTTCATTTTGATTCATTCACCAAATAACCACTTGCTGAATATATACTCTGTAACAAGCATTAAGTAATAGAAATACAAAGAAAACTAACTCATGGTGAATTTTACTACAAAATAGTAACCAGCCAGATGCGATGGCTCACACCTGTAATTCCAGCACTTTGGGAGACCAAGGCAGGGGGATTACTTGAGATCAGGAGTTTCAGACTAGTCTGGCCAACATGGGGAAACCTCATATCTATTAAAAACACAAAAATTAGCCAGGCGTGGTGGTCCATGCCTGTAGTCCCAGCTATTGGGGGGCTAAGACAGGTGAATTGCTTGAACCCGGGAGGCAGAGGTTGCAGTGAGCTGAGATCACGCCACTGCCCTCTAGCCTGGGCAACAGAATGAGACTCTATCTCAAAAAACAACCACAACAATGAAAATTTTACTCTGAAGTAGTAATCAAATTAATATGAAGCAATCATTTGCAAAGAAAAATAAAATTTATGTATTGCAGAGAATCCTATACTATTTTAAGAAAAGAGCAATCCATCAATATAAATCAGTACATGTAGGGAAAAATATTTCTACATCAAACTAACTCTTGGGAACATTGTGAGACATGGGTAATACTTTATGAGCTACTGCTCCTGTTTGTTATTACATTTTCTTTTCCTTTAACAATTACTTTAACTCAATCATCTCTCCTTTCCTCTTTTAATAGTTACTTGAGAAAAATGCGCATTATATTGTTATCGGGCAGAATGGTCATTATATATCCATAAGGTCTAATTATTATATAGTGCTGTTCAAGTCCTCTATTCCCTCCCTTACTGATCTCTCTAGATGTTGTATCCATTACTTATAGTGTGCTATTAAAGTCTCCAACTATTATTGTAGAATTAGTCTGTTTCTTCCTTCAATTCTGTCAATGTTTATCTTAAGTATTTTAGGAATATGTTTTCTGGTACATATACATTCATAATTGTTAATCAATATAAAATGTCCTTCTTTGTCTCTTATAACAGTTTTGGACTTAAAAGTTTATTTTGTCTGGCATTAGTATGCCACCCCAGCTCGCTTTTGGTTACTATTTGCATGGGATATCTTTTTCCATCCTTTCACTTTCAACCTATTTGTGTCTCTGCATCTAAAGTGAGTTTCTTATAGACAGCATATAGTTGGGTCACATTTTTTCAATCCATTCTTCCCTCTGCCACAGTAAGATGTTACTGTACACACACACTAAGATGGCAATAGTTTTCATTATAAAAGAAAGAAAATAACAAGAGTTGGCAAGGATATTAAAAGACTGAAAGCCTTATACATTCTTGGTAGAAATGTAAAATGGGACAGCCACCATGGAAAATAATTTGCTAGTATCTCCAAAAGTTACACATAGAATTACCACATAACCCAGCAATTTCACTTCTAAGAATATACCCAAATTAATTGAAAACAGGTATACAAACAAATACATGGACGGAAATGTTCATAGCAGTACCATTTACAATAGCCAAAAGGTAAAAATAAACCAAATGTCCATCGATAGATTAATAAGTAGATAAGGCCAGGTGCAGTGGCTCATGCCTGTAATTCCAGCACTCTGGGAGGCCAATGTGGGTGGATCACTTGAGCCCAGGAATTCAAGATCAGCCCAGGCAACATGGTGAAAATCCATCCCTACAAAAAAATACAAAAATTAATCAGGCATGGTGGCACACACCTGTAGTCCTAGCTGCTCAGGAGGGTAAGGCAGGAGGATTACTAAAGCCCAGGAGATCGAAGCTGCAGTGAGCTGGGATCACACCACTGCACTCCATCCTGGGCAAAAGAGCGAGACACTGTCTCTAAAAAATAAACAAAATGTGGTATGTACATGTAACAGAAAATTATCCAACCATAAAAAGGGATAAATGGTAGAACATGGATGAACCTTAAAAACACTATTCTGTGTGAAAGAAACCAGACACAAAAGTTCATATGTTGTGATTCTATTTATATAAAATATCCCCAGAATAAGTAAATCCATAAAGACACAAAGTAAATTAATGGTTGTCAAGGACTAGATAGAAAGAAAGCAAGAAGTAAATACTAATAAGTACAGAGTTTCTTTGGGGAGTAATGAAGATGCTCTGAAATTAGATAGTGATTACAGTTACACAACCTTGTAAATACAACAAAAATCACCGAATTGTGCATTTTTAAAGGTTGAATTGTACAGTATTAAAAATTTATCTTTTTCAAAATCTAATCTTTAGTATAAAAATCTGAACAAATTACCTCCAGGGCCAGAGGGTAGGTGAGAACTGACTTGGAAGGATCATGAGGGAACTCTCCAGGGAAACAGTATGTTCAGCATCTTGGTGGGGTTCCAAGTTACATATATATGCATATGTCAAAATCAATAAATACAGACTTAAGATTTGTTCACATTATATTGTGTGCGAATTTGGCATCAAAATAACAAAACTGTATACAAATACTGAATTCAATTAATAACACATATGTCGAAGTATTTAATGTGACATATACTGGTTGTGCAATTTACTCTGAAATGCTACAAAAATAAAATGGATTAGTATATGAACAGATGAGTGGTAAAGCAAATCTAGAAAAAGGTTAATAGTGGGATCTTGCTGTTGGGTATACAGGTATAAATTGTAACAATTCTTTCCAAATGCCGTATGATTCAAATTTTTCAAAATAAAATATTTGGGGAAAAGTTAATGAATAAAAAAAAAATCTGCAAGTCATGAATACTATGCAGAAATTTAGAAAATAGTTACAAGACAGAGAATGACTGGGTGACAGTATTAGAGCATCTTCTCTTGAAGACATGATACTTAGGCTAAGATATGAAAGACTGCAAGGAGCTATTTATGTGAAGATATCAGTAAGAGTCTGCTAGGTCCTGCCATCCCCCTTCACCCTGCAAAAGAAAAAAAAAAAAAACTTACCCTAAGGCCCTGAAATTTGCTGTGTTCAAGTAAGCCAATGTGAGTGAAGTAAGGTAGGCAAAGAAGGGAGTAGTATACAATAAGACTGGAGAGAAAAGCAGGTGTCAAATTATATGGGGATAGTAGTCAGAGTAAAGAATTGTGATTTTTATCTAAGTTCAAAGGAGTCATTACAGAATTTAAAGCAGAAATGGGCTGGGATGAGATGAAATGTGTCTTTGTTCTTTAAAGAGTTTAAATATCTTACTGTCAGCTATGTGAAGTGTTTAAGAAATGAAGTAAAGAAACTATTGCCATAGTCCCTGCAAAAGACAAAAGTAGTTTGGAGGAGAGTGGTGGTAATGAAGACAGTGTATATAAGACGAACTGACAATACCTATTGATGTATTTACAATAGGATGATGAGGAAAAGAGGCATCCAGGAAAGACTCTGAGTTTTGGCCTGACTGAAAGGGGTGACATTTATTGAGATGTGGAAATTCTGGGAGAAGTAGGTTTGTAGTATAGTAGACTTGAGGATTAAAAAAAAAAAAAAAATGTTTTTGTTTAAATTGGGCATGATTTGTGACTGTAAGAAAGACAAGCAAAGGAAAAGAATCTGAATAATCTGGAAGTTATTAAAGGACAGGTTTTAGATTCACAATTTATTTTCCTTTCAAGAATCAATTTTGACTTGATTGTATTAAGGACCTTTAGTCCAGAAAAAGGATCAAACTTCAATGGAAATCAAGCTCACAGATTACTGTTGTCTATCATTGAGGTTAAAGACAAACTGAGGATCAATAGCTCTGTATCTCTCAACTTAGATAGGTCAAAGGAAAAAATCAGGAATAAGAATGAGGGAAACCAGGTAGTCCAAAAAACAAATACATACAAGTAACATATTAAGTCTTAACTGTCTCTCACCTCATCAAGGATAGGAGACTGTCTGCTTCTTTAATTCCACATATAACACACTTAGGTACCTTACAGTATTTTACACTAAGTAGTTGCTCAAATTTTAGCTGCCATCCTGTAATCTCACTAGTTTAGACAAAGTATAATAAAAAATCTGTGGTCTTTGGAGCCAAACAAACCTAAATTTAAACCAGGGTCCACCACTCAATAGTTCTGTGACCTTGAACAAATTATTTACCTGCCTAATCATTAGTTTCCTTAAATGTAAACGAAAATAATTAAACTCAAGAATTAGCATTAGAAACAACATTTCCAAAATGCCTGGCCTAAGGAAGAAATGCTCCATAAACTGGAGTTACCATTACATAAAAGACACTTAATTCATCAATGCTCAATACAGTGAGTTTCCTACTTTGGCAGCATAGATTCATGGTTCCAGAAGAAAAGCAAAGACATGAGAGAGGAGGAAATCACGTAAAACAGGATGAATTTCATTTTCACCACATAACACGGAAAGAATTAAAAGTGAGAACTCTATGAATAGGTATAACACAGGGACAATCAACAACTTACAAATGGATAGGTTCAAAGGTTTGACTATAATTCAGTTGTTTAGAACTAGGAACACATTTTTCACATGGAATGATAATCATAGTTAAAATGTGATATATCTCAATAAAATCAGTAGTAAAAAACTTACAAAATATCAAACAACACAGAAAGCCAACAGACTTTAATAAAACATAATTTAATGTATTTTAGAAAGTAGCACTTCAAGGAAAAGATTTTATGCAAGGCTTCTGAGGTGATTCAGAAGAGATTTTCAGGGAAATTCCAAAAGCTTTGTAAGAGCTGATGACCCTAGTTCTTTATGGTTTATTTTACCTCAAATTTTATAGTTTCCCTTTCTTTCAGTATAAGCAAAACACCAGTACTCTTATACTTAATAGCCATGATTGCTATCATTTATTTCACAAGTGAGAGAGAGCAATTGGGGAAGAATTAGAAGAAAGATAGGAAAGAGGCCGGGCGCGGTGGCTGAAGCCTGTAATCCCTGCACTTTGGGAGGCCGAGACGGGCGGATCATGAGGTCAGGAGATCGAGACCATCCTGGCTAACACGGTGAAACCCCGTCTCTACTAAGAAATAAAAAAAAAAAAACTAGCCGGGCGAGGTGGCAGGCGCCTGTAGTCCCAGTTACTTGGGAGGCTGAGGCAGGAAAATGGCGTAAACCCCGGAGGCGGAGCTTGCAGTGAGCTGAGAGACGGCCACTGCACTCCAGCCTGGGTGACAGAGCGAGACTCCATCTCAAAAAAAAAAAAAAAAAAAAAAAAAAGAAGAAGAAAGATAGGAAAGAGTAGGAAAGAGAAAGGAGTCAAAGGATGTGCCCAAGTGCAAAGAAAAGAGACTTAGATTAGGTAACCTCAGTAGGAAAAAAATAAGAAAATGAAAAGAAGGTAAAGTACAGCATTAAAATATTGAGGGAGGAAAGCAAAGTGATGAGAACTGGTTAGAGAGAGGCCCATCACGATGAACTGGTTCTCTTAAAGGTCACAAGTTATAACTAAAGCAGAAGATGGTCGCGTGCGTTGGCTCATGCCTGTAATCCCGGCACTTTGGGAGGCTGAGGTGGGCAGATCACCTAAGGTCAGGAGTTTGGGACCAGCCTGGCCAGTATGGTGAAACTCCATCTCTACTAAAAATACAAAAAAATTTAGCTGGCATTGTGGTGTGTGCCTGTAATCCCAGCTACTCAGGAAGTGAAGGCAGGAGAATCACCTGAACCCAGGAGGCGGGGGTGGCAGTGAGCAGAGATTGAGCCACTGCACTCCAGCCTGGGAAACAAGAATGAAAACTCTGCCTCAAAAAAAAAAAAAAAGTGGAAGAAAAGGCAAGAAAGCAAGCAAAGCAATCCACGGCCTGCCATTTACACAAAGGGAATGCTTGGAAGTCCAAGATTCACCATTCAAAATGTGGCACTGCAGTGTAACTGTAGATTTTCGTCTAATCCCTTTATGTCCCCAAATTTCTCTAAATATTGTCCTTTTTTACATAGATACTATTATAATAAAAACAGTATTATTATATCCATTGAGGTTGATAATAATGTCTAACCTAGAACTAGAAAAAGGGCTTTTTAAATGTAAAGATGTCTGACAGGATGAAATTAAACTATTTTAGAAAACTATCCTCAAAAGCCAGTAGGTATATTACATGCCTCTTAGGCAATGAGGAACACCAGTGATTTCAAACCATGGACAGAAACTTTTGATTTTTCTCAATAAAGAAACCACAGAATCAGTTACATATAGTCCAATTTATTTAGCAGTCGAGCAAATGTTCCTATGAAGTACTGCAATGCTTTGTGAAACATTAATGATTCTGAAAAAAAATAACGAAGAGATGAGGTGGTCAGATAAAATAAGATTTTCTATGGTCTGGTCTTAAATCCAGGACCTATATCAATAAGATAGATTTTTGCAAAGCAAACAACAAAACACACTTAATGATGAGCAAAGCCCAAACAATTTAGACAGAACCAACTATAAACAAGGATGCAACAAGCCAAACTGCTTTTCAGGTCACTAAAGACCTGCTAAGTTAGACTGTCCCATTTGCAAAGAACACGCTTATTAGTACAAGTGATCACTTCCAGACCAATAAGATATTTCTACATATCACAACTATATGAACTTTGCCAAATCAAATGCTCTCTAGAGGCAGAAAATAGATCTAAATAATCTTAATGAGAAAACAGGCCTACAGAAATGTTTGTGTGGCACGATGAGATGCTTGGACTGAGGAGTTCAGGAATGCTGAGAAGATGCTGGGATCCCTGACTACAAGCATTGCCTAATTTCTCTCATTTCTGTACACATTTCTGTCAAATATATACAATTACTGATTTAATTATTAAACCTGCAAAGTTATTTAACAATATTGTTAATCCATGACAATAGCATGCCCTTAAACATTTTCTCAATTAGCAGATACCAAAAATAGTTCTCATGACCACCAAGAATATTTTTAAAATTAAAAAGTTGCGAGCCGGGCGCGGTGGCTCACATCTGTAATCCCAGCACTTTGGGAGGCTGAGGCAGGTGGATCGCCTGTGGTCAGGAGTTCGAGACCAGCCTGGCCAACATAGTGAAACCCCATCTCTACTAAAAATACAAAAAATTAGCTGGGTGTGATGGCGGGCACCTGTAATCCCAGCTACTAGGGAGGCTGAGGCAGGAGAATCACTTGAACCCGGGAGGTGGAGGTTGCAGTGCGCCAAGATCGCGCCATTGCACTCCAGCCTGGGCAACAAGAGCAAAACTCCATCTTAAAAAAAAAAAAAAGAAAAGAAAAGAAATTAAAAAGCTGGGAAACACTGCCCCAAATACAAGTACATGTAAAACAGCCATTAAAAACTCCTCCAGTCTACCTTTTATTCCAATTTAGAACATTCAGTTCTAATTTCCAACATCTATTTTATCTTTCCTGTTTAGCAAGATTAAGTTGATACCTAACATCTTAGAAAAAGGCAAAAACTTAAAGAACTATATCAAATATGGTATCTTCATTTTAATCCAAATGTTCTTAATTTTAACAAACCACATTCAACTATGTACATATAAATTGACATTCAACTTACATCCAATCTTTAGAATTCTTAAGACAATTCCTTCTTTGAATTAGCCTGTGATTTCATCTTACAAAAGAGCTATGTATAGCTAAGGTCAAATTACTCTTTAAAGTCTCCTTTAATAATAGAATTTGGTAATTCAACTGATAAATTCTTCCAGAGCAACAAGTAATCAAAATCTAAAACTATTAAAGTATTATTTGCTCTATGGGAATTACTTATTACCTGTTGACTCAACCATATCTGCTGAAAGACACAGAAACCCTACCAAAGTTAATTTAAGGACTTACCAATTTCCCTTGCAATTCTGACAGCTTCTTCTGCATCCTGTAAAAGCAGGAAATGAGACTCAACATTAATCCCATGAGGCATTGCACAATGTCTTTAGGGCAGTCATATATTGCACTACTGTCTCCTCCGATTCATTTAATGTTCAATTTTACAACCTTCTAACCCTTTTCATTCAGAGAAATGTAAAATTAATACCATAAGTGGAATGTAAATTCTACCTCATCATTATTATATTAAGAAACTCAAAGCAGTTGAAATGAGCTGGCAGGAAGCACTACCAGAATTGCCAATGATTTGGTGCAGTTGCCGGAATTTAATGGCAGAATTTAGATGTTTACAATCAATACTGAATCATAAATCAGGTCATTAAAGCTTGTCCACAGCTAGCTTGTTTCTGTCCAATATTATGCGTCATGTTTTCCTAGATTCTGTCAGCAGGGGGAGTTGATTCTCTATTGTTTGGGAGTAGTTGATCGATTTTCCAGAAATATAAAAGTTAATTTCCAGTACCTACAGGAATTATAAATTGTTCCAAAAAATCCCTTTGGCAATCTGCATTACCTTTTCTGTTCTATTGTTTCTTTCGTCTTTTTACCAGGTACGTATTTTACCTCTACAATTGTATCTTGTTACATAAATTAAAACTTTAATTTCAATGAACCAACTATTGGAGAAAAAAACTCCAAAAAGCAAAAGAAAGAAAATGCTTCCCTAAACAGTAAAGGGTAAGAGTTTATCCATTTAAGGATTAGTTATTGCTAAATATTAACCAATGCCACTTCTACCTCTAAGAAGCTGAAAAGACAAAAACTTCCCTTGAATCTAAGTAATTTCACTGATCATTAACCCTCTCCTAACACATCCAACACAGGACACTGCTGAATCATTTCCCCAAATAACAATAAAGATAATGCTGAAATCTAAGCCTCCTTTGTGCGTGTGTGTGTGTGCGCGTGTGTCTGTGTGTGTGTAATTTAGTGACACAAACTAAACTATCACAACAACTGACAATATTGTTTTGAAACCACAGCTGGTGTGACTGAATTTTTAGAAAATGACTAAAATGCTAAAGTGAAGCCCAGTGTTTTTTAAGCTTTTAAACTAATACATTTAAAATGTAGAGCAACCATATCAGAATCCTCCAAGAAAGGGGGGAGAAAGGGGATGTTTATAACTGGTTCACTTACGTCTAATAAAAAAAAAATCTTCCTTAAAGGTCTTCAGTACCTAATAACATCTCCTGAATAAGGAGGTTGGCAGGGGAAGTTGTCAGAAAAATTTAATTTCCTTTCATTAGCCAGTCTGCTCCACAAATAGGTGCTTGTTAAGTTCAAAGCGGTCCTGAAAGCGACATCAGTTTTAAGTTGTTTTTGTTTTTTTTTTTTTTTCCACTCCAAGCAGTCACATCTGCTAATGAGATTTTCCAAATAACAATTGTTTTCAAGTCAGAGATAAATCTATACCTCCCACTCTATGCCTTCCAAAATCAAGGTTTACTGCTTTATTACACCTTGCTGTTTTCGCTGACCCTACATTCTCCAAATTTTAGCTTAAAGGGATGAAAATCCATGAAAAGGGTCATTTAAGAATGTTAGTGGTTTCCACACATTGAGTTGGAAGGTTCTTTGTTCCAGCCAGTGACAGTTATTGGAGAATACTTCCCCTTAATAGCCTCTCTGTCAGGAAGTGTTAAACCTGCCAAATGTGAACAATTAGTGCCCCTTGAACAAAATACAGGAAGAGTGATGGCTGATGAAGACTGGATTATAATAAACCTGGAAGAAAACTTTTAACATTTCTTTCCAACGTGATGAGAGAAAATAAACTGCTATCTAAAAAGTTCATCACTTGAGAGAACAGGCAAATTTTAAAAGGTAATTCAAAAATTCATCAGTCATATTTTGTTACTTATTTGTATATACATGTTATAGCTGTGTGTGGATATATAAAGCCATATCTATACCTGACACGGCAAACTAAAAATTCCACTGCCACAAATCCAATACTTCTGTAGAATGCCACAAAGCAATCTTATCTTGCAACTTAACAGCATGCTTAAGTTTTCTTACTATGAAAATCAAATTCTACTAAATGAACTTTCAAATAAAATCAAGCTGCCTTAAAAATTAACTTTTTACTTGTCATTCATTCATCCAAAAATTCTTTACTGAGGGTCTATTATGCACTGGACATTAAAAGCTCTATTACTGCTTCAGTAATAAACTACTAAATATTATACATTCAGCTCCAATATGGTCTTTCAGAACAAAGTTTCATTATCAGGCTCTACAAAATTACTTTTGAAGAGATTAAAAAAAAAAAGCCCTATAAAGCTCCAAATTCAATGACACTAAGTGACATCACTGTAAAAGTTGCCTATAACATCATAAGTTTAAAAAAATTTTAATCAAACTCTGAATCAACTAAAAAAGGACCAACAATCATCACCAAAAACTGGGCCAAAGATGAAACTAAAAGCTCTTCACATAAGAACACTTCTCAAAGGAAAATATCTATGCTCAGCCTTGGTCACAATCACAGAAACACAAATTAAAACAATGAGATCTCACTTTTCATCCAGCAAATTAAAGTCTAATAATGGCCAGGATGACAAAGTTAAATATTTCTTATATTACCGGTATCATAGAAAATCGTATAATCTTTTTTAAAAGAAACTGCCAGTATCTATCAAAAGTTTGAGGACATGTTATCTTTTGTTCTGAAATTTTACTCCTGGGAAGTCATCCTACAGACATACCCACATGCATGGACACAGACATTCAAAGAAATTCATTACTTTGAATTTGTTGGTGGTGTTTTAATAAGAAAAAAATTCTGAAAAACAATTTAATAAGCCTTCAATAAGGGACTAGTACATCCGTAAGATGAAATATTAGCCTTTAGAAAGAATGCAGTTGATCTATATGTTCTTATTCAACCACTTATACATTAATTCAATAACTATCTGCCCAGCAACACTACATGAAATACATTTTCTGCCCTCACGGAGCTTATTACAAACTAATGAGAGAAACAGAAAATAAACCAATCAATTGATAACCAAAATAAATGTTACACAGAAACAAAGAGTATTGAGGCAAGAATACTAGGGAGAACTTGTTTCAGAGAGGCTGCTCAGAAAGGCCCTTCTGGAGTGAACTTTTAAAACTAAGGATAAAGACATTTAGCCAGGCCAAGCACAGTGGCTCACATCTGTAATCCCAGCACTTTGGGAGGCCAAGATGGGAGGATCACTTGAGGGTAGGAGTTTGAGACTAGCCTGGGTAACATGGCAAGATCCCTATCTCTACAAAAAATACAAAAATTACTGGGTGTGGCAGTGGGACCTGTAGTCCCAGCTACTTGGGAGGCTGAGGCAGGAGGATTGCATGAGCCCAGGAGGTCAGGGCTGCAGTGAGCCATGATGGCACCACTGTACTCCTGCCTGGGAAATAAAGTGAGACCCTGTCTCTAAAACTACACACACACACACACACACACACACACACACACACACACACACACACACACATACAAACACCTAGCTACCATGAAAAGATCAGGCAGAAAAGTTACTAGACAGAGGGAACTGCATATACAAAAATCCTAGATGAGGAAGCAATTTAATAGGGAAAGAATATCAGTCAGCTAAAGTTGAAATGCAGTAAGGAAGCAGCAGCAAAGCACAACATAAGGAGCATGGACAGCATGGCCCTGTTCTGGCCAGGCCTTACGGGATTTGGTATGTGGTCCAAGATGCCTTGGTTCTATACAAGGCAATGATGAATGATAATTAAGTTTTAAGAGAGTAACGCTTACACTGTAAAAATGAGCAAAATAAAGTATATACTGGGGGCGGGGGTAGCAAGTTGGAGTACATAGAGTATGACCTTACCTACATTAAGACAGAAATACACATTTGAATGCACAGGAAAGTTTATGCTTTGGACAGCTACCAAAACCAAGTTACTGATCAAAAGTAGGATAGACAGCCAGGCATGGTAACTCAGGCCTATAATCCCAGCTACTCAGGAGGCTCAGGCAGGAAGATCGCTTGAGCCCAGGAGTTCTGTATCAACCTGAGCAACACTGCAAGACCTTGTCTATATTTAAAAAAAAAAAGAAAAATTAAATTTAAAAAGTAGGATTAAAAGTAGTAGGATAAGGGAAATTAAAATTGTATGCTCTTACGTACATGTTGAACTTTTTCACCCTAAGAATCATAATTACATACTTCATATTTTCATAGTTTAAAAATTAAGCCAGCCATGTCTGAAGTTGTTTTCCAAATTGTTAATGATTTTGAGAACATATTTAATGTTATCAAAACAAACTAGGAGTCCCCAAAATCCACTTAAGCTTTTCATGACATCCCATAGCCTCAAAACCAAGGTTGAACTCCCTAGGCTGGTTTCAATACTTGATCCTGTCTGCCTAAGCATGAGTCTCAGCCCCACCCCTGTTAATCTTGCACCTTACCCTGCCGCCCAAGGCCCAGGCAGGCTCCCCAGCCTTGCACGGCCTTCTCAGTTCAGTTAGGCTCAGCCAGGAACTCTCTCCCCTTTTACCTCCTTTCACCAAACCAGCTCTTATTACAATAGGCCCAATTCTGGGCCCTGAAGACACAGGACAGAACAAGAAAGGCATCATCTTAGCCAACAGGTAATTTACAGGCTGGTAGAAAAGACAAACCTTCAAGACAGCCACACAGCAGCTAAGGAATGATTACGTGGTGCGTGTTATGTAGAAGTTGTAAAGAGGGCATGTGACAACAGGAGATCTCTAATCCAAAAATAGATTCCTGAAAATTTTCTCGGGCGTGGTGACTGAAAGGAGACCTAAGAAATACAAGCGTAGTGAAAAACAGAGTGTCTGGGACCTGAAGAGAGAGGCTGAGGGTAAGCAGGGCCTCACAGTCACATGAAAGAGACTGAACTGCAGCCTCAGAGCAAGGAAATGAAGGACTCGCTCTGGTTGCAGGCTGCAGAATTCTGGCATAGCATCTGCTTACTTATCTTGTGCACTGTCCACCCTCTGCAACTCCCTAGCCCGTTAAAATGTAAGCTCCATAAGCACAGAAACCCCTTTCCAGCTGTTTCAAGTTAGGTATTTAAAATCCCGAGCACAGTGCCTGGCTCAGTCGTTATTCAATCAATAGTGTTGGAAGAATAACTGAATGAATGAACAAACAAATGAACACTTTGAGAGGCAAGAGGGATCTAAGAGTCAGGCTGGGAGGCAGTAGTCTGGGTGAGAGGAAAATAACCATTTCCTCCCAGAGTTCACGGTGGCATGCTTCCAATTTCAGCTAATGCCACGTTCTTTCCTTTTTTTTTGAGATGGAGTCTCTGTCACCCAGGCTGGAGTGCAGCGGCACGATCTCCACTCACTGCAACCTTTGCCTCCCGAGTTCAAGTAATTCTCTTGCCTTAGCCTCCTAAGTAGCTGGGACTACAGGCGCACACCACCACACCCGGCTAATTTTTGTATTTTAAGTAGAGACAGGATTTCACTGTTTTGGACAGACTGATCTCGAACTCCTGACCTCAGGTGATCCGCCCACCTCGGCCTCCCAAAGTGCTGGGATTACAGCCATGAGCCACCTCGCCCAGCCTGCCACTTTCTTTAGGGTTCCTTTCCAGTCCTCCCACACCTGGCTAGGTATCATCACTGTGTGATCACATACACCACAACCTGCAATTATGACAGCCCTTGTCACACTTAACCTTCATGAGGGCAACAACTAGCTGTCTTACTCTCTACTAAATCCCCAGAGTTTAGCAAATTCATGTAATCAACACATTATTTCTTCCATGAATAAACAACTATCTGCATCAGCTTCCATAAAAGTAAGTCTGTTAGGATAAGACACAATCTCATAAATGCCAACAGAACTATTTATCTCCAGAGCAGCAGTTTTATAAGTGAGTTAACTGACATCCAAAGCTAGGGGTTCAGGGCAGGGACTCAAGAACCAGACAGACTTCTGTTAGAAATGCTTGTTCCCTGGTGCCGTAAAGAAACAGCACTTGAACATAAATTTAATTTCCTCAGCAAGGTCATTTGTACCTTCTGCAGAAAGGGTACACTCGCCAGCAGTTCTGCCATGAGAGTACACTGAACAATGGAGACAGATCATTTATAACCTGAGGCGTCCCCCCCACTGCTGTGTCTGGTTTCCATTGGCTGGAACAGGACCTCACATTATGTATTTGTCCTGATTGGCTAGCAACATAGAACTTTTTAAAAGAGGCAAAGGCAGAGGAGAACAAAGGAAGGAAGAAGTATCTTGTGGAATGCTAAGAAAGGTAAAAACACCTTCAAATAAGGAAGAGGAACAGGCTATGACTTAATGCTTGCTTGGACCAGTATAAGCATGCCAGGGCAAATATTTAGGTTAAATTTTGGGAGCTAAGAACATAAAATACATTGATTTCTTTATTATAGCTAGCAGATATTTAAGAATGTTAGCACAGGCCTTTGAATAAATTTTGCTTCTAAGAGAAGTTACTATTTATTCCCAATCAGATGCAAAGGAAAGTCTTTGAAGAGGAACCTCTACTTTACTTTTTACATTTCGGTTTTGCTTCAGTTTAAAACAAGGTGCACTCAATGAAATACTGTTGGCATTGGGCAAAACCAAGCCCGATATTCTTGGAATTCTCAGTCCAGCACTTCTTCCACCACATCATTAACTTCCAGAGTTTGAATTTTAGGTTTCATAAAACCTGCTCTTCTAAAAAATATAGTTCTACTCCATAATTTTTAAGTAAAGTGTTACATTAGGGAAAAAAAATCAAATTCTACATGGCAGTAAGTTTTCAAATTGAAAAGCCACAAGTTTAACTTATAATACAAAACAATAGAAAGCAGCTCATTTCAATGTACAGATATCAAACTTTATTTCATAAAAATGTAGGTTAAACTTTATTTTACTAAATATACTTTGTGGGGTTTTTTTTCTTTTTTCTTTTTTTTTTTTTTTTGAGACAGAGAGAGAGTCTCGCTGTGTCACCCAGGCTGGAGTGCAATGGAGCGATCTCCACTCATTGCAACCTCCACCTCCTGGGTTCAAACGATTCTCCTGCCTCAGCCTCCCAAGTAGCTGGGATTACAGGTGCCCACCACCACACATGACTAATTTTTTTTTGTATTTTTAGTAGAGACAGGGTTTCACCATGTTGGCAGGCTGGTTTTGAACTCCTGACCTCAAGTGATCCTCCCATCTCAGCCCCCCAAAGTACTAGGATTACAGGCGTGAGCCACCGCGCCCAGCCTTTGTTCTTTATTTATATAAAATAATTATATTTTAAACAAAACAACATTATCTCTTCACAAATACAGCTTGGTAATATTTGAAGAAAAAGTGGAGTTGATTATGCTTAACACTCTTTAGAATATTCCTTTTTTTTTTTTGAGACAGAGTCTCGCTCTGTTGCCCAGGCTGGAGTGCAGTGGCCGGATCTCAGCTCACTGCAAGCTCTGCCTCCAGGGTTTACATCATTCTCCTGCCTCAGCCTCCCAAGTAGCTGGGACTACAGGCGCCTGCCACCTTGCCTGGCTAGTTTTTTTTTTTTTTTTTTTTTTTTTTTTTGTAGAGATGGGGTTTCACCACGTTAGCCAGGATGGTCTCGATGTCCCCACCTCGTGATCCGCCCGTCTCGGCCTCCCAAAGTGCTGGGATTACAGGCTTGAGCCACAGCGCCCAGCCTAGAATATTCTTAAGACAGCTCTCACATCTATAAATTACATGACACACAAAACATGAAAATATGAAAGGGCTTAGAACAATAGATTCTATTAACGTAATGTTCAATAACATCCTATAATTTATTAAAAGAAAATTTCTGACACATTACATAATAATCGTCCCCAAAATGGAAGAAAAGTCAAATATGCCAGGCATGGTGGCTCACACCTGTAATCCCAACACTTTGGGAGGCCGAGGCGGGCGGATCACAAGGTCAGGAATTCAAGACCAGCCTGGCCAACATGGTGAAACCCTGTCTTTACTAAAAATACAAAAATTAGCCAGGCGTGGTGGCACGCACCTGTAATTCCAGCTACTGTGGGGGCTGAGGCAGGGGAACTGATTGAACCTGGGAGGCAGAAGTTGCAGTGAGCTGAGATGGCGCCGCTGCACTCCAGCCTCGGTGACAAAGCAAGACCCTGTCTGGGGAAAAAAAAAAAGAAAAACAAGTCAAATATAAAACTTTCAGCAGAAGTGATAAAACAAATTTGATGCTATTCATTTTTCCTTAAAAATTTTCATTTGAGTGTTTAGAATAGTTTTATTTTCATATCACAAGTAATACAATTGAGAAAACAAAGAAAAGCACACACAAAAATTAAAAATACATCAGCAAAAATGCTCAGATGATCGTATTCCTTATGGTTTCCAATCAGGAGGTAGGAAAAAAAGAAAAGTCCAATGATACCATTTTATTCTATTCTTCTAAGTGATAAACATCCCCGTGGTCCATTCTTTCTGTAATCCCAGCTTGTCCTGAGGGAAGGCACACTCAGGTTCTGAAGCTACTTAACTCTTTTGAGCACCAATGGAGAAAGAGTTACAGGAAAGTACTAGGAATATAATGCCAAAAGAACAGCTTAAGAAATGGAGAAAAGGGAAAGAAACCAAGCGAACCAGTACCCATTTCTTTTATTCCTCTTATTCCTCTATTACAAAACAACTCACATTAAGTGGGCTCTATTATCCAACCCAAGAATAATAACAGTAAAAAGTCCTATTTTACTGTGACTATGATAGGAGTGTGGACGATGCTACAAAAACCAACTAAATAGTAGGAAAAACCAACCAGAAAAAACGTGAAAAGAGATGCAGCTGGAATCCATCATTCTTAGCAAACTATCACAAGAACAGAAATCCAAACACCGCATGTTCTCACTCATAGGTGGGAACTGAACAATGAGATCACTCGGACTCAGGAAGGGGAACATCACACACCGGGGCCTATCATGGGGAGGGGGGAGGGGGGAGGGAGTTATACCTGATGTAAATGACGAGTTGATGGGTGCAGCACAGCAACATGGCACAAGTATACATATGTAACAAACCTGCACGTTATGCACATGTACCCTACAACTTAAAGTATAATAATAATAAATAAATTAAAAAAAAAAAAAAAAAAAGAATAATATTGTCAGTGAAGAGAAAAAAAAAAAAAAAAAAAAAGAAAAGAGCTAACAAAAATCTGGTGCCTTTTCTGCAAGCATTTATTTGTTAATACCTAGAACATGGCCTGCGGGACAACCAAGCCTAGTAGTTAAAAGCTCAGGCGTTGGCCTGGCACGACGGCTCACGCCTGTAATCCCAGCACTTTGGGAGGCAGAGGTGGGCAGATCACCCGAGGTCAGGAATTCGAGACCAGCCTGGCCAATATGGTGAAACCCTGTCTCTACTAAGAAAACAAAAAAATTAGCCAGGCGTGGTGGCGCATGCCTGTAACCCCAGCTACTCAGGAGGCAGAGGCTGCAGTGAGGCAAGACAGTGATAGTGCGCTCCAGTATGGGCGACAGAGCAAGACTTTGTCTCAAAAAAAAAAGAGCACAAGCGCTATGCCAGAAGGCTTGGGCTCCAATACTGCTTCTGTGGCTATGACTGAGTTACTAGAGTGCCTCTCTGGTATTTGGTTTCCTCATCTGTAAAATGGACATAATAACAGTATCTATCTCATAGATAGATACTATGACATAGACATACTATACATAGACATAATAACAATATCTATCTCATAGATAGTTATTAAGAAGATGAAATTAGTCAAGGCTGAAACACATTAGAACAATACCTGGTCCACAGCAGGTACTCAATTAAGGTTAGTAACTGTGAGAAAATGGGCAGCCTGCCACCCCAAACTACCATGTTGGTACCTTCCCTGCCTGGCCTTAGTTGTTATATCCTGTGTCATTACTCATCTTCTGAACCTAGATAACAAAGAACTAATCCTGGCACTCCAATACTGGAAAAAACATGTACTTCCTCTCTCATAATGCACTGGATCAGACGATCTACCAACTCGGTATTGCTGGTGAACAGGGCAAAACACAGGGAGGCGCAGAAAACACTACAACAAAGACAGGCAAATTCGAATCATTCTTCCCAGATGCTAAACACCCACACATTTTTATAGTGGTATTAGTGTCAACACCGACCGCCATGCACGATTCAGACATCTTTCTCACTAGCTACTGCCTACTTACCGACCCTTAATTTTCTACTCTGTGGATGAGAATCCTGCTACCCATTCATATGAAAACCACTTAGGAGTTTACTTTCCTCAGCTGGTTCTAGAAGGGAATCAGTGACTGTTTATAAAAAAAAAAATCATTTGTTTCAAGACACTATAGGTAAGAGCTATAGCTGCACCCTAAAAGCTGTCCTCAAACTATTCTGCGTTCATATATAAAGTAAAGCAGAAACTTTTTAACAATCCTGGGCTCAGGAATGGCTTTCTGGCTTCCACATAATCCAGTTAACTCAAAGCGAGGCAGAAAATTCTTTCTGTTTTAATATACTTTCAAATCTTTCGGCCAGGCACAGTGGCTCACGCCTACAATTCCAGCACTTTGGGAGGCCATGGGGGGCGGATCACTTGAGGCCAGGAGTTCCAGACCAGCCTGGGCAACATGGCAAAACCCTGTCTCTACTAAAAACACAAAAATTAGACAGATGTGGTGGCCCACACCTGTAAACCCAGCTACTTGAGAGGCTGAGGCACAAGAATCACCTGAAACCAAAAGGTGGTGGTTTTCAGTGAGCCAAGATCGCACCACTGCACTCCAGCCTGGGTGACTGAGTGACACTCTCCATCTCAAAGAAAAAAAAGCTTTCTAAAATTTAGTACACTTTTCTATCATTGTAAAAACAGCATAGTAAAAACAATTGAGTCTTTTTTTCCAAAATATAAAGCCTTTGAGACTTCATCAGGAAAATAAATTATTCTTGGTTTAGCAGGGACAAATACACTAATGTTTAATGTTACACTTTCTAACTGCTAAGACACAGCTTGTCTCCAATTTTTGGTTTTTGTTTTCGGGGTCTTTTTTAAATGAGTTCCTTCACACTAGCTTTTTTAGTTATTGGCCTCCTTCTGCTAAAGCAAGAGTACAGTTTTTAAAATCTGGCTAATTCGGTGATAAAAAAAAAAATTACTATTTTAAATCTACACTGCCTAATTTACAAAACTCATTCAAATACATGACCATACTCTGTTCTGTGGTGTAAATGGGTATTACTATTTCCTCTCTGTTTTGTTTTTTTTTTTTTTTTCCAGATGGAGTCTCACTGTGTTGCCCAGGCTGGAGAGAAGTGGCGCGATCTCTGCTCACTGCAAGCTCCGCCTCCTGGGTTCACGCCATTCTCCTGCCTCAGCCTCCCGAGTAGCTGGGACTACAAGCGCCTGCCACCACGCCCGGCTAATTTTTTTTGCATTTTTAGTAGAGATGGGGTTTCACTGTGTTAGCCAGGATGGTCTCGATCTCCTGACCCCGTAATCCGCCCACCTCGGCCTCCCAAAGTGCTGGGATTACAGGCGTGAGCCACCGCGCCCGGCCTATTTCCTCTTAACGAACAATTAGAACTACAAGACATTAAATGAATTTCTTCCGAAACTGGTGTGCTGATAGGTATTACAACCAAATGCAGTAAAATAATCATCAATGATCCTTCCCTCCGCTTCATACCTGACGTTGAACAGATCACATAATCCCATGGATTCCATTTACACCGTCTTCCTCAACACCATCTACTTTGTTGCATACAATACTTTATTTTAGGGGTCTGCCGTTTCTATCCTGGATTAGAAGAGGATCCTAATTTGTTTACCAACTTCAAGTTTTGCTCTGCTCCAATCTATTTTCCACACAACAAACCAAAATGAGTTTTCTAATGCCACATTTCTGTCATGTTAACTCTTCTGCATGAAATTATTCAGAGGCTCCCAAAACCACAAGAAATAAGTTGCATCACATTAAAGCCCACACATATCTGGATCCTAACTTTCTCTCTAGCTCCCTTTCTAACCGCTGCCCCTCATACCACAAATCTGCAGTTTTCCAGAGTTCTCACTGTCTCTCACCTCCAGGCTTTTGCAATAAGATGTTTTCACTGACATTAGAGCTGTGTCCATCATCAATCTCACTTTTCAGCTAACTCACTACTACTCAGATTTCAGGTTTTACTTAGCTATCATTTCCAGTGGAAAATCTGCAATGATACCCTAAAACTAGGTTACATGCCCATCCTACATGGGCCCCTGCACCTTGAGCTTAGCATTATCAAAACGTAGTCAATTGCCTGAATACTTGCAGTCCTCCCGAAGAATGCTTTAAGCTCTTTGAAATCAGGATCTGTGGCATGTTATTCATTGCCTTAAAAAAAAAAAAAAAGAGCTGGGATCCCAATTCCTGTCTCCAGTATCTTTATGTGCATGCCTTTCACTCTGCTCTCAAGTTCCTGAGATCAAGGTAATGAAATGTTGCATAAAACGAAATTTGTTAAAGGGAAATACTTGAAACCAAATGATTACTTCAGAATTACATTTTAAAACATTAATTTCTCTCTAAGGAAAAGGATGATTCAAGGACAGATTAATAAGCCATAAAGAAAACAGATGCAGAAGACCAATGAAGTACTGCACACAGTGCTTTAAAGGAGTATGGGTAAACTGTCTCCATGTAACATCCTAAATGTTCAAATAAGAAAGGAACAGAGGTTTGAAGGAGAAATGTAACAAACTAAAATTGCATCATAACTGGTGGAAACTACTTGGGCAAAAAAAGTAGACTATAGTCACCAAGGAAAATAATTTAGTCTTAAAAATACTGTAGACTAATTTTAAAAACACTAAACATTTTTTAAAAGATAGAATTACCTATAATTGGCATATGCACTCTGCCAATGAAAAACTGTTGCTAACACAGTTGCTAAAAACACAAGATATTCCAAAATTCGGTACTATTAATTTCCATCAGCAAACTTCTATCTGCATAGATATCCTCAAAAGTAATCTTATACTCAATGACTCTAAAATAATAAATGTGAACAGTGTAGCTCCAAGTGAATGTGGAGTCACTATACCAGAAACCTAAACTAATAGCCAAATATAAAAGAAAAATATGTACAGCCTCTTGTATTAGAAATAAAAACAAACTAAAAATAAAATTAGTATTAAAAATTATTTCCGGTCGGGCATGGCGGCTCACACCTCTAATCCCAACACTTTGGGAGGCTGAGGAGGGCGGATCACCCAAGCCCAGGAGTTCAAGACCAGCCTGGCCAACATGGCGAAACCTCATCTCTACTAAAAATACAAAAATTACTAAAAAATTACTAATTACTAAAAATACAAAAATTAGCCGGGTATGGTGGCGCATGTCCGTAATCCCAGCTACTCCGGAGATGGAGGCACAAGAATCACTTGAACCCAGGGGGGCGGGGATGGAGTGAGCCGAGACTGTGCCACTGTACTCCAGCCTGGGCAACAGAGTGACAGTCTGTCTCAAAAAAATTATTTCCACCAGGCGCAGTGGCTCACACCTGGACACCTACAATCCTAGCACTCTGGGGGCCGAGGCAGGTGGATCACTTGAGGTCAGGAGGTTGAAACCAGCCTGGCCAACATGGTGAAACCCCATCTCTGAAATGAAATGAAATGAAAAATCAGCTGGACATGGTGATGCATGCCTGTAATCCCAGTTACTCGGGAGGCTGAGACAGGAGAATTGCTTGAACCCGGCACGCACAAGTTGCAGTGAGCTGAGATCACACCACTGCACTCCAGGGAGAGACTCCATCTCAAAAAAAGAAAAATATTTCCCAGGGTAACAAAAGAACATTCCTTTAAAATTATTTTTAAATGCTTATCTGAAAACTATAACCTGCAGGTTCAGTTGTGGCGTCACAAATTCAGAAACAATCATTAGTGCAGACAATGAGAATCAATCATGATTTGAGAGTGTAATAGGATGTTACAAATCATCTAATGCATACAAGGAAAAAAACTGAGAAGATGAGATTTCTTTTCTCCTTTCTACCTTTCCATATTTTCCAAATTTACTAGAACAGAGGCTGCAAATTCAGATGCAGCCTCCTAAGGAGATAACCAAAATAACCTGTTGAACAAGCAAAACCACGTGTATTACCCACAGAGACACGTTCCAGGCCCACTAAAAGCCACAGTTCAAGATCCTAGACTTGGCATCTGCATGCTTCTCTGAGGCCCACTGAGCGACCCCCTCGGGGGTCTCCCCACCCACAATGGTGAGATGAGTCTCACACTGGGTAGAGCTCCAATTTCCTTTTCAAGAACTGTAGGAATAAAGACCCGCTGAATTTCTGATCACATTTGAAAATGTTTAATATTGGAAGAAACCTCCCATACTACTAACATAATGTCCTCAACATTTTTTGTTCTAAGTCCGTAAGTCAAAGTTCACCTGAAAGAAGACATGCACAGGTTTCATAAGCCCATCTTCATGTTGACTCTAGAAGCCAGTGAGTTCAGAAGGTTTCAGCAGATCACCATCCCAATAGAACACAATTTACCTGGGAACCTGGAGTACTTTCCTCTGTCTTGACTTGCTTTGTCCATGGAAGTCTGGGCCTAGGAGATACAGTCCTTCCAAATCTTAAACCGACAAGGCACTGTCAGGTTTGCAGTTAGAGACGGCCAACGATTAGGTTGTGAGCCCAATTCATGAGGTGCACAAACAACATATTCAATATGCCATTAGGAGACTCCCATGAGTTTGGCTCAGACTAAGTCTGTGGTCTCTCAGAGTCAGACTTCTGCTCTTTAAATGCATTAAATATGTAATGGAAATTCACCGTCTTCTCTTTCTAAAGGGCATCATTTCACCAAGGATAGTTACAAAGTGGGGAACAGGGAGAGGGAAATAGGAAGACCTATTAGAAAGGGGAAATGAGAAATATCCTGAGTGACTTCAGACCCCAAACGCACAGAAAGCCGGTGGGGTTTAGAAAAACTGAATGACTGGGTGTGGTGGCACACGCCTGTAATCCCAACACTTTGGGAGGCCAAGGCAGGTGGATCACTTGAGGTCAGGAGTTCAAGACCTGGCCAACATGGTGAAATACAGTCTCTACTAGAAATACAAAAAAAAAAGTAGCCGGGCATGGTGGTGCACACCTGTGGTCCCAGCTACTTGGGAGGCTGGGGCAGGAGAACCACTTCAACCTGGGAAGTAGAGGTTGCAGTGAGCCAAGACTGCACCACTGCACTCCAGCCTGGGTGACAGAAAGAGACTCCGTCTCAAAAAAAAAAAAAAAAGAAAAAAGAAAAAAAAGAAACTGTAGATATTGGACAAGGTCTTTTGAAGGCTATCACCAAAATCTTTCCTGTGAAAACAGGTAACTCTAATCCAGTTGTGCTGGCAGAGGAAGGATAAGCCCCTCGGAGACTTCCAGGGTGGGTTACTACCTTCAGTTAGCATTCAGGAGTAAGCCCTGAAGTAATTGTGACCCCAGCTCCTTCCTCACTTCTTGTGAGCAGCCTTAGGCCAGAAACAGAAAATGTTATAAACAAGCAAAAATTGGCTGGGAAGGCACCACAGTCAAACAACACAACTCCATATTACACATTCAAAAGAGCCTGAAAACAAAGGCAGTATAAGACCCAGAATAAGATGACACACTTGAAGATAAAACTAGATGCTCCCACTCCAAAAATTAAACACCAGTCTTTTGATAAAGACACCTGAGACATTGTAAGAAGAAATTACAATGGAAAAATAATTGTTGTTTTATTCAAGAGAATGGGGGAAAAAATGATAGTAGGCAACGTTCTAACAGCAAATCAAGCACCCATTTCTCCTTTTACTCTTCAACTCACAAGAAGAATTTTCACTAATTATTAGTGGAGAAACAAGTAAAAAATTTATTGATATGGGTGGCACAATATTTACCTTAATTCCTGCCATTGTTCCACAAGCTCTCCCTCGGAATCAACAAACTACTCGGTTGATAGATATCGATAATAACTGTCACATTTCCCACGTCCCAGCACACAACGGTCACCTTTGGACCTTTAGCCAAGAAACATTCCCTTCCTATGAGATACTACATCCATTAATTTCATAAGGAAAAATCTCCTATGTAAACAGAATTTCCGTATCAAATGCTCTCCTGATGGTCTCGTCCTTGAACTCTTGAGGACTCCACCATTCATCATCAAGCCAGAAATAATTTGGACAGTGATGCATTAGTATTCTTGTGAATAAATCAAGTACAAATTGAAGATACAAAAAAGGCAAGATTCCTTGTCAAAAAAATATATAATTATACTGGTAGAAATATTCAGGCTGAGTAGATCAAGGTTCATAATGACACATCCAAACCCCTACCCAAATTCACACAAATGTCTAAAACAAAAAGGTAAAGAGGAAAATACCTCATAAGGAAATAATAATAATAATTTCATCATACACTGCTCAGGGTTTGCAAGGCTGCAATCAGGGAGTGAACCAGGCTACATTGTCACTGGAGACTCAAACGGGGAGAAATTTGCTGCCAAGCTCATTCAGGTAGTTGGCAGAATTATGTCCTTGTAGCTGCGTGAGGAAGGACTCCAGCCTTTTGCTGGCTCTTGGGTAGAGATTGCCCTTACATAGATTCTTAGAATCTGCCCACCATCCACTGCCAAGCAGGCTTCCTCAATATGGCTGCTTACTTTATCAAGCCAGCAAAACGAATCTTGTTCTCTAGTCTGTTAAGATCAAGTATTATATAATGAAACATAATCACAGGAGTGACACCCAACCACTTTGCCACATAATGTGATTGAATGCAGTGACATCCCATCACTTTTGCCATATAATGCAACCTAATTAAGGGAGTAACATGACATCACCTTTGCCATATTCTATTAATTAGAGAAGCAATTCACAGGTTCTACTCAAATTGAAGAGGAGTGGATTATACAAGAGGAAGGGAGTAGATAAAGGTTTGGATGCCTGACAGTTCCTCAAAAAGATAAACATAGAATTACCACATGACCCAGGAATTCCACTCCTGGGTACATACCCCAAATAACTTAAAAACAGACATATGGCTGGGTGCAGTGGCACACACCTGTAATCCCAGCACTTTGGGAGGCCAAGGTGGGTGGATAACCTGAGGTCAGGAGTTTGAGACCAGCCTGACTAACATGGTGAAACCCTGTCTCTACTAAATACAAAAAAAAAAATTAGCCAGACATAGACATGGTGGTGGGTGCCTCTAATTCCAGCTACTTGGGAGGCTGAGGCAGGAGAATCACTTGAACTTGGCAGAGGTTGCAGTGAGTCAAGATCACGCCACTACACTCCAGCCTGGGCAACAAGAGTGAAACTCCATCTCAAAACAAACAAACAAATATATAAGCAAATACTTGCATACAAATGTTTGTAGCAATACTAATTGCAATGGTGAAAATGCAACCCAAATGTCTTTCAACCAATGAATGGAATTTTTTTTTTTTTTTTTTTTTTTTTGAGACAGAGTCTTATTCTGTTGCCCAGGCTGGAGTGCAGTGGCGCCATCTCAGCTCACTGCAACCTCTGCCCCCAGTGTTCTAGCGATTCTCCTGCCTTAGCCTCCCAAGTAGCTGAGATTACAGGCGCCTGCCACCATGCCCGGCTAATTTTTTTGTATTTTTAGTAGAGACGGGTTTTCGCCATGTTCGCCAGGCTGATCTCGAACTCCTGACCTCAGGTGGATTTTTTTAAAGTGGTATACTCATACAATAGACTATCACTCAGCCACAAAAAAAGAAAAAAAATCTGATACATGCTATAACATGGATACTATATTTATATTTTGCTTGGTTGAGTCCAATGTTAAGTCTATCTAAAGTCCTTATCTTCACATATTTGCAGTTAAAGAATTTCTTTTTTTTTTTTTGAGACAGAGTCTCGCTCTGTCACCCAGGCTGGAGTGCAGTGGCACGATCTTGGCTCACTGCAACCTCCACCTCCTGGGGTCAAGCGATTCTCCTACTCAGCCTCCCGAGTGGCTGGGATTACAGGCACGCACTACCATGTCTGGCTAATTTTTGTATTTTTAGTAGAGACGGGGTTTCATCATGCTGGCCAGGCTGGTCTTGAACTCCTGACCTCATGATCCACCCGCCTCGGCCTCCCAAAGTGCTGGGATTAAAGGCATAAGCCACTGCGCCCAGTCTTGTATTTAATTTTTAAAATAGACTCAAATTCTCTTGTGAAATTCTTTTCTTTTCTTTTCTTTTTTGAGACAGACTTCTACTCTTCTTGCCCAGGCTGGAGTGCAATGGTGTGATCTTGGCTCAGTGCAACCTCCACCTCCCAGGTTCAAGCGATTCTCAGGCCTCAGCCTCCCGAGTAGCTGGGATTACAGGCACCTGCCACAACACTCGAATAATTTTTGTATTTTCAGTAGAGACAGGGTTTTGCCATGTTGACCAGGCTGATCTCGAACTCCTGACCTCAGGTGACCTGCCCACCTCGGCCTCCCAAAGTGCTGGGATTACAGGCGTGAGCCACCGCGCCTGGATGAAATTCTTTATATACTTATCTATTTTCTCCATATTTTCCTCGGATTTCTTTAACATATAAATCGTAGTTATCTCAGCCAATTCCAATATCTAAAGCATATGTGGATCTGTTTCTACTGTCTTTTTTTTTTTCTCTTGGTTTTTGGTTTCTTTTGGTATTTAATAAATGTGACTAATCAATATGTACTAAATGGCAGACAATGTGTATTAAATAGGTATTATGTATAAAATGTACCTCCTAGAATATTATTTATTCAACAAATACTTAGTGAGCACTGACTAAGCACTGACAATATGCTAGGCACCATGCGCATGTGATACAGTAATAAAGAGAGCAGCATCACTGCCATCAGAAGGTTGCACTCCAGTGTAGGAAGGAGGCATTTACCTAATACTAAAATGGCCTTTAAGGCCCTAAAAATCTAAGCTCCCTACTATACCATTATCTTTTTTTTTCCCTTATCTCTAAATTGTCTCTCTCTTGATGATTCCAATCACATGCTTCCTTGGTGTTTATTCAGTATCAGGTACACTTCAATCTCAACCAACAATCTTGCACTTGTTATTCTTTCTGCCTAATATGCTTTGCTCTTCTCCAGGATAGCAACAAGACGTGTCCTGCCACTTCCTTAGATGGTCTGCTAAACATGCACTTGGCCCTCTATATCCTTGGGTTCTGTAACCACAGATTAAACCAACCACAGATGGAAAATACTCAGAAAAAAAAAAAAAAAAAAAAAAAAAAAGGAAGGAAGAAAGGAAAGAAGGAAGGAAGGAAAGAAGGAAAAATAAAACTACTGCAAATTTTAAAACACAGTGGGACAACTATTTACATAGCATTTACATTGTATTAGGTATTATAAGTAATCTAGAGATGATTTAGAGTATACGGAAGGGCTGCGCGCAGTGGCTCACATCTGTAATCCCAGCATTTCGGGAGGCCAAGGAGAAGGACTGCTTGAGCCCAGGAGTTTGAAACCAGTCTGGGCAACACAGTGAAACCACCGTCTCTACAAAAGATAAAAAGTAGGCAGGTGTGGTGGCACACATCTATAGTCCCACCTATTCAAGCAGCTGACGTGGGAGGGAGGAGCACTTGAGCCCAGGAGGTTGAGGTTGCAGTGAGCCGTGACTGTGCCACCGCACTCTAGCTTGGGTGACAGAACAAGACCGTGCCTCAAATAATAATAATAATAATAATAATAAAAGAAAGAAAAGGTGGCAATTAATGCTATGAAAAAAAGTAAGATTGTCCAGGGCAAGTTAGCACAATAAAAAGAGGAAATGTCCTACTCAGGACCCAGAATAAAAACCCCCATTTAAGGAACAAAGATAGGAAGAACAATCGGGAGGAATCTAAGAAGGGGCATTCAAACGAGCCAAAAAACACAAAAACTAGAACTGAGTAATGTGCCAGAAGTGAATATCTCAGAGGGAAGTATGGACTGACCAAGAGACTCAAATGCTGCTCAGAGATTGATATAAGATCAGAATTCAAGCTTATATACTGGATTTAACAAAGGGAAGAGGTTGCTGGTAGCTTTGCAAGAGAAATTCAGTAGGAATGAGGAAAGAAGCTAGATGGCAAATTTAAAGATAAAGTGAAAGATACAGAAATGAAAGTGAGGAAGGGCAATTCTAAGAGCTTTGGCACTGAAAGGGAAGAGAGAAAGAAGGTGGCAACTAGCTGTGGAGTGAGAGGGGTGATGGTGCTGTATGAATGGAAGAAATGCTTGTTTCTTTCCCACTAAACTGTGAGCACTATGATGCGCAGATCACGTGTGTCTCATCACCACATCCTTCCCACACAACTGAGTGAACAATACATTTGTTCACTGAGCATTTTTAATAGCAATGATAACAGAAAGGAGCTAAAAGATGAGAATTTTAAGACACAGAAGAGAGAAAAGATAATCAGTAAAACCATAGCCTGTGAAGGCTATAAAGAATACATTTGGAAAATAGGAGGAGAAACTGGCTTTCCAGAGGATGTGGAACACCTCCTCCTTGTACCAAGGGGGAAGAAGCGACATGGATAAATGTAGATAAAAGTAAATATAGGTAAATATGGGCAAGAAGCTGAGGATATTTATTAACCAGGGGCCAAGTTTTCTAATTGTCCTCTAATGCACAAAATGATCTTGCACAATGAAGAACAGCCCAACACAGAATGCCAAAAGTAACAACAAGAAATGCTGAAATGAAGAGTTCCTGCAGGCTAACTCAAATCACAAGGTTAAAACTCTACATGAGGACTCTCTTCTAACTAGAAAAAAAATAGAATAATTTTTCATGGGAAAAGGGGAAATTGCATACTTCAATTTCTGCATTTCTCCCTCAGAAGCCTTCAGTTGCAGAAGGCTCTTGCTAAATGTTTGCAATGTACAATTACCTATAGCTATACCACTTTCACCAGAAACATGATTCTAATTTACATATTATACACATGGAGAGAAGCTCAAGATAAAGATATATAGAGAAACTCATAATATTTAACACATGAAACACATACCACTATTAAATGCAATCCAGAGATCTGACAATACAATTTTTGATCACCAAGCTTTTTCCTATGAAAGTCTGAGTCACTGCTGATTCACTGAATACAATGCTCAAACAGTTTCTCACTCAAACTTATGCTATTTAAAATAATACAAGTTGGCCAGGCGCAATGGCTCACACCTGTAATCCCAATACTTCAGAAGGCCAAGGCGGGAGAATCACTTCAGCCCGGGAGTTTGAGACCAGCCTGGGCAACACAGTGAGACCCTCATCTCTACAAAATAAAAATAATTAGTCAGGTGTGGTGGTGTGTGCCTGCAGTACTAGCCCCTTGAGAGGCTAAAGAAGGAGGGATTCTTGAGTCATGGCGAGAGGATCATTTGAGCCAAGGAGTTCAAGGTTACAGTGAGCTATGATTGCACCACTGCACTCCAGCCTAGGCAGAAGAGTGAGACCCCTATCTCTAAAAATAATAAAATAATCCAGTTTAAAACACTGATTTTTGGCCAGATGTGGTGGCTCACACCTGTAATCCCAGCACCCGGGAGGACGAGGCAGGCAGATCACCTGGGGTCAGGAGTTCAAGACCAGCCTGGCCAACATGGTGAAACTCTGTCTCTACTAAAAATACAAAAATTAGCTGGGCATGGTGGCAGGCGCCTGCAATCCCAGCTACTCCGGAGGTTGAAGCAGGAGAATCACTTGAACCCTGGCGGTGGAGGTTGCAGTGAACCGAGATTACATCATTGCACTCCAGCCTGGGTGACAAGAGCAAGCTTCCACCTCAAATAAATAAATAAATAAATAAATGTAAAAACACTGATTTTTTAAACATACATACATGTATGTATGTGTGTGTATATATATGTGTGTGTGTATAAATATATCCCAAAAAAGCAATAGTTACATTTTATCTTATACTTTTGACAAAATGCTTAAAGACATATACAATAAAAGTTAAAATAGCTTCTCACCTTGACTACTCCATCAAAGCCAGGGATTGTATTAACTTCTGCTTTCTTAGCTAATAATTTACTTTCAATCTTGTCACCCATGGCTTGAATAGCATGTGTGTCAGGTCCAATGAAAATGACATCTTCTGCTGCCTGTGGAGAAAAACAAGTCAAAATTTATAACAAGAACATTACAGAGCATGATGTGCAGTCACAATTTATAAAAAGAAAAGCCCATATGTGTATTTTCTAACTATTTTTCTTGCAGAAACAACAGTCTTTGAGCCAACACATTAAAATACTATATTGCATATAGTACATGTGTGGATAGATGCATGCAACAAAGTCAAATGAAAACAACGGACAGCACTGAAGAACTCCTGCTAGGTATAAACAGTGCACCTCCGAAAAGCCACTCTATGACACTGTATTTGTATATAACGTCCTACGCCACCTAATCTAGCCAGTAAGGTCACCCCTAAACACCTTATAAATCTCTGTGTTTTCAACAGCCTGCAGCATAGTGCCTAGTATAACACAAATATCCATATTTACTGAATACCAATTCTGCGCCAGGCTCTGAGCTAAACATAGGAGATAACATGGATGAAGATAACAGGATATCAATAATTTCCAGGAAACGTGAACAGATCACTGACACCTCAGAGAAATAGATAAAAAAAAGTACAACATGTTTACATCCTTGTGACTACAAAAGATGAGTCAAGAATCCAGCGGGAATTTAACTGGGTAGAGGTCCAGTTTCAATCCAAACCACTCTGCAGAGACCACACTGAGTACCTTGACAACGGATCTACCTCGCTGTTCATGCCACTCTAATAAAAAAAATGCTAATGACTTAAATAGATCTAGAGACAGAACAAAATATGATGCCATCAGCTCCACCACAGGGCATGGTCTAGAAAAGTAATGGGGGTGTTTGCTGAGATAAAGGATGAAGTCATTTCATAAAGAACTGAAGGTAAATATAAAATGGGAAAAACCAGACCTATATGCAGGCCTTCCTCGAGGAAGGCGCCTAACTGCTGATTGCCCTACGACCTTTGTCAGAGTTGGTATAAACAATAAATCGCATATTTATATATCACTTTTACGTCACATGTTCATTCCATGTTAGCATTGCTACCTGCAAAGAATCCTGACTTGGGAAAAAAGGTTCATTCTCCTGGTGACCAGGGCAGCTGAGTAGCCTGGTGCTTGGAGTGCTCTCCTGGCCATCGTGACCAGGAGGATTAACCCCACCCTGAGCAGCAAGTGGAAGTTGAACAAGGAATAAACACAAGGAATATACAAGGAGATAAATATTTAGGAGGTGAGATGATGACTCCAACTTTGCACACGCTGAGCTGAGGTGCCTCACAATAGTCAAGTATTCATGTTAAGGAGGCAGATAGAGAAGTATAGAAGTGATCAGACAAGTCCAGGCTGAAATACAGATTTTATCTTTTTTGAGACAGAGTTTCACTCTGTCTCAGGCTGGAGTGCAATGGCACAATCTTGGCTCACTGCAACCTCCATCTCCAGGGTTCAAGCGATTCTCCTGCCTCAGCCTCCCAAGTAGCTGGGACTACAGGCACATGCCACCACGTCCAGCTAATTTTTATACTTTTAGTAGAGACGAGGTTTTACCATATTGGCCAGGATGATCTCAACCTCTTGACCTCATGATCTGCCCACCTCGGCCTTCCAAAGTGCTGGGATTACAGGCATGAGCCACTGCGCCCAGCCAAACTACAGATTTTTAAAGGCATCACATACAGGATGGAATTAAAAATTGTGAATGGCAGTCCAGGTGCGGTGGCTCACGCCTGTAATCCCAACACTTCGGGAGGCTGAGGAGGACGGATCACGAGGTCAGGAGATCGAGACCATCCTGACCAACATGGTGAAACCCCATCTCTACTAAAAATACAAAAAATTAGCTGGGTGTAGTGGCACACACCTGTAATCCCAGTTACTGGGGAGGCTGAGGCAGGAGAATTGCTTGAACCCAGGAGTCAGAAGTTGCTGTGGGCCGAGATGGAGCCACTGCACTCCAGCCTGGGGACAGAGCGAGACTCCATCTCAAAAAATATATATAAAAATAAAAGTTGTGAATGAAACCATTCAGAGAAAATGAGTAGTAAAGCCAATGCCTTTAAATTCAAGAGGTATGCTTCTCTCCTACCCAAAAGCAAAACAAAAGAAAAGGGAATTTTTAGACCCTGAGTCTAAAGCATCCATTTCTTTGAGTGACAATGTGGATAATATCTGACTTTTAAGTTTGATTAAATAATTAAATAATGTACAGGAGGAAAACTATTATTTTCCTTCTACCTTTCTAAGTTTATGGCTGGGGCACCTATTACAAAAGATAGATTAACCAAAAAAAAAAAGTATACACATTTACTTAATATAAGTTGTACGTGACACAGGAGCCTGCGTAAGGAAATGAAAATCCAAAGAAACAGTTAAACTTGAGTGTTTTTATACAAGGCTGATGAAGACTAGAGAGCTAAGGAGAAATGATAGCACAGAGCGCAAGAGGTAAGTGTCATAAACTGGGGAAAACGACTCAGATTCCTCTGCATCCTCTTCTCTTTGGGAATGAGGATGCTCCTAACCCTGTCTCTACTAAAAATACAAAAATCAGCTGGGCAGGGTGGTGCGTGCCTGTCATCCCAGCTACTCTGGAGGTTGAGGCAGGAGAATCGCTTGAACCTGGGAAGTGGACGTTGCAGTGAGCCAAGACTGCACCACTGCACTCCAGCCTGGGCAACAGAGTGAGACTCTTTCTCCAGAAAAAAAAAAAAAGAGGACACTAGAATAATAAGATAGCTAGGTCCACAGGACTCTAAAATAGTATTATAGGAACTCAAATGCCTAAAATTTGCTGGTGTTACAAGTGGCAGGATGCTGGATAAGAAACCCCTTCAGCCATAAGAGGTGCTTATAAAGTATCTCTCTATCAAATGTTTTTGTATTTGGTTTTAGTAGAACCTTATTTTCGTGGAAAAAAAAATCTTATGCAAATCCCCAAAAATGTAAAGCACGTAGGAAGTAGCGCTGCTCTGTATGAGGAGATAATAGTGGTAAGCCTACACCTCTTTCAACTCTATGTCTCCAGGTGGATACATGAATCATTTCGGACCAGGACAATAATCATATTCATTTCTTTTTATCCAAAACCTGAAACCCGCTGAACACTAAGTAAAGGCAAGAGGAAACAATCATGCTTCAACCATCAGTTGTCTTTCCGTACTCTCATTTTACTTGCAAAGATGGAAAATTTTATTATAATGCTGCTTTAAAAACGACTATGCCAGGTAGATGTAATCAAGCAATCAGAGTACCCACACAAAGAATTGAAGAAATAACATAAATGAGAACATCCAAAGTACATTATGATTATACAGTAAAACTTCTGATTAACAGGAGCCCAACGACCTGGAACACTGATTAACCAGATTTTTCTTGTGCATTCTAATTTGAGGAAAATTACTCACCCAAAAATGCAAAATTATCAAAAAAAAAAAAGCTTACATCAAGTACTTAGTGACTATTTTTTGTCCCACCCAATACAAAAGAAAAATAGCCAGTAGTATGCTGGATCACTACAAATGTTTCAATGACTTAACTTCCTTTTTATCAATGTGTTTTTGGAAGTGCTCCCTAGGTCGGCCTTTAAAAGTAATTAAAGCAAAGTGAGAGAGCAACATTAGAGGCTCTTGGCTCCCATAAATCTGTGACCAAAAAGGATGAGGTCAGGATAAGAGAATATGGCAACTGCAGTGTGATGCAGCATGTTTCAAACGCTTTCAGTTCTTGACCAGGCAGTGGTGTGATGTAGAATAAAAAGCCAGATTATATCCACTAGTAACCTTCGATACTCTTCTGTTAACCTGGTATTTTTTGTTATCCATCTAATTATCAGCTTCCCTTAATCACTGCAAGTTTTCTGTTATGCAATAGTAACTAAATTTGTTTCCAAAAATATGCTTTTCAAGGTCCTTTTAAATTTACCTTGCATGATGCATATAATATCTGAATGCAAACAAATGTCTTATGACTACAAAAGGTGGGCATTTTTCATCATTAAAGTGATTCATTAAAAAGAAATAATTAGGAGCCAAGGGTGCCTGTAGTCCCAGGTACTTGGGAGGCTGAGCCAGGAGTATCTCTTGAGCCCAGACACTGTTCACAGTTGTTGTGCGCTACGATGGCACTTATGAACAGCCACTACACTCCAGCATGGGCGACATGGCAAGACAAAGGAAGAGAAAGAAATTATGAAAAGCTGAAATCACTGCTCCAAAATTCTACTCATTTCCTAAATTCTGTGACTTTATGGTTCTGGAAAAATTTTAATAGAAGAATGGGGAAAAGAGTCGGGTTTGAGCAGTATGTTAAGGAAATGAGATTTAATTTACAACAGATTTTATGTCAGGAATGAAGGACAGAAAGAATCATTGTAAAAATTACAATGTATGATACATATTTCATTCTCAGAAATATCACAAGTTAGTAAATTGCTAATTATGAATTCAGATTTTAAAGTGTATACATTTTAGGTTCACCAAGAGTTGCTACTTGGGTAACTACAAAACCAGGGTCAGAAATAAAAGACAGCCATGGGGCCAGGTGTAGTGGGTCACGCCTGTGATCTCAGCACTTTGGGAGGCCGAGGCAGGTGAGCTACATGAGCTCAGGAGTTTGAAACCAGGCTGAGCAACATGGCGAAAACTTTTCTCTACAAAAAACATAAAAATTAGCCAGTCACGGTGGTGTATACCTGTGGTCCCATGTGGTCCCAACTACTCGGGAAGCTGAGGTAGGAGGATTGCTTGAGCCCGGTGGGTAGAAGCTGCAGTGAGCTGAGACTGCACCACTGCACTCCAGCCTGGATGACAGAGCAAGACCTTGTCTCAAAAAAAAAAAAAAGATAGCCATGGAAAAACAGCTGAACTGTCCAAAAGATCCAGATTGTGGTTTTTAATACTATTCCATGCTAAAAGGAAAAAGTGTTTCTGGTAGAAAAGGCCAGTTCCAGGATTGGTTCAGGGAATACAGCACATCTGATAAACTGAGTCAGAAAGAAAGCTTTCAAAAATTTACATAGCAGATAGAAAGGAGCACCCACTGAATACAGTGATATCAATAGGAACATTGAAAAGAATACTGGGGAGATTACAGGGTTAATTCATTCTTTTCAAGACCTCAGAATAAACCACTTCCTGCTATCTCTATTCAAGTGTTTGAACGTTTTGGACTTGAGTCACTGATTTGAAAATACGTGGCTCTTTAAAAAGCAATGTAGAGAAAAACTAATTTTATACATTAAACTAAGCAAAATAAAAGTATCAACATAAAATCCAACGCAATTTTTTTGGTTTTTTGTCTTGATACAAAGTCTCGCTCTGGACTGCAGCAGGGAGATCCTGGCTCACTGCAACCTCCACCTCTGGGGTTCAAGCAATTCTCCTGCCTCAGCCTCCCAAGTAGCTGGGAGGTGCTACTTGGTGGTGCCCCCCACCATGCCCAGCTGATAAGGTTTTGTATTTTTTGTAGAGACAGGGTTTCACCATGTCGGACGAGCTGGTCTCGAAATCCTGACCCCAAGTGATCCACCCGCCTCGGCCTCCCAAAGTTCTGGGATTACGGGTGTGAGCCACCATGCCCAGCCTCAACACAATGTTTTTATAACGCAACAAAAAGGGACCAGAATAACATCCATGTGGCGGGGGAAAAGCACAGGACAAAAACATACCAACACAATAGATCAAAACTATCATCTTTTTTTTTGTTTGTTTGTTTGTTTTTTGAGACGGAGTCTCGCTCTGTCGCCCAGGCTGGAGTGCAGTGGCGCGATCTCGGCTCACTGCAAGCTCCGCCTCCTGGGTTCCCGCCATTCTCCTGCCTCAGCCTCCCGAGTAGCTGGGACTATAGGCGCCCGCCACCGCGCCCGGCTAATTTTTTGTATTTTTAGTAGAGACGGGGTTTCACCGTGGTCTCGATCTCCTGACCTTGTGATCCGCCCGCCTCGGCCTCCCAAAGTGCTGGGATTACAGGCGTGAGCCACCGCTTTGAGACGGCGTCTCACTCTGTCACCCAGGCTGGAGTGCAGTGGCGCAACCTCGGCTCACTGCAACCTCCGCCTCCCAGGATCAAGCAATTCTCCCGCCTCAGCCTCCCAATTAGCTGGGACTACAGATGCGCATCACCACGCCCGGCTAATTTTTTCTGTATTTTTAGTAGAGACAGAGTTTCATTATGTTGGCCAAGCTGGCCTCGAACTCCTGGTCTCATGATCCGCCCACCTTGGCCTCCCAAAGTGCTGGGATTACAGGCATGAACCTCCGTGCCCGGCCTATCATCTAATATTTCAAAACAAGTTAAAAGACATTTTTAAATGACACATAACATAAAATAGTATAATTCAGATTTAGAAAAGCTCCAAAATGCAGAAAGGAGATGACAGAACTCATGATACAATTAGAAATGAAAAAGAAAATCATTCCATAAATGAAAACAGCTACAAAGAATTTAAGAGTGAATAAGGAAAACAGACAATGCCTTATGAGAAAGACAAAGTGAAAATAAAAATATTTAATTTAAATATAAAAAAATGAATAAACAATACAGGAAAAGATGACAAATACTGAAGATAAAAAAAAGAACATCCAACATATGAATAATAGGAATCCTTGAAGAGAACCAAAGCAAAAAAAGAGCAAATATTAAAAATATAACTCAAGAAAATTTACTTGAACCAAAAAATAAATATTAAAAGACCACACTACAGGAGAAATTCATTCCAGGATGACCAACATACCAAGAAAAAATGCTAGTAATAATACTTCAGTAAACGAAAAAAAAAAAACAACAACAACAACTAGGAAAAAGTAACTTATACAAAAGAGAAATTTAAATAATCATCAGACTTTGACAGCAACATTTTGTGCCAAAAGAAAACGGAATAATAGCCGGGCACGGTGGCTCACGCCTGTAATCCCAGCACTTTGGGAGGCCGAGGTGGGTGGATCACGTGAGGTCAGGAGTTCGAGACCAGCCTGACCAACATGGAGAAACCCCGTCTCTAGTGAAAATACAAAATTAGCTGGGCGTGGTGGCACATGCCTATAATCCCAGCTACTACGGAGGCTGAGGCAGGAGAATTGCTTGAACCTGGGAGGCAGAGGTTGCGGTGAGCCGAGATCGTGCCATTGCACTCCAGCCTGGGCAACAAGAGTGAAACTCCATCTCAAAAAAAAAAAAAAAAAAAGAAAGAAAGAAAATGGAATAATAAACTCTTTTGAGTAAGAAACTCAAGGAAAGAAAGTATGAGCTAAGAATTTTACTTATTTTAATTTTGGGGAAGAGGGTCTTGCTCTGTTGCCCAGCCTGCAATGCAGGGGGGCCATTATAGTTCACTGCAGCCTCAAACTCCTGGGCTCAAGTGATCCTCCCATCTTGACCTCCCAAGTAGCTAGGACTACAGGTGTGTACTGCCATGCCCAGCATTTTTTTTTTCTTTTTTGGTGGGGTAGAGATGGAGTCTTGCTATGTTGCCTATGATAGTCTGAAACTCCTGGCTTCAAGTGATCCTCCTGCCCCAGCCTCCCAAAGTGGTGGGATTGCAGGCATGAGCCACCAGGCTGAGTCAAGCTAAGCAATTTTAATCCATAGAAGTCAGTGCAACTATAAAAGGCAGAGAAAATGTAACAACATGCAAGAACTCACAAACTCTGAGAAGTCCAATACAGCAGAGGTTTGCAAACTAGTGTGTGGGCCAAATCTGGCCCATTCACTGCCTGCTTTGGGTTTTTTTGTTTTTTGTTTTGAGAGGCAGTTTCACTCTTGTTGCCCAGGCTGGAGTGCAATGGTGCAATCTCAGCTCCCTGCAACCTCCACCTCCCAGGTTTAAGCGATTCTCCTGCCTCAGCCTCCCAAGTAGCTGGGATTACAGGCATGCACCACCAGGCCCAGCTAATTTTGTATTTTTAGTAGAGACGGGGTTTCACCATGTTGGTCATGCTGGTTTTGAACTCCTGACCTAAAGTGATCCGCCCACCTCAGCCTCTCAAAATGCAGGGATTACAGGCAAGAGCCACCATGCCCAGCCTCATTGCCTGTTTTTGTACAGTCCATGATCCAAGAAAAGATTTTACTAATTATTGGGGGTGGGGAGGAGGCAAATTTTTTTTTAAATACTGTATCATTACGTGTGAAAATTATATGAAACTGAAACGCAGCCATTCTCATAGTTTACACTGTCTGTGATTGCTTTCTCACTACAAGAATAAGAATGAGTACCAGCAGAGATCATATGGCTTACAAAGCCAAAAATATTTACCCTCCGGCTCCTTATAGAAAAAGCTTGCCCACTCCTGTACTAGAGAAGGAGCTTCAGGAAACCAAAATGACAAACGAGACATCAACATAAAGAGCCAGGAGTTACTTGTAGAGCTAAAACTAAATGAAAGCTAAGGAGATGTATGTATAAAAACCTTATAGATAACAGCCACACTTTCTGACAATATAGATATAGTGCAACTTTTTTTAAAATATTAGAGGAAGATTATGTACAAACACACTTGTAATGTTTTTAGTAATCATATTGGCAGTGGTATTAACATTGTTATCCTGAGATTGCTCTGTGTATAGCACAGGAGGAGACAAATAAGCAACTGTGAGATAGTCTAATTCTGTCATTTCCCCTATCCTTGAGAGTCAGAATTCTAAATCCGGAAGAATGAAGATACACAGGGGCAACAAAGAAGAGGTTAAAGTTCTGCGATTCTGAATTGTAATGGAAAATACTGCTATGAACACAGGAGTTATTTTGTCTCACATAAAACATAGACTTTATTTAATTATACTTTTATATTGCTATATATATTATATATGAGAAAAATGTTATGTGTATGTTATTAATACAGTACGATTATTATAATATAAATTTGTTTTATATACATACCATATTTTGGGTTGTGGTTGGCATTATAAACATATTTATATAGTAAATATACTGCCATATGGTCTATATTTTATTAATATAATAAAGATAACATATTGTATTATAAGCAATATACATATATAACATAAAACATATATGTTAAAAATCTGTTTATATATATGTATATTTTATTTCCTAGCCCTGGTAACTAAAAAGGCTTAAAATGACCAATCAGTAGCAATGACCATGCCTAATACCCCAACTGTGATCTCCAAATACCATTAGAAGCAGCCAAGGCGTTTTGAAAAGATGGCTGAATAAAGAGTTGAACAGAAGGCCAGGTGCTGTGGCTCATGCCTGTAATCCCAGCACTTTGGGAGGCCGAGGTGGGTGGATTACGAGGCCAGGAGATCGAGACCATTCTACCTAACAAGGTGAAACCCCATCTCTACTAAAAATACAGAAACAAAAGTAGCCTGGCGTGGTGGCGGGCGCCTGTAGTCCTAGCTACTCAGGAGGCTGAGGCAGGAGAATGGCGTGAACCCGGGCGGCAGAGCTTGCCGTGAGCTGAGATCGCACCACTGCGCTCCAGCCTGGGCGACACAGCAAGACGCAATCTCATAAATAAACACATAAATAAATAAATAAATAAATACATAAATACATAAATAAAGTTGGAACAGAAAATGTAAAACATGAGCCTGGAATGTCCAGTCAGATCAGATAGCAAGGAAGCTAGAGAAGACTATGAGGTCAAGTCAAAAAGACCCGTGAGTCAACTTAGGCCCCACGGACCGAAGAGGAACAACTTGAGTTCACTAGTAATTTCAACGATATGACTTCATAGTGATTTTGTTTAAAAGAATTGGTTAACTTCGAGGGGTGATAAGGAACCAATCATTACTTTAGAAATAGTGGCCGGGCGCGGTGGCTCAAGCCTGTAATCCCAGCACTTTGGGAGGCCGAGACGGGCGGATCACAAGGTCAGGAGATCGAGACCATCCTGGCTAACATGGTGAAACCCCGTCTCTACTAAAAAATGCAAAAAAAACTAGCCGGGCGGGTTGGCGGGCGCCTGTAGTCCCAGCTACTCGGGAGGCTGAGGTAGGAGAATGGCGTAAACCTGGGAGGCGGAGCTTGCAGTGAGCTGAGATCCGGCCACTGCGCCCCAGCCTGGGCAACAGAGCAAGACTCCGTCTCAAAAAAAAAAAAGAAAGAAAGAAATAGTAAATAAAGGTAAAGAATTAAGCATTTATCTTGCTTTTCATATATGAATTGTACCAGTGGTAATAAAATAGTAAATGAGAAGTGTTTCTTTCTAAATATATTCCAATTAACTAATGAAAAAAATGTTAGCATTAAACTACCAAAATTTTGTAATCCAATAAAGTACTAGATATGGGCAGTAAGCATCAAAGTCTGCTTATATCTTAAAAACAGCTAAAAAGACATTATGTGCCTCCTATAGTCTTGATCAAAGGCATCACATCCAAGTCTGATCTTATCTCTGAATTCAAGTGCCAATTTGTAGGAAACACCAAGAATGGGGGAAACCACTGAGCTATATCATCGCCATGCAGTGAGCTAAGTCAAGACTGGGGGAACTCTGTAAGTCAAACATCCAAGTTCTTCAACAGATAAGTCGTAAAGAAAAGGAAGCAAGGGGAGCCTATAGACTAATATTTTAAAAACTTACCGAATTTAAAAATAAATGGACAAAACTTAAATACTGTGTCCAAGGTGGCACATTTGGACAATAAAATTATTTTTTAATGCAAAAAAATGATTACTATAAAAGCCAAAGGAATGGGTATGTTTAGAGAGAGGCCGGAGGTTAGCACTGAGATGCGTCACATGGCCAGGCCTTCCAGGATTCTGGGTAAACATCTGCATCTGGATCTATTTCATGATTTCAAAATTGTTCACCCTATAATAGTTCATTAAGCCACACATTTTTTTTGTATAGTTCTCCTGTAACTGCCTTTTACTTTACAATAAAAATTTTGACAACTATTTCAGAGTAGCCACCAACTTATAGGAGTGAAATCAACACACGGACTAGGAGCGGCTTCAGCAGCTCCATGCCCAGTGAAGTGTTTCTGAAGCCAGTTTGCCAGCCTCTTCCAGGGACTTTAGGCTTAAAAAAAAAAAATTTTTTTTTAAGTACATTCTTATGTTTGGCTGGGATGCTTCAATAAAGATTCTCATTTTGTACAAAGTGAACCATGGTGAAATGTTTACTAGCACTAAAGGTTAAATGTGGCAACTGAACACCAGGTACGGTGGCTCACGCCTGTAATTCCAGCACTTTGGGAGGCCAACGCGGGCGGATCACCTGAGGTCAGGAGTTTGAGACGAGCCTGGTCAACATGGTGAAACCCTGTCTCTAATAAAAATATAAAAAATAGCCAGGCGTGGTGATGTGTGCCTGTAATCCCAGCTACTTAGAAGGCTGAGGCAGGAGAATCACTTGAGCCGGGAGGTGGGGGTTGCAGTGAGCCGAGATTATGCCATTGCACTCCAGCCTGGGTAACGAGAGCGAAATTCCGTCTCAAAAAAAAAAAAAAATGTGGCAACTGCAAAGTATGAAAACATTTGGACATGGACAGCCAGAACAGGAACCCACCTCTGCAGCATCACCGTGTCCAAAACACTCAAGCTTTGCTCTTTAATCAGAGATTCAATCTTACTCCTGGGTTGCAAAGAAAAAGAATGTTCCCATTGCCATGAGTGCTGCTGAAATCACAGATGAGACGAGACTACACTATCTGAGCAACAGAACATCAGGCCACCTGTACCAGTATTACGGAGACCGGCTCTGAAAGGCCTGGGTACCATCAAATCAGTGATGAAATGAGAAGCAAATGAATACTGAACAACTCATACTCCTCCCTCTTTCTTCCTTACCTTTTACGACCTCCACTTTAGGCTCCTGTGGCAAGCTGTGCAACACTGCGTATTGAGTGCCAGGAGCCATACGCTGTTCTGTAAATGGGCAGACACACCTACAAACAGATTTCTTATTGAATGTGAATAGTTTGGGTTTCCAGCAAGGCCATTTCTGGTACTCCTATGCAATATTACTCAGACTTTTTTTTTTTTTTTTTATTGGAAAACAAGTTCAGTTTAGCACCGGGATGAAATATGGGGCATGTTAGTACCTGAACTCCAAAGAGTTACTGCGTACAAGAATGGCCCCTTCTCCCAGCTTTTAGGTGTTAAAATCTACTTTGGTGGTTGCTTTTTAACCTGAACTCAGTGTACTTTAAACAATAATCATTAAGAATAAAAGGCAAGGGCTGGGCACAGTGGCTCACACCTGTAATCTCAGCACTTTGGGAGGCGAGGGTGCCTGGATCACCTGAGGTCAAGAGTTTGAGACCAGCCTGACCAACATGGTGAAACCATCTCTACTAAAACTACAAAAATTATCTGGGCATGGTGGCGTGCTCCTGTAATCCCAGCAACTCAGGAGCTGAGGCAGGAGAATCTATTGAACCCGGGAGACAGAGGTTGCAGTAAGCCAAGATCACACCACTGTGCAACAAAGCGACACTCTGTCTCAAAAAAAAAAATAATAAAAATAATAAAAAGTAAAGCACAGGAGTTCAAGATCAGCCTGGACAACATAGCAGGACCCTGTTTCTACAAAAAAAATTAAAAAATTACCCAGGCATGGTCCCAGCTACATAGGTGGCCAAGGCAGGAAGATTTCTTGAGCCCAGGAGGTCAAGAATGCAGTGAGTCGTGTTCACACCACTGCACTCAAGCCTGGGCAACAGAGCAAAATCCTGTGTCAAAAATAAATATATAAAGATAAAAGATGAGGAGAACATTTTTAACCCTGAGAGGGGAGAAACACTCCTAGTGTCATTTTGTGATCCTGGGTAAGTTCCAGTCTCCTGGATAAGGATGTGCACTGGTACTAGTCAACACTGCACTGGAAGTCCTCAGTCTATGCAATGGGGGACAACTTTAGAGAAGACTATAATAAAACTCCTAATTAATTTTCCCCAACACTGACTGTGGAGCATCAATAAAGGGAGGAAGAAAAAGAATAACCTAGAAGAGGATGCCCTCAGCCTCTCACCTACTACATTTATAGGAGTCATTTTCTTTAACTGTTATCAGTTCATTGTAAATTAAAACCCAATTTAGCTGATTCATTAGGATAAGAACATAAAGGAATGTAATTGCTATAGCAGATGGGTAGTGGAAGGGGGCAAAGGTTCTATTATTTTAAAATCTAAAAATAAAAATTTATAAACCCACATGATTTTTAAATTTGTTTGGGATGCTAATTGCGAGTTCAATTAAAATCAAATGACATACAAACTGTATTTAATTTATTGTACACTATATGCTATGACTTGGTTTAACGAAAGGAACCTGTGTCTTTTTCTTTCAGTATTACTGGGATCTGGATGTCATTTAATCTAATGTATATTCCATATTAAGTGTCTACTGGCACAATGCACTGAAGTAATACTATTATTTCCAGATGATAGCTATGTACAGTGTTTAGGGAAAGAGAACAGTGGTAACTTTCCACACTGTAACTGTGGGCAGAAGTCAAGTTTCCTACTTAAGTATATCTTAAGGAATATATTACAGTTAAATATAAAACCTTGTTTCTCCCACACTGATGGGGAGTGAGCATTGCAGCAATAGAACACTTTCTATTTTTAATATCTGGCAATTGAATGATTTCCATTTTTACTTTTTAGCTAACATTAAGTCAGAAAATTGCTCAATTTCTTTTATTAAATGTTTCAGGTTTCTGACCAAGGTACTTAGAACAAACAAGAGTTTTTTGGTATTGATTACTTTAATAAAAACCATTTCAACAAACAAACTATAAATCGCAATATCTTTGTACTTTCCTCGTAAGCTTTTCAAATTTATGGAGGAAATATTTTATTTTAAAAAATTTGAATTACTATATTCTTTATTAATTTTGGCAATGTTCTTCCTATTCCTAGAAAACTAAGATTAAAGTCTGTTAGTGTTTTCCATTTCTTTTGTGCATATTTGATTTCTTCTTTTTATTTCCCTATAATCAGCACTGATACCACTTCCAGAGTCTTGTTGATTGTAAAGAAGAAAGAGCCTGGGTGGGTAAGCCTCACATTCTTCACTCTTTGTGCAGATCAGGATACTAAAAAGGGATGAGTTAACATAAACCTGAGTGGGCTGTTAACCTTTTTTCTCTTCGGGAAATGTAGATGCAATAACATTTCCAGCTGAAAGACTTATTCTGAGTTCCTAATGTTAAAGAATGCAAATGAAGTATTTTGTCTTCTCTGTGCCTGGAGGTGTTAGGTAAGAAAATAGAAAGAGGTTTCTAGGATTAGTTTCACAGATTTCCTTTATCATGTAAAACCTTAGACTGGTTGCACTGACAAGAATCAAAGAAAGGCAATGTAGAAGACACCCAGAGAAAATTCAATAACTTGTTTAGCAGTAACACGGAGAAAATTTGAGTTAACAAAAACAAGCTTTGGGATGAATTTTAGCCTCGCTCCTTTAAACAAATGCTAACTTTAATACTAGAATGCTAATGAAAATACATTGCCAAATACTGTTAATCAGTTTAAATAATACTAAATTTCAAATAAATAAATAATACTAAATTTCCTTAGGTAAAATTCTTAAATGTATCACTCAGCTATTTTTCAGAAGTTTCTTTCTGCTTTACATAATAATAGCAATAATACTTTAATTAAACAGCTTGATACAAATTTTAGTTTTTCTTTTAGATGCATCTTTTAAGAAGATAAGGTAAGAAGGTTCACATTTAAATGTGGTATACACTGCTAAGGTCCTCCTCATGGAAGCTGATCACAGGAATTTGTTTTGAAGTTGTAATTTCTTTCCTCTATATCTCATATAAAATACTTTTATTTTACATCCCTTACAATTTGAATATTTAAAATGAGCTGTTTTCATTTCTCCCTGATTCAATTCTTTTTGTTTCATGAACAAGAAAACTAATTGGTACCTTTTTGGTTGCAAAATAATATTTTTCCAGTTAGACTTTGGAATATAACTTACAACAACTATGAATGTAATTAGCAATTTTACAGTTTAAGCAAAAAAAATGAAGATTTGATAACACTTCACTTAGCGTGAGGGTCTGTTGCTGTAAATGCCCAATGCCACCCCTTCCGGCTCATGCCTCACAGTCCACTTATACTTAGTGAACTGCTAAGAGTGAAAAAGAACAGGAAGCTGGTAAACTGGTGAAAGGCAAGAGATCTTTTGTTTAGTCCGTCAGATCAGATATTAAGTTTAATTTTACAGCCGGGCGCAGTGGCTCATGCCTGTAATCCCAGCACTTTGGGAGGTCAAGGTGGGCAGATCACAAGGTCAGTTGTTGGAGACCAGCCTGGCCAATATGGTGAAATCCGCCTCTACTAAAAATTCAAAAAAACATTAGCTGGACATGGTGGCGCACGCCTGTAATCCCAGCTACTCAGGAGGCTGAGGCAGGAAAATTGCTTGAACCCGGGAGGCGGAGGTTGCAGTGAGCCAAGGTTGTGCCATTGCACTCCAGCCTGGGCGACAGAGGGAGACTCCGTCTCAAAAATAATAATAATAATAATTTTACAACTTTTTATTTGGCTTTGTATATTCTCTGAATTGTATGCTTTTTCTATTTTCTTTGAAAATATTTACAATTTCTTTCAAAATTTGCTGCAAGTCAAAATCCTCCCACATGTCTTGCTTAACTTCATGTTTTCTGAAACATATCAAGTTTTTGATTCCATCGTGGATAGAAATAATAGTTGTATAGTTTAGGTAAAGTATGCTGAACCTACAGTTGGGATATTCTTGTTTTAAGCACTTAATTGCTGTGTTTTACTACAGCCTACATTATAAAGCTTATTTCAAATACTGAGTAGAATATTAAAATAGCAGAGATCATGATTTCTTTTTTTTGAGACAGAGTCTTGCTCTGTCACCGTGGCTGGAGTGCAGTGGCGCGATCTCGGCTCACTGCACGCTTCACCTCCCAGGTTCACAAAATTCTCCTGACTCGGCCAGGCGCCCCGTCTCTAATAAAAAACCCCGTCTCTAATAAAAAATACAAAAAACTAGCCGGGTGAGTTGGCGGGCGCCTGTAGTCCCAGCTACTCGGGAGGCTGAGGCAGGAGAATGGAGTAAACCCGGGAGGCGGAGCTTGCAGTGAGTGGAAATCCGGCCACCGCACTCCAGCCCAGGCGACAGAGCGAAACTCTGTCTCAAAAAACAAAAACAAAAACAAAAACAAACAAACAAACAAAAAATTCTCCTGACTCAGCCTTCCAAGTAGTTGGGACTACAGGCGCCCACTACCACGCCCAGATAATTTTTCTGTAGAGACGGGGTTTCACTGTGTTAGCCAGGATGGTCTCTATCTCCTGACCCCATGATCTACCCACCTCGGCCTCCCAAAGTGCTGGGATTACAGGCGTGAGCCACCACACCCGGCCTATGATTTCCAATTAATGACCTTGAGCACAATTCCTCACAACACTTAGCACTACTCTAACCCTAAAACCTGCTAAATTCATCCTTTATTCTGATTAATAGCAATGATGCAATGAAGTGAAAGTGACAATAAGATGTAGTAGATGGACCCAAGTTGACATTTATTTATCTGTAGGTGGGAAACAATTCTAAGTTTAAAAATGAATTAAAAGAACAAGGAATATAATACTAACAAAAACTACAATATTTATTTACTAGTTTATTTCATACTATTTACAAAGCATTGTATTAAGGCTCACTTTATCACTAAAAAAACATTTTATAGATTAGCATTTCGGTCATCAGATTCAAATTTGTTTACAAAGTTAGAAAGTCTTCAATTGATTCTAAAACAATATTGTAATATCTATGACACTTCACAGCTCTAAAGGGCGCTTTTTTATATCTTCTCCTCCTCAAAAAACAAAAAGGAGGGGGCCTAAGAAACAGCAGGAAATAAATGGTCATCACTGCTTAACATGTCAGTAAAATGAGGATCTTCAAGATGAAATAAATTGCCCACAGTCATTAGACTGGTGAAGTGACAGAGATAAGACTAAGACACAAACCAGCATTTTGAATCTGCAACTCAATCACCTTCTCAGGCCCATCTCACCTGCTTGTAAACAGGTGCAAGTGGCCCGTGCTTTTTCAATAAGCTAAAGATTACTGGGAAGTAACCAGACATCAGGTTTGCCTCGCACACCCTTGAACACATCTATTACTCAGCGTCCTAGTCCCTTTTCACTCTCAGAAGCAGGCTGGTTTAAGTAGACATGGTTTTCACACTCAAGGAGTTTATAGTCTAGTAGGACAAACAATAACACATGTACCGAAAAAGAAAAACAATACACGGTAAGAGTAGTCAGTGCACTAGAAGAGGTAAAAATCAGACACGGTGAACAGAATCCAACAAGGGAATCAAGGACGACTTCACAAAGGAAGGATCACTTGAAGGGGAAAAGGAGAACTAGGATTTGGAAAAGTAGCATGGGCAAACAAACATGTAAATATTTAGGAAAACACCTCTCACTCATCTGTAAACCGTTCTTTTTTTTTTAAGACAGGGTCTGGCTCTGTCACCCGGACTGGAGTGCAGTGGCGTGATCTCGGCTCACTGCAACCTCTGCCTCCCAGGCTCAATGGATCCTCCCGCCTCAGCCTCCTGAGTAGCTGGGACTACTGGTACAGGTGTCAACAGTTTTTTGATCATCAGAGAACAATAATGATCCTGCAAACAACCAGTGCTCATCTATAAGGATCTCCTCTCTTTTTAAGTCCTACAACAACTAGATTTCAATTTTATGCATCTTTGATGTCTGCTTAACACAGTCATGCATTCATTCATCCTACAAATAGCTGCCAATACCTACTCTACGTCAGGCACTGTGCTAAGCCTAGGAATTCAACGATGGACAAGACAGAGGTACACCAGGGCCTCGCTTAGTTGACTAACTAGAAAGACAAAAATATAACACAATTAAAATCAAAATAAAGCATGAGTACTGTGGTAGAGAATTAGAAAGTACTCTGGGAAACTAATAATGGCAATTGAACTAAAGCGAAGATGGATGGGAACTTCGTTAGCCAACTCATAAATTTACTACAATGATATTTTCATATGTGAAGTGGCGATACTGCAGTTATCAACTGCATAAATAATAAAAGACAAAGGAAATTCTTTCCAAGATACAAATTCCTCCCCCTTTGCTTCAGAGAATTTCTTCCTCCAATTCATATTAAGTACTCTTACAATTTAACATGTTCAGATTACCTGAGATTTGTCTTTCTTAATAATTCCAACCAGAGCCTTTGTAGCCTTCTAAATGAGACCTGAAAATGCAATCTTCTCCTTACATTAAAGTCAACCCTTGTAAGTGATGAAGGAAAAAGTTGGCATTGTATATAATAGACTAAGCCTCATTTTATGTCAACTACCAGCAAGCGTAAAATCTCAGCAGAATGATATTCTCACAACGTTGTAGCAGCCAGCGTGACTTCCTTAGGTGTATGTTATCACCCTATCCCCAGCCATTTGAAATATGACTGACACCAACTGTAACCCCTCACTTCCCATGCCACTAGAATCTTACAAAACAAGTGTTGGGCAGGATTTTAAATTATATTCTTGTATTTAAAAGAAAGTCAGGAATTAGAAGCAGTGGAGTGTAAAGGTTAAGAACAGGGACTGTGGAGCCTGCCTTCACTCCAGTTCCACCATACACTACCTGGTTGGCCTTGGACGAGTTCCTTGGCTGCTGTGTGCCTCAGTTTCCCTATCTGTGAGGATACGCGAATTAATAAATGTAACGCACTTAGGATGAAGGTGACCCATAGTAAGCTTCTACACAAGTGTAAAGGGACTCCGGAGTCTCAATCACACCACTGTTGGCTGCTGAGGCCTCCCAACCTTCCTCCCTGGGTGGAGATCTTTCCTGTGTTCCAGGGGCCTCATTCCTGAGACAGTAATAACACTTCAGTAAAATGTTGTGCACTTGAAACCTTAAGAAACTTACGAAATCACAACTGTCGTGTGCTGAGACGCACTTCCGACAGCTTTGAAATAGTTTACTGACTTTATCATCGCCTTAAACACTTCTAATTCAAAAAGGGTGCTTGGAAGTACTATGGTTGAGAATGCTTTCTGGTTTGGGGAGGGTTGTTTTTTTGTTTTGTTTTGTTTTATTGGAAGCAGGATCTCTCTCTGTGTGTGTTGCCCAGGCTAGAGTGCAGTAGTGTGATCACTGCAGCCTTGACCCCTAGGGCTCAAGTCATCCTCCCACCTCAGCCTCCAAAGTAGCTGGGACTACAGGTGCGTGCCACCATGCCTGGCTAATTTCACCATGCAACCAGGCTGGTCTCAATTTCCTGACCTCATGATCCGCCTGCCTCGGCCTCCTAAAGTGCTGGGATTACAGGAATGAGCCACCACGGCCAGCCCCTTTTTATTATTTTTTGTAGTGATGGGGTCTCCTTATTTTGTCCAGGCTGGTCCCAAACTCCTGGGCTCAAGCAATCCTCACGCCTTGGCCTCCCAAAGTGCTAGGATAACAGACATGAGTTTTTTGGTGTTTTGTTTTGTTTTGGAGACAGGGTCTCGTTCTGTCGCCCAGGCTGGAGTGCGATGGCACAATCTCAGCTCACTGCAGCCTCCACCTCCCAAGTTCAAGGAGTTCTTTCGCCTCAGCCTCCTGTTTAGCTAGGAGGGACTACAGGCATATGCCACCACATCTGGCTAATTTTTAGTAGAGATAGGGTTTTACCATGTTTGCCAGGCTGGTCTCGAACTCCTGACTTCAAGTGATCCACCTGCCCAGGCCTCCCAAAATGCCAGGATTACATGTGTGAGCCACCACACCCGGCCACGCTTTTCGGTTTTAAAGGCTCAGTTTTGACACTGAGTTTATCATATTTGACAATGCTTTGACTCTTTATTTTAATAATGCTATTTAATTACAAATCAACTTCAAAAGCCCTTTTTAATTTTTGGCATTACTATTCACACTAGAAGTTGAACACACAGGAATCAGAAGTCAATATAACACATAAACAGCCATCAAAGATTACGTGCATGGTCTTCAAAGAACATTTCATAAGGTCCACCCACCTTATTAATCAGAAAACAGTGCTCTGATTGTAGAATATTAATTAGTCATGAGACATTTTCAACTATTATAAGAGGAGGCTAGATTCTAGTTAAGGCCTGCCAAGAAATGAAGGGCAACACCTCATGAAATGACAACTAATTTGAAATACATTCTCTGTCCTCTTTATATTACCAATAACAAAAAACCCTAAAGGGATTTGGTGCTTTTCCAATATAGCTGTCCGACCTAGCAAAGAATTTTCAAATTAACAACATGTAAATTGATTCCAGGGTATTTTTAGTGAGAGGACAGTCTAGAAATGATCTTAAGCTGAAAAAGGTCTGATTTTATGGATTTAAAATAATAACACAGCCGGGCACAGTACCTCATGCCTGTAATCCCAGCACTCTGAGAGGCCAAAGCGAGGGGACTGCTTGAGTTCAGGAGCTCGAGACCAGCCTGGGCAACACATATTTTTTTTAAAATAGAGACAAGGTCTTAGGCAAAGAACT